>NC_142867.1:136900833-137208750 GCF_051225735.1 Oryctolagus cuniculus
TAGACCATTATTTCTGTCCTGTAGTCCCTGACCTGGTCTCCTAGCATCCAGCCTCTTGTGTCTCTACTTAACTCTCCAAACAACTATCAGAATGTTACTTTAAAACATGTCATTGCACTTTCCTGTTCATTCCTCCCCATGGCTTTTTCGCTTGTGCTCAGGATAAAATTGAAATTTCCTACTTTGGCTTTAAGCCTTGCATAGTGTTGGCTTCCTGATACCTCTGCCTCATCTCCTGCCACATCCCTCACACCATCCCTGTCACACAGCTCTTGTTTCTTTAGTGTGCCAAGGCCTTCCCCATCTCGGGGTCTTTAGCTATGTTGTTTCAGGGGCCTAGCTTGTCCTGTCCTCCCGTCTTTGCAGAGATTCTTCTTTACATTTAGGATTCAGATCTTCTGCTGAGGAATTTTACTTCACACTGTGAGCTTCAGTAGGTCATCCCTACTATCACATCTACATGTCTTTGTTACTCATAATAGATCTAATATAATTCAACTTGTTTACATGCTGTGACCTACAAATGTCCCCTTCTATCATTAGTGTCCAAGAGATACCTGGCTGTGCACAGATCAGTGGAAGAGTGAATAGATGATTGACTGAGTGGAGAGGTGAGCAATGGAAGAGAAGGTAGATGCATGGTTGGATGGATGAAGATTTGGTGGGCAGATGCATGGATAAAAGGATGGGTGAGTGGATAGATGGGTAGTTAGGCTGGATGTATTGATAGGTGGGGAGATTGATGGCTGAGTAACGGAGAGATTACTGAAAGATGGGATGCATTAGTGAATGAATGGGGATGTGAAGGACAATAGGTGTGCTAGTTGTTGGCTGTGCTAATGTGGGTAGAAGGGTAGATGAAGAAATGGAAGAAAGTGATGTATGGAAAGTGAATAGGGTGATTTATGAAAGGGTGAGCAGGTTGGTGAATGGTTGCTATGCCCATGTGTTGGAGCGATTTGCCTCTCTGTGGCATAGAACAGGTGTGGTCTGTTGTTCAGAGAAGTGAAATGAATTAGATGAGAAGTTGGAAATATTTGAGAAAATGGAGAGGAACTTCAAGGATAATAGGAGACCAAGGCAGTTTTTGATGCTCAGATGTTATGAGAAAAACCCTGTGAGAGGGGTATTGGTGAGTAGTCAGGCAGCGTGAGAATGCAGAGCAGAGTACGTCAGGGTGACTTGACTAAGCCACAGCACACATTACTGACCTCCTGCTTTATGTATTTGTTTGCAATGTGTCTTTTACCACCCTCCAATCTCCAGTAGGGTGAGGTGAGTCTCATTGAGAACCAGTTCCGTCAGTTATTATATGGGCAGAGAACTGACTCAGACAAATGCTCTGTATATAGAGATGGTTTGTGAGGAGAACTCGAAAGAAGAGTCCATGTGCCCTGTGAGTAAGGCCCTGTCTGGGGACGCTTGTGTGTTCTCCTGGGCTCCATTCCTCATCAGTCTCCCCGAGAGTAACCTCTCTCCTGGCCCAGACCAACGTCAGGGCATCTGCAAGAGGAAGCCTAAATCAATACCCATTTTCATGGCAGATTTAAATGTCCTAATTGAAGTGTGACATAACTACCCAAGAGTATGTAATTCATAAGTCTAAAGTTTGATGCCCTCCCCACACTCCCAAAATGTGTTACCAGCACCCCCAGAAGCCCCACTTCATACCTTGTTCTTGTCGTTGATATTCAAGGCAACTACCACCTTCACTTTTAAGCACCTTAGACTAGATTCTTAGTTTATATTAACAGAATTACAGCTAGCACTCCTTTGTGTCTTAATGTTGTATACATGAGACCCATACATGCTGTAACACATAGTTAAGGTGTTTTCACTCTCATTGCCATATAGTGTGCTGCCATGAGAACTGAATTTTATTATCAGTTCTGTGCTGGGGAGTGTGGGGAGCAACTCGGACTAGACTAAGTTACTGGAATTGAGACTTATTCTATGCATCTGCTCTCCCACAATATGGCGCTGGGAGAGAAGAAAACAGCTTCTGCACAGCTGCCTCCAGTTCAGCCAATAAACTGTAGGACTTGCTCCTGATTGGAGGAGAGCAGCGTACTCGGCGTGTGGGCAGCCGAGTTGGGATTGGCAGAGGAGGACTATAAAGGAGGAGAGAGACGGCATGCACCAGGAACATCTAAGGGGAACACCTGTGCAGTCCCCGAGAGAGCCGGCCGGCGGTGTGCCGCTCCCCTGCGGAAGTGGGGAATGTGGCCAGGGGGAACTGCCCTTCCACGGAGGTGGAAGGGATAGTAGCCAACCCGGGAAGAACCAGCAGCAAACCCGGGGAGGGCCGAGCAGACAAAAGAACAGCGCAGGGTCCTGTGTCGTTCCTCCACGAAGAGGGGGAGCGACATAATGGTGCCGTGACTCAGATATGAAGCCTAGGCAGGGCTTAGTGTCGTTCCTCCATGAAGACGGGGAACGACAGGGAGGTATTTGAGTAGTTTCCACCTGGAGATATCTGAGTAGCAGAGCTGTGCACATTTTTTATTACTCTTCGTAGCAGAGATGAACACTCTGTCTTTCGTGGTACATTTCCTAGAAAGTCACGACTAGCACTGCAGGATAGAAAGGGGTGTGGTCACCTTCCTCCCAGGTTAGCAAACAGCCTGCATGAGAGGTTGTATCCTCACCAACACTCATTCTGATCATTTTGGCAAGTGTGGTGGTTTATGATTTTTATTTGCATTTTCCTGATGACTGACTAACTACATTTTCATATGTGTATTGTCATTGGAGATCTGTGAAATTTCTGTTCTATTTTTTTTAACCTGTTGTTTTTCTGTTAGGTTGCCTTTTTCCTTTTTTTCCCCCTTTTATTTAATGAATATAAATTTTCAAAGTATAGCTTATGGATTACAATGGTTCCCCCCCCATACTTCTCTGCCACCCGCAACCCTCCCCTCTCCTGCTCCCTCTACCCTTCCATTCACATCAAGATTCGATTTCAATTCTCTTTATATACAGAAGATCAGTTTAGCATATATTAAGTAAAAATTTCAACAGTTTGCATCCACATAGAAACACAAAGTGAAAAATACTGTTTCTACTAGTTATAGCATTAAATCGCAATGTACAGCACATTAAGGACAGAGATCCTACATGAGGAGTAAGTGCACAGTGACCCCTGTTGTTGACTTAACAAATTGACATTCTTATGTATGGCATCAGTAATCACCCTAGGCTCTTATAATGAGTCACCAAGGCTATGGAAGCCTTTTGAGTTCACTGACTCTGATCATATTTCGATAAGGTTGTATTGACTTTTTCTTGTAGTCTCTCTTTGTATATAATGGATATAAGTTCCCTTTTTTACATAAGGACTGGGTCCCATTTTATAGGTATAAAAACCGAGCTGTAAAACTGTACAGTATAGGTTTAAAAACTGAGGTGTAAAAGCAGAGACAGAAAGTGAGAAGGTGAAAGTGAGTGATACGCCCTGGGCCCAGCCATTCCAGTCACTACAGCATCCTCCATGTGGCCAAGTCTCCTGAGCAGGCCTCTGTGGGCTAAACTGTTCCATACATGGCACATGGAGTGGAGAGGAAATTGTTAGGACCGTAAAGCTGCCGACAGTGTTCTGCCACATGGGCCTGCTGTGTGACTAGCTACTCCTGGTCTTTTTGTCTTCTGAGCTGGTGTTGTCCTCTGTAATGGGGGATTCTGAAGCCTCCCTCATGTGGTTGTTGAAAGGATGGTGCATTGGGTGGATTAACATTCCCCAATTTTTTTCTTCCCGGGAACCTTTGAGTTTGACCTTTGTTGGAAATGGGGACTTTATAGATGTACTTCATTAAGAATCTCAGGATGACAACACCTTTTGGGTAGACCCTAAATCCAATGACTGCTGTCCATATGAGAAGAGAGGCCAGTTTCAGGCATGTGATGCAGTGAATACGAGGCTACTTGTGTTGCCACAGCCCTTGTTAGGGTGCCTGTGTTTGAATTTAATTCCAGCTACTTGTTCATATGTACCTGGCGACAGCATTGATGGCTCAGGTAGCTGGCCCCACGCCACTCAAATGGGACTTGGAATCCGTTCCCAACTCTACCTTCAGTCTGGCCCATCCCTGCCTTTCAAGAGCTTTAGGCAAGTAGACTAAGAGATGGAAGATCTCTGCCTGTCATTCTTGGTCTCTGTCTCTCTCCAACTCTCAAATAAATAAAAATGAAGGTGTTAAAAAATAAGAGGATCCATGAAGACACACAGAGGTAAGATATTCCTATGGAGATGGAGGCAGAGGCTGGAGTGATACAGTTAGAAGCCACAAAGCACCAACAGCGACCAGAAGTAAGCAGAGGTGAGGAATTCCTCTTGCAGCCTTTTTAAGGTGGAGTGACTTTGACAACACCTGGCTTTTGACCTCTGGCTTCCAGAATCATGAGAATCAGTTTCTCTTATTTCCAAACTACCTAGTTAATGACAACTTATTATGGCAAGCTTTTATAACGGAATACATTTAGCTAAATCGTACCACTAGCAAAACAACAGATTGAAATCTAGAATCTGGTGTTTGTTGTCCCCACTCTGAACACTGACTCGCCCTGGCAGTAGGAAGGGTCCTTTGGCAATTTAGCTTTTATAAAAAGATTTGTTTATTTAATCTGAAGTCACACTTGCAGAGAGAGAGGAGAAACACAGAGAGAGGATCTTTCACCTACACTTTCACTCCCCACATGGCCACTACATCCAGGGCTGGGCCAGGCTGAAGCCAGGAGCCAGGAACATCATCAGGGTCTGCCATCTGGGTGGCAGGGGCCCAAATGCTTGGGCCACACTCCACTGCTTTTATCTGTCTCATTAGCAGGGGGTTGGATGGGAAGTAGAGTAGCAGGGATTTGAACTGGCACCCACAGGAAGGCTAGCACTGCAGGTGGTGCTACGTACAGTGCCTGCACCAGTAACTCAGTTTTCATTGCTTCCCAGTGAGCTTGCTGAGCTACAGGGAGGGCCTTCAGTTCCCTGCCCTCCTTGTGGGAGGAGGTTCCAGGTCAGTTGATTCCCTGTCCCTACACCCCTCATTGCTTCTTTCAGGCTGTCTCACCTGGGCCCCCTCCTGAGAGTCTGCTGCACCCACAGGCAGAGCAAAGGGCCTGCTGAGTGCAGGGCTGGGCTGGACCTCCTCTCCAGCGTGGCCCTGCGCCTGCCTTCTCCTAAAAAGGCCCTGTTGTGGTGTCTCAGGGCCAGTGCCCTTGACAGTGCACCTGATGGGCACACCATCATGCACATACAGCCCTGCCTTCCTGTTATACCTTCCCAAGGCCAGGGCACTGCTGAACTGGACTTCTGAGAGTCCAGACAAGCACCCCTGCCCCTCTTTCTTCACCCTGTCCATCACCACTGCCTGTGTCTGGGAACCCTCAGGATTCCTTCCCTGCCTGACCTGGTCCCCACCTCCTCCCCAGGGCTCCCTGCTCTGCCCTGAATTGCACCCGCCCTACCCAGAGTGCCAAGACACAGCTCTGAGGAGACACGTGCTGCGGAGTGACTCAGTGCTCACACTGTGGGCCAGGACAGGCCTGGCTGCAGTCTGTAGTCGGTCATCCGCCTGCACTGTGACCTTAGCCAGGTTTCCTCACCTGGAAATGGGCTTGGTCTTAAGGTTCCTACAGAAAAGTAAGCACATTGCCTGGCATTCAGCAGATGCTGAGCAAGTGCTGGCCCTCCAGTTCCAGATCTTGTCCATCTCCCTGTGTCTGAGCTGCACTTGTTCTTAGTGCCTGTCTCAGACCTTCCCCTGCATAGGGTCCTAAGAAGTGGGACTTTACCCTCTTGGAGCTCCCCAAGGGCCTGGAGACTGCTGGGGTCCTTTGGTGCTTCCCCCACCAGCACAAAATCCAGGGTGATGTTGGGGACCCCATAGCTCATAGCACTCATTGCATGGCCTGGAGCAGACAGCACCCACTGTGCAGGTGAGGCCTGCTGCCGCCTTCTCAGGCTGGGTGGTGGCACAGTGAGAGGAAGGCAGGGGAGGGGCACTCACTGTGGGGAGCCCAAGAAGGGAACAACAGGACAGCACAGGCACAGCACTGTCCTCAGGAGGACGCTGATGTGAATTCCCCAGCACACAGTATCCAGTCAGCACCACCTGGGAGCCCAGTGGCTGACACTGAGTGACTAATAGACCTGGAGGGCCAGAGTCCAGGTGTGGGCCACCTGGTTCCTAGTGAGCCCCTCGTGCACATTCTGCTCCCGCCTTTCCAGCTTCTTCGGGTTGCACCACACCCTGGCCAGTGACCTATTCCTGCATCCTCAAAGTGCATCCAGACAACCTCTGCTTCTGTCCTCACCTTCCTTCTGCCCCTGCCCCCTGCTACCCCGTCCCCTTAGAAGGACATCAGGGATGGTACCTGAGTACTCCAGGGGTCCTCTACCCTCTAGGGCGCCCAGCTCCATCCAGTGTGCAAAGTCTTTCTGCACATGAAGCCACTTAGTCCCAGGTCCCAGGGATGAGAATGAGGACACCCGGAGGCCATCGAATTGTGATCGCACCAAGTCCCCCTTTTCTCTCCCTGTCAATGGCTTCTACCTTTTCTTCTTTGCTGGCGTCTTTTTGGTCCTATCTCTGCCTGGTGCCTGCCAACTTGGCACCCTGTGCCTAGCAGCAGGCTTGCTCTGTTAACTGCCTGTGGCCTCCTGTGACACCCTAGGTCCTGACACAGCCGTCCTCACCTTGTTTGTACAAGCTGCACCCTCCCCCAGTGGGTGGAGGAAGTGTGGTTCTGGAGCCCCTAGTTTGCTACCTTCCCAAAATCTGGGGACTGGTGAAACAGGCCAGTGTGGGTCTGGTCTGCTGGCACTGCGCCTGGCACTGCGTCTACCCCAGCATCTTCCCAGGGTCTCCTGCTCAGTGGGCTGGGTTGACAGAATCACGAGGCCCACTCCTTCCCCAGACCCAGCATCTGCTCCATCCTACACCAGCCTGTTGTTCACCTGGACCCCACACAGCCCTAGAACTGCGCTTACCTGGCTTCTGCTGCCATTTATCCTGAGGGCCTCCCAGAAAGCCTTGGTGTGACCTTTCATCCCGTGTCCCAGTGTCCTTGCCTGACACTTCCCCTTGGCTCTTCTGCCCACCCTCAAACCAAGTGTGGCGGAGGTGAGGAAAGCAATGACCCACCCTGCTGCTCTTCTGATCTCTCATGCTCTCCATGCCTGCCCTTCCCTTGGGGTCAGCATACAGTTCCCTTGTTCAGAAAGGAGACCTTGCAGGAAGACTCAAGTGTGGGATCCCAGGAGAAGAGCAGGTGTGTAGGGGGACACTAAGGGGCACCGTCAGGGGAGAAGGCTGATTCTGCCTCTCACGGAACGTGCCTGCTACAGGGACACCAGGCCTGCGGAAGGAGTGAGACGTCCCACTCAGGACCCACAGTGCAGAGGATCCAGGGCTTTCCTGAGTAGAGAAGCAGCACGGCTGGAGGTTTTAAAGGGAAGACTGAACTGCAGTGGACCTCAGGGAGGGAAAGCCTGGGGTGTAGCTGACTGAGCATGGCTGCATCCAGAACCAGGACGTGAGGAAAGGGGTCCTGGCCTGTGACTGGAGGACGAGAGAGGGACGTAGGAGCTGGGGTGGTTACCTGAGTGTTACCTCAGCAGCCTGCTCAAGCTCTTGGTGCGTGGATAAGAGGGAGATCCTGTCCTGCTTCTGACAGGGACGGCCACGTGACGACTGTGAAATGTGAAGAGACCATCAGCCCTGCTTACAAAAGCCTACCGTCAACAGCAGCTCTTACGTGAGTCTTTTCTTTGGAGGGTTTACCAGCACCTAACTGACTTGATGGACAAGAAAGGCCCAGCTCCAGCACGCTCTTGCATTTCTTCCACACCATGGTTGGGGTGAGGGCTACTCAGAGGTCATGTGAAGGTCACAGGACAGTAGCCCAGGTTCAGTAAAATCACAGGGTTACAGAATGCCTCCCCTCCAACACCTCCCCACCTCATCAAAAGGGCTCCTGTGGAATAACAGATTATAGCGGAAGATACTGCATGGACTCAACCCAGCCCCAGGCCATTGCCAGCTTGGGAGTGATGCAGCACATAGGGGTATTTTCTCCCTCTCCCTTTTCTCCATCTCCCTCCCTCTCTTCTTCTCCCTTCCTCTTGTACCTTTCAAATAAAATGAAAAAAAAATCAATTTCTCTTAAAAAATGAATATCAATCCCCTTCAGCTGTTCCAAAGTAGAACCGGAACACTCGTAACTCATGCTGTGAGGGTAGTATTATTATGTTTTTACTGAAGTTCTTTTTTTATTTATTTATTTGAAGGCAGAGTTACAGAGAGGCAGAGGCAGAGACAGAGAGGTCTTCCATCTGCTGAATCACTCCCCAAATGGCCACAATGACTGGAGCTGACCTGATCCAAAGCCAGGAGCCTGGAGCTTCTTCTGGTTCTGCCATGTGGGTGCAGTGGCCCAAGGACTTGAGCCATCCTCCACTGCTTTCTCAGGCCACAGCAGAGAACTGGATTGGAAGTGGAGCAGCTGAGACTCGAACCGGCGCCCATATGGATGCTGGTGCTGCAGGTGGCAGCTTTACCCGCTACGTCACAGTGGTTCCCTTACATTCTCTTGATTTCACAACCAAAGCAGCAGTAATTGAAGAAAATGAGAATCTCTGGACACTGCAGGAAGGGGTGTTGGCATCAGAGGTGGAATTCGTCCTTCGGGAGACTGAGATGGGGGGAATGAGAGCTAGCCCAGGGCAGCCTTAGTCATGAATGTTTGTCTGAAGTTAGTGAGAGGCTTGCACACAAGGCACCCGTGCTGGTTCAGGGAACAGAGCTTAGTGGGGTTTGAAGTCCTTCACAGGGCCGTGCTGGTCTGGGGACACTGCAGAGCCTGTCTAGGGTAGGAGTCAGGTCCTGAGAGCCCCTGTGAGGCCGCCCAGGTTCTTTCCTCCCAGCCCAGGATGCCTTCACAGAAACTGCAGGGGCTGCGAAGGGCCTCAGCTGCCCCCGTGTGTCCCAGGAGCCAGCCCTTCTCTTGTCTGCCAGGAGACCTGTGTCAGCCACTGCCTGTGGTCGACTGATGAGCAGACTCGTGCTGGCCTGCCCTTTTCCCGGCCTCTGGGACAGCATGGGTCTTCCTGTTAGGACCAGTGAGGGCCACCCCCAGTGCTGCCCAGGGCACAGAGCCGTCGAGGACCTCCTGCAGTGCTGAGGTCCCCCTGTGAGCAGTTCCCCCTGGTGACTGAGAAAGCACAGCCCTTGGCTTTGGCGGCCATCAGTGCTGCTCAGTTTGTCGGCCTCCATTTCCCGAGATGCCGCAGCCTCTTTTCCCAAAGCTAGCTCTTTCCACCACCCCAGACCCACACTGAGGAGGGACCAGGCCTGCCAGGAGCCTACTTCAGGGGAGCAGAAAGGAGCCCCCTTGGGAGGGTGCCCACTCCAGGCTCAGTTCTCGAACTCTGCTCCTGGGGCCCTCATCTGACGGCTCAGAAGCAGCTCCCAGGAAGACATTTATAGGACACAAAGGACAGCGGGGCTCTGGAGGACCCAGAGCAAATGAGGGCTTGTGTGGGTGGTGATGGTGCGGGGCACTAGCAGCCGGGGTAGAAGTGTGTGAACCCGGAGGGAGACGTCGGTCAGGCCCCTGTGCAGCCACGAGCAGGCATCCCCGTCTGTCTTGCCTCACCGTCCACTCCCCACTGACGCCAGGACAGAGGGCAGCAGAACAGAGACGATTTCCAATGTAACTTCCTTTATTTACACAAACAAAGTCCCAAAGGGATGATTCCACACTCTTGCCCCAGGTCCCTCCACTTGGGGCTCCTAGAGTCGCCCTCTTGTGGTGAGGAACAGCAGGGTCAGCACTTTGGGTGCAGGGCAGAGTTAGGGTCCATGTGCTTCAGGCTGCACCTGGAGGAGCTGCTCCCAGAGCCCTGGTGCCACCTAGTGGGCTGAATGGTGCTTCTTCCTCCTCCTGGTGACCAAGTGGTCATGTTTCCTCTTCTGAGCCTGGGAGTTTCCCACAGAGCCCAGAGCCTGGGCCTGCCCTGCAGAAGCCCTGAGCTGAGGCACTGGGCAGGGCTTCTTTTTTGCAGGGCCCTGGCCTCCCTGCAGAGCTTGCTTCCTGGACTTTGCAGCATGTGGGAGGGGTCCCCTAGGATCCCTTCCGTGGGTAGACAGGGGTTTTGGTGCTCTGCAAGGATTCCCAGCTCCAAGGCAGGGCAGGTCTTCAGCAGAGACCTTGCTCCGTGCAAAGCCCAAGGGCAGCAGGTGGTGCTGGGAGGCCAGGAGGAAGGAGAGACTGGGAAGTTCCTCCTCGTTCTCACTGGAGTTGTCCAATGGTGTGTGCGGGCCCCCAACAGAGGGTCCTCCTCTGAAACTCCTGGCATCTTTGGTGGCCCCCAGTGAGGGACACTCCCGATGTCCACTAAAGACAGCATTAACCTCAGGCCTGCACAGGGGGGTGTCTGGAACAGCATGTCTCTGCAGGTCTTAGGAAGGCATGGACCAGGAGTAGCACTCAGCTCTGGCCCCAAGGCGGGGGCCCTGGTTGTCACTCTGTGCACTTTGTTGGGGTCCAGATTCAGAATTGCTGGGGTTCAGTTGGGGCACACCATGACTGGGGGTTGCCCCCACAGCCCCATCCTCTTTCAAGGAGCAGTGCTTCGCCATCACCTGCAGAGGAAACAGGCCCTTAGTGGCTGTGCCAGGTGTGAGGGAGGCCAGGGAGTGCACAGCAGGTACTCGGGAGGAGGCAAAAAGGCCTGATCTCTGGGCTGGTCCCATTAGTGTGAGGGGTTCTGCCTCCACCCACATAGGCCTCATTCTAGCCCTGTACCCTAACCTGGAACTGGCTCTTCTGTCTCCTTAACACATGTGTGCACCTGCACCCCACCCGAAGCAGCTCCTCAAGAAGTCATTTTTCCCCAGCAGAGTAGGGGGAGACAAAATGATCTGGGTCTGCCATGCTGGGGTCCCCCCTTCTACCACCAGTCTACCTAGGTGCCCCTCCCTGCCCTGTCTACCTGCTGTCCATAAACCCCTGGTACCTGGTGCCCCTCCAGGCCCTGTCTATATGAAGCCCCCACCCCTGGTTTCCTGGTGCCCCTCCCTGCCCTGTCTACATGCTATGCCTGCTCTACCTGCTGACCACCTTCTGTCCTTTACCTGGTCAGCAGTCAGCCCTTCCTCCTTCTCCAGCTCCTTGGACAGGGCCGTGAGGTCCAGCTGTGGATCTGGGGAAAGCAATTCTTCCAGGAATCTGGGGTGAATGATGGCCTCCGCCTAGAAGAGATGCAAGATGTCCATGATCATCCTTGCATGAAGCACCTGAGATGATGGGAACTTGAACAGAACCAGAGAGCAATGATGGCCCCATCACTGTTCACACTCTGGGGTGTAAATCAGTGGGCAGTCAGCTTCACTCCCTCCCTCCCTCCCTCACTGAGGAACATAAAGGCAGTGGTGAAGAACTTGCATTTGGCTTAAGGGCCTGGCAGGGTCATTTTTTGGATCTTGCATCCCAGTGCTGCATCCCAACCCACCTTGGTGACAAAATCCACCTGGGAGCATAGATGGTCAATGTAGGACAGCATTTCCGGGTCCGGGCATGACCCCTCATTCTCCAGGAAACCTTCATCTGTGTCCTCTTCTGGGTGGCCATCGGGAGGCTCCAAGGACAAGGGTGTTGGCCCCAGCAACGTGTCCATGATTTCCATGTACTCCTTCACGGCCTCTGGTGGGATCTCCTTGGGTGTCTTGTCCTGAGGCCCCTGGTATCTGGGTGGCACTGGACAGGCAGGCAGGGCCTTGGAGCTGGCCTTCCTGGCGGCACACCCTGTGGATGGGAACATGGTGTGAGTGCAGGGGCTCCAGCGTCATGTCAGCCGCAGTGGGGTGGACAGTTGTTGGAGGACATGAGTGGTCACGCTGGGCCAGGAGAAGCTGACAAAAGCATCCGAGAGAGGAGATGGGGCCGAGAGGTGGAACATCTGTCACCAGCACTCTGTGTTCTTATCTCCAGACCCCATCCTGGTAGTTTGCTGGCTCCTTGGGAAGCTAAGGGATGAGAGGCACTAGGACTGAGGTATGAAAAATCCCCAGGTAATGGCCCAAAGCATGTGGGCCCCTGGGCTGCCCGTGGACATTCTGCACAAAGGAACACATGTTGCTCTTGAAGGAAAGGCCCAGACGAGGGGACAGCAAATCCTGGGGTTGCGTTGGCCTCTGCCACGGACTGTGCTGGGACACGGGAGACTGTACCTGGCTGCTGGACAGCCACAGGGGCTGGGGGCCCTTGAGGAAGCAGTGCTGGTGAGACCAGTGTGGGCTGGCAAGGTTTCCCCTTCATCCACTCCAGCTTCTGCATCTGCATCTCCTCCTCTTCCTCAAACTCCATGAACCTGAGCATGGGGGACACAGGTCAAATGTGAGGGGCCCACGCCCTGACAACATTCTGGCGGCAGCTGGTGGCAGACACATGCACGTGTCCCTTGGGGTCAGGGAGGTCCAAGTCTGGTCAGTCCCACAGGGGTAAAGCATGCTGGGAACAGTGCTCTGTCTGCCCTGCTCGGGCAGGTGACGTGTGTCTCTGATCCCCTGCAGGCCCAGTTAACAAAGGCACAGCAGATCTCACCACTTCCATGCCTGGTCTGGCCCCACACAGAGCCCCAAGTAGGGCTGACTCCAGAGGCTGCGCAAAAGGACATTTCTCACAAGCGCTTTTGGGTCCTAGTTCAGAATCAAAGATCCTGAGCCCGAGACTGTGACCCTTGTAGGGGGAGCAGGGATTAGGGTCCAGGGGCAGGCAGGAGGATGGGAGGCCTGGCTGAGAGGTGGGCATGGCCTCTGAGTGCTGTGTGTTTCAACTTATCATACTGCATGAACCGGCAGAAATGCAGACAGGGCCGTGTGTCTGAGACACCAGATCCCTGAGGACACACTCTGGGTTGCAGCACATTCTGGGATGGCGTTTCACCGTGACAACACATCTGTCCACAGCCCCCTCTCCAGGGTGTGAGGCAGAAGCTCCGATGGAGGTCTTGCTGTGTGCAGAGTCCTCGTGGTGGGAGGAACCACAAGGGCTGCCCTGGCTGCTCCACCTCAACCTTGAACGTCAGAGCCTGGGTAGCTCAGACACAGATGGGGAGGACTCCCGGGGAGGAGAGTGCCTAGAACCCTACATCCAGGTGGTGGGGCAGTATCCTGGGAGAGCAGGGCCCACGGAGGGACTGATCCAAGGAACGGCCCTCTGCGTACATGTGCTCACACGTCCAGCCCCTCAGGCCCAGCCTCCCTCCCCAGCCTCCTCCACCACACAGCACCGGGACTCGGACTCCCAACTCACTTTTCTGCCATCTCGTAGAAGATCATGCGGTCGAAGTTGCTCTTGTGCTGCCATTCGCGCAAGGCAAACCGCAGGCCCTCCTCCAGCGGCATGGTGGGCCTCCGCTGGGCCAGGGTCCGCAGCACGGGGCTGGAATGAATTACCTGGAGTCAGTGAAAATGCACTAGCCCACCCTGCCGCCTGAGCTCAGGGGTCTGACTACTGTGCTGGGGTCTCCCTTTCCCTCTGTCCCTGTCGTGTCCTCCTCCAGTGTGGGCTCTCCAGCCTCCTGGCCACCTCTCATCTGGGGGATACCCACTTCCAGGGCTGTGCTGACCTCTCGGTCTTCCTTTTGCAGCTTCAGTATCACAGTGCAGCATGAATTGGATGCTTGTATCCCGTAAATACATGTGTGCAAGTCCTAATCCTCAGTGTGATGGGGTCTGAGGTGGTGTCTGTGGTGCAGTTAGGGTTAGGAGAGGTCCTAAGGCTGCAGCTCCCGTGATAGTACTGGTGTCCTTAGAGGAGAAGCAAGACTCGCCATAGCTTGACTCTCAAATGAAGACAGTGGGAAGGTCCTGTCTCAGGAAAAGCAGGCTCACCGGAATCTGAATCCAGCCATGTCCTGTGCTCAGTCTTCCAGCCTCCAGACGTGACACATGAACATCTGTGGCTGAAACTGTCCAGTGTGTGGCCTTGTGCAGTGCAGCCCAAAGGGAGAAGCACACAGAATGATCTGACCTGGGTGCCAGGGCTCTGGTGCGGGCTCCTGGCCCCAGGGCTGAGCGTGTAACCTGCTTTATAGTTGCTGGCCAGAGGCTGCACTGGAGTTGGGACCTCAGAGCTCCTTGGAGTGGGGAGAAGGAAGGGAGCCATGCAGGCTGTGCCCTGATTAGGGGACCAAGCTCAGTGCATGGGGACTGAGTTGGGGGTGATGTGCCTCCTGGGCAATGCTGAGTGTCCAGAGCGGCAGGGAGATGGAGACGTCAACACCAAGGCGTGGAGACTGCTTTCAGCTGCAGGCTGAGTGCCGATGCGGCCGGGAGGTCAGAGGTGGGTGCGACATGGACGCAGTGCCCTGCTCAGTGGAAGGTGGCTGTGTCTGTCGTGATGGTGGTAGACAGGAGGAGCCGGGCCCGAGTGGTCAAGAAAGGGGAGTGTGCCACTGCGGGGAAGGCTCCCTCTGGTTTGATCCCCAGCAGCCCCAGACAGTGGCCTGCGTTCTTGCCTTAGGGGCTCAGAGTCCCGTCACAGCCTGGACCGTGGTGTTTGGGCTGTGGCTGTGTTCCTGACCACATTGTCTTTTCCTCATGATGGCATGACCGCAGTCGTTTCCTGAGACAGAGCGTGTGCCTGGCCTGTGCGAAGCTCAGCAGGTTCAGCTGCAGTGACCTTTAGCTCCCTGGGAATGGGTGTGAGCATCTCCTCCCCTATGAGGGCTCTGGGCTGTGATGTCAGTGCTGGCCCGAGACAGACCCTCGTGTTGGGGCCCCAGCGTGGCCCTGGGTGAGTTCCCGACCACCTTCTGTCTTCCTGGAAGTCCTGGGAAGAGTGAAGGTTGGGCTGTGTATAAGACTTCCCTCCTTATCGCCCCTCATGTCAAGTTCCTGAGTTCTGTGACCCTCTGCATACATGCCAGTGGTGGACAGGGATTGCTGTGTGGACTCAGACTCAAACCCCAGTGGTGGCTCTTGTGATCCCAGGACCCGCTCTGACCTTGAGTGTTCTGTAAGGGTCACCCTGGAAATGGTGGAAATGTAAATGTTATCACAGGATAGCTAAGATCCAGTGGGGAAAGGCCCTGGAATCGTGTCACACGCAGCATGAGGTAGCATGGCTGACAATGGAACTGCATGTGGTCTCTCGATTGCCTTCAGGGTCTTCCTTTGGGAGCCCTCATAGCCTGCGTTGCCCACCCCGTGATCCTCCCAATGCACTGCCCCAGGCCCTGGGCATGGGTGCTCACATGAGGAAGCAGGACAGAGCTTCTGTGTCAGGGCTCTGGGGCAGGAGCCTCCGGGCCAGGGCCTTGAAGTGCTGCCAGCGCCGGAAGTTCTCGTAGACGCTGGTAGAGTTGCATGGGTTGTCTGGTGAGGCTTGGGCCTTGGGAGTAGGCAGGATGTGCTCCCTGTCTGCCCCTTGTGGTGGTGGCCCGTTGTTAACTGGGAAGATCATTGGGGCCAGCTGGGCAGCTGGTGGTGGAGTTGGAGGAGGGAGTCCCAGAGGCCAGCCCCCCTGACTGGCCTGGGTTCCCGCCATGGTAGGTGCAGGCACTGTTGCCTGCAGGGAAGACCCAGGCACTGCTATGGGAGCAGGGTTCTGCCCTGCCCCACAGAACCCCTCTGGGGCATTCAGGCTGATACGGGTTTGGTTGTAGACCAAGGTCTGAGAATGGAGGGGCTCCACTGGCTGCCCTCCTGTCCTCAACTGGAGTAATAGGTGGACGTTCCCAGCCACATTGGGGCCGCAGCCACCATCTCCAGCCACCGCGGGCATCCTGGGGATGGCAGCAGGCAGTAAAAGGCAGCTGCCTGGAGGGAATGCCACATTCAGGAGGGGCGGAGGGGGCTGCCCCCAGGGTGGCTGGGGTGCAGGGCCGTGAGTTGGTTGGGGAAAGGGCAGCAGCATGACGAGAGACGTGGAGGTGCCTGGGTGCGGGATCATGGCTGTTCCCAGCCCTGGAGATGCTGTGGAGACAAAGGAGAAGGGTGAATGGAATAGGGGAACCAATTCTCAATACCCTTCTCGAATAGCAATTCTCAAATACCCTTCATTGCCAGGATGGAACAATGAGTTCTCACTGCCCCTAGAGTCACACAGGGTGACTCCTAGTTCTATAGGTGTCTCCCAACACCTGGATCAGCTTTGCCTCCCTAGTGGCACTGGGCCCCTCAGTACTCCACAGCAAGCCAGGGGACTTACACAGCTGTGGTGCCACGTGCCCACCCGGCCTAGGTAAAGCCAGCTGATTCACAACTCTGAACACAGACCCCACCTTAGGCTTCTTTAGCTGACACTTCTTAGTGGAACCCTTCCCTTAAACCCTAGCACAAGAAGGTCAAAGGTCTGGGAAGAAATCTCTCCCTACCATGGACTTGTGATTCATGAGCATAACCTTGTAATCTCTGAGGCTAACGTCATCCTGCTAGCAGGTGGTACTCCTCTTCAGAGGGCCCTGCCGAAACCACAGGGAGCGTTTATTGGCCACCCCTGGTTGCATGGCCTGGTGGTCCCTCTGGCCACTCTAGAAGCTGTGTTCCCCAAGAACAGGACTGCTAGGAGGATGTTGGTCCCTTGAGATGGTGTCCTTATACAATCAGTGATGGCTGCATAGGGTAGGAAAGTCCACATTGTGGTGACTGGTAGGGCTGTCTGCGGAGGTGTCCGGGATTTCATAGTTTCTAAAGGGTCAGATCAGAATTGGTTGAGGGAATTGTGACCCTCTGGGATCGTTCTTTATGCTCTCAGTGATGGAAAGCGAAGGCTTGAGGAGTAGGCTTGAGTCAGGGAGTTGGGGGGGGCAGTATGTACTGGAACACATCTCTGACCAGGAACCACACAGAGCCCAGTAAATGACAACAGGCACAAGGCACCTGCGTCTGAGGATCAGGACCCGTGTCTTCAGATTGAACATAACCTTCCTAACTGCTGCTCTCCATTCTTTAATATAAAAACAGGTGTGGTTTTTTGGGCACAGTGAGTTAAGCTGCAACTTGGCATGTCCACATCCCATATTGGAGCTTGTTCTAGCCCTGGCAAACTGTACTTCTGATCCAGCTTCTTGCTAATGTGAGAAGGGAGGCAGAAAATGAAGACATAGCACATGAATTCCTGTCCTTTGTTGGAGACTCTGGCAGTGTTCTGGGTTCCTGGTTTGACCTTGCCCAGCTCTGATTATTTCAGACACTGGAGAGTAACAGTGGATAGAAGATGTCGATATCTCTCTCCCTTCCTCCCCCTCTCCCTCCCTTTATTTCTCTCTCTCTCCCTCTCCGTCTCTCCCTTTGCCTCTCTCCCTCTCTATCCTCCCTCTCTCCTTCTTCCATTGCTTGTCAAGCCCTCACTATCTCCCCTCCTGTGTCACTCTGCTACTCAAATAAATAAGCTTTATGCAAATAAAGGTGGAAAACAGCATTCACTGAAACTTCCTGTGGAAATCCAGCCACTCTGCCCAGCTGAACTTGTCTGTGAAGTACAGACGTGGAGTCCGTGCACTGCCATCATCTTTATGGAAAGTCCTGGGCAGGGGCCACCATGAGATGTAGGATGACTTGGGTGAAAGACTTGTGTTTCCACTACAAGAGGAACAATGCACACCACTTAGGGGAAACCCAAGCCCTCTGTTGCCTGATGTTAATTGCCATTCCTGTCCTTGCAGAATCCAGAAAAAACAACTTTCCTGGAGTGAGAGAAACCACTACTGGGCAGGAAGCAGAGAGCTGGAGGATCTGGGCGGTGGAGGTTGAGGTAATTTCCAGCCTCACTCAAGGAAGAGTGGGTAAAAGGGAAGGAGCCCAACTCATCATTTTCATGGCTAAGTCCATTTCATCACATCATCCTAATACCTAGGATACCCCTGTCTAAACCCTCTGAGCCCTTTCAAGGGCAGGCTCCCTGTGACTGAAATTGTAGGCTCAGCCCCGCCCATCCTCACACTACACCCCTCAGACTGAAGTGACCTGTGTCCCTCTCCTAGTTTACAGAGAATGAATCCATTTGCTCCCGTATCTTCTACTCATCAGTACACTTCCCGTGGGGCCTCTTTATCCACCTGTACGTGGTCAGTAGTCTCCCCAGTCAGCAGTGTCCATTCAATGTAGGCTTCCACAGCCTCCCCAGGTAGGATGTCCTTGTGGACATCCAGGGCTGTCTCTTCTACTTCAGTCCAGTTTTTTGTCCCCAGGGGACGTGTCACATGTGAGTTCCCAAGTATCCGAGTAGTAGCAGGGAATCTGGTTAAACAGCCCACCCCTACAGACTTACCTCCTCCTGAAGCTCTCCCCGCAGGCTTGGACACTCAGCACAGCCTCCTCAATGAGAGAAGCAAGTTCAGGACCCAGCAGTGAGCTGGCCGCTCAGGGTCCAACTGCAGCAGCTGGGGCAAGTTTAAAGGTAACAGGAATGGAATGTGGGGCTCAGGCTTCTCTGGTGGGGGAGGGGTGGCGGGAGAGCAGCCTGGGTGGGGGTGGGGAGACATTCTGAGGCTCTTGCAGTGGGGCAGAATCTCAAGTTCTCTTGAAGTTGAACTGTGGCAAAACAGCTGATGTGAGCTCCTCAGGCAGTGTTAAAGTAGTCTCTGATTCCGCACACCGACTGTACTTGGTTCCTCCTTAACTTCCGTTCCATATCGATATACCTACTCTTGGTTCCTAGGCCACCCTGCTTCCCACCTGTGGAGGAAGGTAGGCTCCTAGCTACATTCAGGGAGGCACTTTCTCATCAAATTTCAGAACACAAGATGTGATCAGCACAGGCTTGCTCAGGGAGAAGAGGGGACCAAGTGTCTGAAAACGAGGTACCAGCGGATCAGAGATAGTTGCAGTGTGTGCACTTCATCCTGAGGGAAGCAGTCTGCATCCCCAAGTCCTGTCCACTGCTGAAAAGGCATTTCCAAGGAAAGTCTGACTTCTGATGCCCTCTGTTGGAACGCCTCTGTCCATCAAGGACTGAATGAATTTGTGTTACTTGTGGTTACTTTCTTTGGTTTGTAGGATAGGTATTTAGAAAAAAGTGGGTCTTTAGCTCATAAATATTGCAGGTACTCCAGATGGTGTTGAGTCTAGCAGTTAAGATGTCCCTTCCTGTACTGGAGTAATTGGGCCTTCCAGCCTTCTGCCGATGTGCACCCTGGGAGACCACAGATGATGCCTCAAGTTGTTGGGTTCACGAATCCAGGTGCGACCTGAAAAGAACTGAAGTTCCATGCACCTAGCTCCCGCTTGGCCTAGCCCTGGAATTGAAGTCACCTGGAGAATAACCCAGGGGCTAGCAGCCTCAGTCCTCTGTAGCATGACCACCCATTTACACTCAACAATGTTTTTATTCTCCATGCAAGCAGTGGAAAGAGGTCTACCCATGTTCAGAAGATAATGTGGGAGCAATTCAAGCAAGGTAAGGGTGACTGGCAAAACAAACAAACAAAAACCCTAGGGCTGTGACTTAAAAAATAAACAAGCTTAAGAGCCTTCTCAAAGACTTGTATTTTTATCGTGGGCACCCTTACATGGGGTTCAAACAATAACTTCATATTGCAGGGTTGATGAGGCCACGTTTTGTACTCAGGAACTTAAGGAATGAGTGTTTCTTTGTTGTAAAATTACGCCTATACTACATGGTATTTTTTACTTTATGTGGTTCAGATTGTCACGTCTTAGGATGGTAAGAAATTTTCAACGAAAGCATTTGCGAATCGCTGTTTATTTAAAATTCCCTGTATTCTATAAATTCCCCAAGTGCAGTAAATACCAGAGGACAAACTCTAAGAATGGAGCTAGGAACCGGAGTCCCTCAGTGCTTCCAGGTCCAATATTCTTGGCCAGACTGCTCTTCCATGGAACCCAGGAGGCCTGGGAAGAGAGGAGGCAGCGTTTGTGGGAGGCGCGGACAAGCCTCAGAGACCTGCAGTCCGGAGAGGCTGCAAGCGCTGACCCCAATGCAGGGGACTCGCTCTAGGGTGCAGCCCTAGGAAGAGCCCTTCCCTGGGGTGCGCGTGCCTGCGTGGACGTCTGCCCTCTTCCAAACCATCAGGGGTCGTTTCAGACGCGCTAGGTTAATGGAGGGACGGCCACAAAGATTCCAGGACTCGTCTCGTCGCGGAAAAACCTCAAAAATCTTTCTAGATCTCATACTGTCTCCCTGCACGCCTACCTCTGGCGCGCGCTCCGCACGCATGCGCACGCCCTCTCTGGGCGCGCCGGGTTCCCGGCGTGCTCCAGTTGCCCTCCAACGTCTCCCAGCATCCGTTGCGGGCGTCCAACCCAGGTGATGCGCAGGCGCGAGGAGAGCGCATGCCCACGGAATCGCGGCCATGGCGGCGTCCCGAGAGTCCGTTACTTAGAAGGTAATGGACCCCCCAGCCCCAGTCTTGCCGAGCGGTTATTGCACTTTGTGATCGTTCCCGCTGTGCGGTGGGCTCACCCTTGGTCTGTGCGGCCCAGCGGCCCGAGTGGCCAGCTGGCTGCAGAGCGAGCGAGCGGCTATACCGCAGAATTTGGTGCCGGTCCTGGCTGGGCGCTCCCCGTGTTCTGACGGTGCCTGAACCTGACGTGAGGGGCCTTTAATACCGCAGAGGACCCTGAGTGTGTCCCGCCGGTGTCGCTAGCACTCTGAGCAAGGCTGAGGCTGGGGACGCTTCCTCGGGACGGAAGACCCTGATGCAGTCCAGCAGGTAGCGCGGGCTGCTGCCAGTGCGTGCCGTCCTCAGGTGCGTCCTGTGTGACCTGTGTACGTGGTGCAGCTGAGGAGAAGTGGAGCACTCAGGTTCAGTACGGAGAGGTGTCAGTGATGTGAACAGCCTGCCTCAGTTGAATAGTAACTGTAGTTCCCAGTCCGGTGTCAAATCACGGATGCCTTGCCTACACCTTGTGTGCATGAAATTAACAATAAAGGAGGTTGTACATTGTATGGTTTGTGACTTCTGTGCTACTCACCTGTTAGGTCAGTGCCACTCACTGCACACCGATAAGGGCGTGTGCACGGTTTGGGGGTCAGTGTGTGCATTAGAGCATGTTGATTTTCTTGTTTATTTGGCCGTGTGAGAATTGTGGGGTGGTTGTATCTGAAAGTGTGTTGTATCTGAAAGTGGGTGTTCCGGTGCCTGTAGGAATTCAGGGAACGTGTTTGATATTGTCTTTATTGAGGGTGTTTTTTGTTTCAAGCACACAAAAGATCGTTTTATTAGAGCAAAATTATGTGTTTCAAGGACCACTTAGAAAGTACTATAGTTAGCTTTATCAAGTAGATGCGCGTGCCTGTGGCTTCTGATTCCAGTTTCCTGTAAATGCATACTCTGAGAGACAAGAGTGGCGATTCAAGAAGTTGGTTCCTACCACCCGTGGATGGGTACTGAATTGAGTTTCTGGCTCCAGCTTGGTCCACCAGTCTTGCAATAGAACTGTCCATGCTCTTTCTTTGTGGGCTTAGTTTGCATTCCTCTAGGAACTGACCTAGAGACAAAAAAATGAATGTAAGCTTATTTTGGCGGCAAAAGAACAGTAGAGGAATGGGGAAATGAGGCAGGGAATGCAAAAGAATCCCAAATGTGTGAGTGAGCAGCAAATTTCCTCTTTTAATAATTTGGGTTGATTCCAGCTGGGAAACTCTGGTAGCCAGTGCAGGAGATGGGCCTCCGAGTTATCCCCATCACAGAATGAGAAAGCTACCAAAGTTATATACATACCCCTTCCCATCACTGGTGGAGAGCAGCAGGGGAATAAGAATGAAGAGTTAGTTGTGTGATCCTTTCATCCTTTCCTGTTCAGGCAGCTTGAGCTCAGAGGGATTTGAGCTCAGATCCCTCAGGAAAGAGGTATGGGAGCTGACAGTATGAAGGTGGCCAGCACACCTCCAGTGATACAGCTGGGAGAGACACAGATTTCTACGATGGAATGTAGGTGTGCTTGAGGTGGGTCAGAGAAGCTTCCTTCCTGTCTGTTGCCACCTCTGTGTTCACTGGCATTAGGTTGCTAGCTTGTAGTTAGTATACTGGGATATTTAAATCAAGTAGACGTCACCAATCAAGACTGTGTTATATCCCCAGGAGGAATGTTATTAAACACAGACTGCATGACATGGGTGCACACACAGACACACACAGAGAGGTGCATTTGGACACAAAGTATACTTTTAGTTTGTTGCCAGCTGACACCAGCTTATCAAAGGATAGCTTTATTGGTGTGTGTGTGTGTGTATGTGACAAGGAAACAGTGGCTGCCTTGCAATAAACATCCAGCATGTACAACATGAGGAGCTGGAGGCACTTCCTGTTTCAGCAGCATACACCCTAGCACATTGTATATTCCAGAACCTGACTTGCAGCTTTCCTCCTTAGTGGAGTTCTGGCCCCCTGTGAGTACAGTGTTGCAAGATGAACCTTCCTCAGAGTGCTCTGAAAAACAGCCAGTGAGGGATGAACTCCTTCAGAGTCTCTGCTTCTGTTCCTGTGTCCCCCTCTTGAAGAAATCCTGCTCTCTGGTTACAAAACCTGAGACCTCGCACTCATTCTTGAGGAGTAGGAGAGAAAGGCCATTTTTTGTTACTCTCTCCAGATGCATGGGATGGGAGCATCCTCCTGTTGAGGGACACACTTCAATGCAACACGATTAAGTCAGCAGGAGCAGTTCATAGACTCTTAGTAACATGAGGAGGCATTTGGAAGTGTGCCTATGAATGTGTAAGAGCTTAGCTATAACAGAGTCATGAGGATATCTGTTGATTGGTAAGGGTAGGCTCAGCAGGTTCTTCACTTGGGTATGGTGAACCTGAGCAATAACCTTCATATTTTTTAAAGATTTATTTATTTACTTGTAAGTCAGAGTTACACAGAGAGAGGAGAGGCAGAGAGACCGCGGTCTTCCATCCGCTGGTTCACTCCCCAATTGGTCACAACGGCCGGACCCGCGCCTGTCCAAAGCCAGGAGCTCCTTCAGCTCTCCCATGTGGGTGCAGGGGCTCAAGGACTTGGGCCATCTTCCACTGATTTCCCAGGCCATAGCAGAGAGCTGGATTGGAATGGAGCAGCGAGGACTCAAACCAGTGCCCATATGGGATGCTGGCACTGCAGGCAGTGGCTTTACCTGATATGCAGAGCGCTGCCCCCTAACCTTCATATTTAAGAGAAGAATGGATCATTAGCAGACCACATGGAGTCCTGTCCACTTGTAATTTTGCTGATCACGTGGGAGTCCAATGTGTCAAGTTTTGTAGACCCAGTTTCCTGGTTCATGTGGGTAGAGCATCTCCTTGGTAGGTGAGGGTAGATTGGTATTTACAGATAAGTTTGTGGGGTAGCTGGGTCCAGGTGTTTGTCTCCAATGAAAGGCAGATTCAAGATGACACAAAAGGTCAGCAGAGAAGCATTGTTCTTCCCAGGAAATGTAAAAGTGCACACTCAAGAGGGGTTCAGGTGTGCTCAGCTAGTGCTGCACTCAGGTTTGGGCCATCTCTTCACACAATGAAGAAAGCTATTGTGTGGTGTCTGCAGCAAGGCTGTTTGGCAATTCACAGGGACCCAGTTTGGGGCATGGATTGAGTACTGGCGTTATCCTGCTGTCTGAAACCCGCATGTGGTCATTCTTAGAAGAAGAGTGGTTTTCTCTTGCTATATGGTGTATCGCTTTAGTTTTCTCCATCTTAGGAGGGCCCTGCTTGCTTTTATATGACATTTAGAAACACATTCCCCAATGCTCTAATCTCTTTATGTCCTTTTGGTATTTTGTGATTCCCCCATTGGGGTTGTCCTTGCCACTGATCTCCCACCCATGCTCTAGGACTAGTGATTTGTTTGATTAGCATGCTTATTGGGCTTCCCCCAAGCACTTTGCTAGCCCAGCTCATGTTTCCACTACTGTCAGAAGGTGGGCATTCTAGTTTCAACAAATCCCCATTATTCATGACTGGAATTCTTTAGGCTTTCCTCTTGTGCCTTCCAGTTATACAGCCCAGAGGTGATATATGGTATGTGCAGATATGTCAGACCCCATTAGGAACCTGTCAGATGGGAAACACAGATGCCCAGCCCAGGTTGATGTCTGATCTGATGCTCAGAGATGCTGGGAGGATGTGCATACAGTGCCAGTCATGCTGGGTGGGTCTCTCTGATGGATTAGTAACTTCAGGAACCTAGGTTTCAGCCTGAGGGATTGCTGCTGGAGACTAGAGTTTGTCCTCTTTCTTGTAACCCTTACAGGTTTAAAGAAATCCTCTTTGAATCTGTTCTCCCCCATGACCACCCCCACCTTATGGGACTTTCAGAAGACCTAGACATTGTTTCTGTTCTTTCTGGGAAGTTGTTACTAGGAAAGCTTACAAATCTGCACATCCCACTGAGGTGAGGATGATCCCAACAGAGGATGTTTGCCAGAGACCAGCTGTGGTGCTCCAGGATGCAGGGTGGAGGAAAGTGTGTGTTACTCAGTAGGCACAGAAAACTGGCAAATCTAGAAGCCATTAGAAATGCACAAAGAAGGATAAAGTGCCAGCCATGACACCACAAAGCAGTGTAATAGAAAAAGCAAGACATTGGAATTTTTATCAGTGCTAATACACGAAATTTGCTATTTTTATCTGTTTGCTGGTGAGATTGTTAAACTTGGATGAAATGATGCACACGTGCTGAACAGGGAATGACAGGGTCAGAGGATTCTTGAACGGCTTGGTTCTTGATCCTAATCTAGAGGAACACAGAGTTGCTCAGAGGTCTCAGAAGGCTGCTCGGTCTCCAAGGGGTCCCTGGGGAAGAGGAGATCTTTTTGTGCTCCAAAGGCCCCTCCAGCATGTAGCAATGGGGAATAGGAGGGCCCTGCCTATGTGAGTGTGTGCATCTTACTACTCTGTATGTATAGACCCCACTCCTACTGCTCTGTTGCCACTTGGACTGTTGGTGGTGGGCAGGCTGTCTCTGAGCACAGTGATGCAAGATATGCCTTCCTTGGGCGTCCTTTGGAAAACAAATTGTTGTTGGGGAGCAGGTCCATAATTTCTACCCCTGCTCCTGTTGCCCCTCTTGCCTAACCCTGCATGCTTGCTTACAACATGTATGACCCGAGATATGTGTGCAGTAAGAATATTTGGGTGACAGTGGGTGTGTGCCTTAGAGACCAAGCTAATCATCAAAGCTGCATCCAAGGCTGTGTGCACTTGTGTGTGACCATGGATCCTTCTCATTCTGAGTCACTGCGTTGCTCCTATGTGGGTTGGTTCATCTTTAAGGGTCAAAGATTCAAATCCATGTGGATTTTTATCACTTCCTTATGTGGACGAGTTCAAGAATGTGCCATTGGCAGTAGGGCAATCTGTTAGCATGTTTGTGTTCCAGGAATCTGTTCCCAGATGGGGTATCTAATGGACTGAGGCCATGCAGGGCAGAAGTTACCCAGGAGTTGTCCACATAGTGGGCAGCCGTCCTAGATTTGTGAGATTTTCTAGATAGGAGGTGGGATGGGCCCATCCTTTGACTCTAACACGGACACCCTGGCAGTGAGCTAGGCAGCCTCAGGCTCTGCTTGCTTCTCTAGGGAGCACAGATGGGGCACAAGGACACCTTTCCCCAGGGGCTAGGTCTTGAGACTGACCTGCTAACATCTGTCCCCACCCCAGGTGGTGCATACTGTTAGGCATCAGGCAACTCAACTGAGTCACCATTTCTTAGCCACCTGTCTCCACAGAAACCTGAGAGTCTCCTAAGCTCAGAAGAGCCTCCCCTGTGTCCCTAGTGCTGAAGGTATGGAGTTGCTTCTGTGTGTCAGTGGGTCGTGTTTTCCAGAAATACTCTTCCTTTTCTGAAGGCTCAGGATGTCTGCACCTTGGAAAGCTCAACTCAGTTTGAAGTGTGTATCACTGGGTGGCAGGAGCTCATTAACTTTCTTCAGTCCAGTTGTTCAGGTGAGTGCCAGCTGAGGCTACGGTGTCTCTGACTTCCCAGGAGCCTGCTTTAGATTTTGTGCCTGGCTCCTGATTCTGAGTGTGCTCCTCACCAGGATCAGGATGGAGAAGTAGACCAACTTTGTCCCAGTGTGGAGAGGTCACAGAATCAGGGCATGGACACAGGACACTTTCCTTTCTTCCTTCCTTCCCTAACTGTCCTCCTGTGCCTCAAGTCAAAGGGAGCACTGGGGGATGTCAGCATGGGCTCAGTGGTCCACATCCTTCCCACAGTGCAAGACCCACCTGTCCTTGGAGCAGTAATTCATGAGGACCCCATATGAGAAGTGGAATGTGTAAGGAAGCCTGGACTTTTCAGTTGAATACTCCAGAAATAATAATCAGCTGTGGTGGCCGATGCCCTGGAGGAAGCCCAGGGATCAGGCCTGTCCCCGTTTGGGAACTGTCAGTGGGTGCTGGGGTGTCCTGCCTGTGCGGAGAAGGCTGAGATGGCGACAGCTGTGCTGGACAAGGCCTGGCTTGTTGGGTCATTCCCCTGGGTGGCTCCTGACTGTTGAGTAGCTTCTCCCCAGTGGAGGCAGCAGAGGCGTCACATGCTGTATGAATGATCTCCACTGCATTGGATCCCAGGAATGTTCTTCCAGGAGCAACCTGTCCTAGGTGAAGATACTGGCTCCTGGGCTGGATTGTGGGGTGAAAACCTGAAGGCCCCAGTGTCAGCCATGTGACCTTGGTGAGCTGAGCAAACCTCTGAATCCGTGTGTCCTATAGAACAGGATAATAGTCTGACATCCACAGGTTGTGATGATCGCAGTCCATCTGTCTAAAGTACTTGGAGCAGTGAATGTGGCAAGAACCTGTCCAAATTTTAGGCATTCTGACTCCTAGTTCTACCAGATGGCATTCTCATTCCCCTAGTGCAGATGTCATTTTTCTCAGCTCCTCCCCCACAAGCAGGGATATAGCACTTTTTTGTATTAGGAGAGGTGAGCATCATGGGCCCCCTGCTGTTTCTCCTAAGAACTCATCATTAAACTGCCTCAGTGCAAACTGAGTACTTAAAATCTTTCTGGTACAGGGTGCAGATCTGCAGTGAGGGAGCAGATCTAGGTAGTCATCTGAGAGTCCTCCAGAACACCCATCACAGTGTCTGCACAAAGCATGTATTGATGCACGAACGAGCAAGTCTGGGAGAAAGTGTTTCTGACTTTCCACACAGGGTGAAGGAGGGCAGGCACCTGTTGGACAGAACTGTCCCCAAGGTCTACACCTAGTTGAGAGTGTGGCAGGAATGTCCCCAGTTCCTAACCCCATGTGACTCAGCACAGCCTCCTCTCACCCTGCACTGGTTTTTGGTCACACCAGCAGCCAGGTGACTTCATACTCACTTGGCCATCATTGGGAGGACAGGGTGATGCTGGCTGCTGGAGGATGCAGACCCCAGGAGTGGGTGTGGGGTGCTGCATGTCCCTGCCCTGTGAGTTGGACTGGGGTAGAAGGGCCTTCCAGCAAAGCCAGGCTGAAGTCTCTGTTCCTCAGACGACTGATATATTTTTTGCCTATTGAAATTTCCAGTTTTCTGTTGATCTAGAGTATTGAATTGGTAGTTGCCACCCTGATGAATATCCTGTAGGGGATGAAACAACAGCAGAGGAAGCAGTTTTTTATGAAGGAACGAACTAGATAATTTACACTTCTATATTCTCTTAGGTTTTTAGGCAGTATCTTTTGAAACTATCTCATCTGCATTTGCAGCCCTCCACTTCTGCCTGCAGATACCAGAAAATTAATAGCCCTTAATCAATTTACTGATTGGACATCTCCAAAATTCAGTGTTTGTTGATGGTGTGTGTATGGTGCATGTGTGTGGTGTCAGGGCACTGTGTTTGTTTCATGTGTATAAGAGGATGCGGAAAGTGATATGAAACAGTTCACATGAATTATCTTGTGCATGCATCCTTGTTACTGAATTATTTGGGGGAAATATTAATGCTTAGTGATTGTTTATGTGTGTTTTGGTCAGTATGGGTTGAGTTTGTGAGTATTGTGTGTGTGTGAGCAGTGGCCAGTAGGGCTGATTGTGTCTGAGGATCTCATGGGCTGTGGTGCATGTGCATCCATTCAAGGAGCGGGTGTTGTGCACTTTCCTGCTTTGTGAGTCAGACCTGTGTATATTATGAGTGGATGTGCTCCTGTTGTGCTGGTGTGAATTTAGGGGGTTAGTTTTGGTGTGGAGGAATTTGGGGAGAGTAGAGTCACTGAGTGTATTTGCCTCTTACACATTGTGTATCCTTATACACACACATACATACATACATGTACATACATATACATACATGTACGTAAGAATTACAGCAGATTCTGTTAATAGTTTTCAAGATGTAGGCTGCTGTGTGTTCATACTGAGAGCTGTGAGGTTCTTACTTTGGCTTTGAATAGTGCAGGAGTTTCATGTGTGAATGTGTACAAGTGGGGAACCTTCTAGATAGGAGATGTTTGAGGGTTGTTGTAGCATTTGTCTTCAGCCACTTAGCCATTGTGGGTGTGCTACATTCACAGCATCCATGTGATTGCGTGTGTTATCGTGGGACTGGAGAATTTTAATATCTAAGAAGTACATGATGTTGGTTTGGTTCTATTCCTTTCTTATTTGTGGCTCTGTATTATGGAATGTTCCTTTTTGGTTTGCACTTTTATTATTTTTAAGAATTTTTATTTTTTACATAGAAACATTTAAATTATATAAACTTCATGCATTTCATAGATACAAATTTAGGAACATAGTGATTCTTCTAACCCTACCCTCCTACCCCTCTGCACTCCCACCCTTCTTCCTCCTCTCTTTCCTATTCTCATTCTTATTTTTTTTTTTACAAAAATCTACTTTCAATAACATTATACACATATTAACCCTACACTAAGAGTTTAACAAACAGTGTTGGAAAAAAAAAACTCTGTTCCTCAACAGAAGAGACAAGGCTGTTCAAAAGCATCACATCTCCAAATGTCACTTTTACTTCTATAGATTACCTTTTAGGTACTCTAATAGTTACCTCAGATCCAAGAGAACATATGCTATTTACCTTACTGGAACTGGCATATTTCACAAAATATAATGTTTTCCAGTTCTGTCCATTTTGTTGCAAATGACAAGATTCCACTTTTCATTTATTTTATACTACTATGTGGTATTCTGTAGTGTACATATCCCATTATTTCTTTTTTTTTTTTTTTTGACAGGCAGAGTGGACAGTGAGAGAGAGAGACAGAGAGAGAAAGGTCTTCCTTTGCCGCTGGTTCACCCTCCAATGGCCGCCGCTGCAGCCGGCGCACCGCGCTGATCCTGGCAGGAGCCAGGAGCCAGGTGCTTTTCCTGGTCTCCCATGGGGTGCAGGGCCCAAGCACCTGGGCCATCCTCCACTGCACTCCCTGGCCATAGCAGAGAGCTGGCCTGGAAGAGGGGCAACCGGGACAGAATCCGGCGCCCCAACCGGGACTAGAACCCGGTGTGCCGGCGCCGCAAGGTGGAGGATTAGCCTATTGAGCCACGGCGCCGGCTCATTATTTCTTTATCCAGGCTTCATTTGACAGATATGTGGGTTGATTCCATATCATACCTATTGTGAATTGAGCTTCAGTAAACATGCAGGTACAGACAACTCTTTCATATGCTGACTTCATTTCCTTTGGGTAAGTTCCGAGGACTGTGACGGCTGCGTCATATGGCAGGTCTATATTCAGATTTCTGAGGTATCTCCATTCTGTCTTCCATGATGGCTGCACCAATTTACAATCTCACAAACAGTCATTAGAGTACCTTTTATCCCCACATCCTCATCAGCATTTGTTCTTTGTTGATCTCTGTATGAAGCCATTATAACTAGGTGATGTGAAACTTCATTGTGATTTTCATTTGTATTTACATGATGGCTAGAGATCCTGAGCATTTTTTCATGAGTCTGCTGGCCATTTTAATTTCTTGTTTTGAAAAATGTTCAAGTCCTTTGCCCATTGCTTAACTAGACTGTTGTTGAGTTTGTTGAGATCTTTATAGATTCTGGATATTAATCTTTTATTAGTTGTATAGTTTGCAAATAATTTCTCCCATTTTGTTTGTTGCCTCTTTGATGAGTGTTTCTTTTGCAGTGCAGAAGCTTCTCAGCTTGATGTAATCTCATTTGTTAGTTTTGGCTCTGATTACCTGTGCTTCTGGGGTCTTTTCCAAGAAGTCTTTGTTTATACCAATGTCTTGCAGTTTCCCCAACGTTCTCTAGTAATTTGATGTTATTGGAATGGATTTAGGTCCATGATCCATTTTGAGTTGATTTTTGTGTAAGGGGTAAGGTACTAGTCTTGTTTCCACTTTTTCCAGCACCATTTGTTGAAGAGACTGTCTTTGATACAGGGATTGATTTTAGCTCCTTTGTGAAGATAAGTTGGTTGTAAATGCGTGGATTGATTTCTGGATTTTGTATTCTTTTTTGTTGGTCTACATGTCTATTTCTTTCCTGTCACTACCAGGCTGTTTTGATTATAACTTCCTGTAGTATGCCTTGAAATCTAGTATTGTGGGCCGGTGAGGTGGCTCAATAGGCTAATCCTCTGCCTTGCGGCACCAGCGCACCGGCTTCTAGTCCTGGTCGGGGCGCTGGATTCTTTCCCGGTTGCCCCTCTTCCAGGCCAGCTCTCTGCTGTGGCCCAGGAGTGCAGTGGAGGATGGCCCAGGTGCTTGGTCCTGCACCCCATGGGAGACCAGGAGAAGCACCTGGCTCCTGCCTTCGGATCGGCGCGGTGTGCCGGCCACAGCTTGCCGGCAGCGGCGGCCATTGGAGGGTGGACTGTGGGGAGCAACTGAGACTAAACTAAGTTACTGGAATTAAGACTTATTCTGTGCATCTGCTGTCCCACAATATGGCGCTGGGGAGGAGTAAACTTCTACGCAGCTGCCTCTTGCCAATTTGACTGATAAGCTGCAGGAGCTGATCCTGCTCCTGATTGGAGGAGAGCAGCATGCTCGGCGTGTGGGCAGCAGAGTTGGGATTGGTGGAAGAGGACTATAAAGGAGGAGAGAGACAACATGCACCAGGAACATCTGAAGGAACACCTGAGCAGCCCCTGAGAGAGCCGGCCGGCGGTGTGCCGCTCCTCCGCGGAAGTGGGGAAAGTGGCAGGGGGAGCCGCCCCTCCACAGAGGTGGAAGGGTTGGCAGCCAACCTGGGAAGGACCAGCAGCAAACCCGGGAAGGGCCGAGCAGACAAAAGAACAGCACAGGGTCCTGTGTTGTTCCTCCGCAAATGGGGGAGCGACAGTGGACCAAAGGCAAAAGGAAGACCTTTCTCTCTTTCTCTCTCTCTCACTGTCCACTCTGCCTGTCCAAAAAAAAAAAAAGGAAAGAAAGAAAGAAAGAAAGAAAGAAAGAAAGAAAGAAAGAAAGAAAGAAAAAGAAAGAAAGAAAGAAATCTAATATTGTGATGCCTCCAACTTTGTTTTTGTTGTATAAGATTGCTTTAGCTTTTGTGGGTCTTTTGTGTTTCCATATGAATTTTAGCATTGTTTTTTTATAGAGCCAAGAAGAACATTGGTGGTATTTTGATTGGGATAGCATTGAATCTGTAAAATGGTTTCAGTAATATGGACATTTTGATAATATTCTTCTAACCCATGAACATGAAATATTTTTCCATTTTTAATGTTATCTTCTCTTTCTTTAATGTTATATAATTTTCATCATAGAGATCTTTCATATACTTGGTTAAATTTATTCCCAAAGTATTTATTTTTTGTAGTTATTATGAATGGGAATGATTTTAGAAAGCCAAGTCATTGTCTGTGTATACAAAGGGTATTGATTTTTGTGTGCTAATTTTATATCCTGTACTTTACTAAAGTCTTTTATGAGATCAGTCATCTCTTAGTGGAGAGTGGAGTCTTTTGGTTCCCATATATATTGAATTTATGTCATATGCAAATAGGGATAGTTTTACTTCCTCCTTTCCAATTCATATCCCATAGAGTTCTTTTTCTTGCCTAATATCTCTGGCTAAAACTTACAGGACTATATTCAGTAGCAGTGGTGAGAGTGGGCATCCTTGTCTGATTCCAGATCTTAGTGGGAATGCCTCCAACTTTTCCCCATTCAATATGATGCTGGTTGTGGGTTTGTCATAAATTGTCCTATTGTGTTGAGGAACGTTCCTTGTACACCCAATGTGCTTAAGGTTTTTATCATGAAAGGGTGTCCTATTTTATTGAATGTTTTCTTTCTCTGCATCTATTGAAATTGTCTTATGGACTACCTTTAACAGTTGCTAATTGTTGAACTCTTTGTTTGCTGGAGGATTAGGTACTCACTGTGAAGTAAATTGTAGGTATGTCATTGTGAAGATTAAAAGAAAAAAGAAAAGGATGATAGTGGGAGGGAGGATGGAAAGGTAGGGTGGGAAATATTATGCTCTTAAAACTGTATATATTAAATACATGAAATTTGTTTCCTGTTTTATATAAAGTAAAAAATTCACAAGACCAGGAATTTATACATTTCTTCAATGTTTTCCAGTTTTCATAGTTTATAATTGTTCAATTGTTTACGATGACCCTTTGTATTTCAGTGGGATCAGTTGTAATACTTTTTTCATCTATAATTTTGAGTTCTCTTTTCTTTTGTTGTTATTCTGATTAAAGGTTTGTTTTGTTCATCTGCTCAGAAAACAAACATTTTGTTTCCATTGGTCATTTGTATTTTTTTAGTTTGAATTTCATGTATTTGTGTTCTGATCCTTTTTATTTTTCACCTCCCGTTTATTTGAAGCTTGGTTCTTGTTTCTTTATGACTTTGAAATACATCATTAGATCATTTATTTTAGATTGTTGTATTTTTATGTGAATAGTTACTGATATAAGCTTTCCTCTTGATACTGGTTTTGTTATATCACAAAGGTTTTGATATTTTGTGTTTTAATTTTTTAGTTAGAAGTATTTCATTTCCTTTTTAAATTCCTCAGTGCCCCGTTGTTCACTCAGTAGCATGTTATTTGATTTCCATATATTTGTAAATGTTTTATTTTTCTTTTTGTTGTTCATTGATAGTTTTGTTCTTTGTAGTCTGAGAAGATCCATGGTATGGTATTTTAAAAAATTTTTTTAATTTTCTAATAGTTGAATTATGGACTAATATATGGTCAATCCTAGAAAATGCCACATGTACAGAGAAAAGAATGTAGCTTTTGGGTAGCTGTTGGGTGTAATGTTCTATAAATACCTGTTAGGTCCCTATCTGTATGGTTCATATTTGATATACCTTTGTTGATTTTCTGTCTGAATGATCTTTCCATTAATGATAGTGGGGTGTGAAGTCTCTTATCATTGTATTGGAATCTGTTTACCCCCTGTAGTATTAGTATCTGAGTTGTCTTAGGTGGGTGCATAAATATTTCAATTGTTGTATCTTATCGCTGAATAAATTATTTTTATCATTATATAGTGTACTTCCTTATCTTTCTACAGTTTCTGCTTTAAAGTCAGTTTCATGTGAGTGTAGCTACTCATTTCTCTAGCCCTCCCCTTTAACTGTATGTGTATCTTTGTGAAGTGGCTTTCTTGTAGGTGGCATAGAGTAGAATTTTCTCATTTCAGCCAATCTAGATCTATTTTTAGATTTTTGAGGACCAACATAGTGTCTTCCATAGTGGTTGTACAAGTTTACATTCTCACCAACAGTGTACTAGGGGACCTTTTCCACACATCCTCACCAGCATTTATTGTTGTTTCATTTTTGGATGATAGCCATTCTTACAGGGATAAAGTGAAATCTCATTGTAGGTTTATTTGCATTTCACTGATGGTTAGTGATCCTGAGCATCTTTTTCATGTGTTTGTTGGCCATCTCATCCTTTGATAAATGCCTGTTCCTGCCTTTGCCCAGCTCTTAACTGGATTTTTTGTTTTGTTTGTTGTTGAGTTTCTTGGGCTCTTTATAGATCCTAGATATTAATCTTTTATCAGTTTCATAGTTGGCAAATATTTTCTCCAATTCTATCGGTTGCCTCTACACTTTGTTGCATGTTTCCTTTGCAGTACAGAAGTTTTTGCTTGATATAATCCCATTTGTTTACTTTTTTCTTTTTTATATTTAAATCTCATATATTATTATTTTTAAGAAGTCTTTTAATGAATACAAATTCCATAGGTACAGCTTTAGGAATATAGTGCTTCTTCCTCCATACCCACCCACCCACCCCCACTCCCTCTCTCATCCCATTCTTCATTAAAATTAGTTAGTGTTTTTTTTTTTGGAAGATGAAATGCTTTTTACTATTCATTTTGAGACAAAAGGCATCAGTTATCCAGCTGGCACAGTGAGGCCACCCCACAGTTTATCAAGTGCTTCTGCAGCAGATCTGTAGGGAGCTCAATTGAGAAGACATAGTTGGTGGAGTGGCCAGTGGTAGACAGGGTGCCCCTCCAAGCACTAGTTTTGTAGACAGGAAAAATAAGAGGTATTTTTTTGAAAGGCAGAGTTAGACAGTGAGAGAGTGAGAGAGACAAAGGTCTTCCTTTTTCCATTGGTTCACCCCCAAAGTGGCCACTATGGCTGGCATGCTGCGGCTGGCGCACCACACTGATCCGAAGCCAGGAGCCAGGTGCTTGCTTCTGGTCTCTCGTGTGGGTACGGGGCCCAAGGACCTGGGCCATCCTCCCCTGCACTCCCGGGCCACAGCAGAGAGCTGGACTGGAAGAGGAGCAACTGGGACAGAATCCAGCACCCCAACTGGGACTAGAACCTGGAGTCCTGGTGCCACAGGCAGAGGATTAGCCTAGTGAGCTGTGGTGCTGGCCAAAATTAGTTTTTAATTAACTTTATATACAGAAGACCAACCTTATTTTTTTCCTTTTTTTGTTTAGTAAATATAAATTTCCAATGTACAGTTTATGGATTACAATGGCTTCCCTCCCCCTCCCCATAATTTCCCTCCCACTCTCACCCCTCCCATCTCCCGCTCCCTCTCCCCTTCTATTCACATCAAGATTCGTTTTCAATTCTCTTTATACACAGGAGATCGATTTAGTATATATTAAGTAAAGATTTAATCAGTTTGCACCCACACAGAAACACAAAGTGTAAAAAATACTGTTTCAGTAGTAGTTATAGCATTACTTCACATTGGACAACACATTAAGGAGAGATCCCACATGAGAAGTAAGTACACAGTGATTCCTGTTGTTGACTTAACAATTGGACACTCTTGTTTATGGCGTCAGTAATCTCCCTAGGCTCTAGTCATGAGTTGCCAAGGCTATGGAAGCCTTTTGAGTTCGCCAACTTCGATCTTATTCCGACAGGGTCATAGTCAAAGTGGAAGTTCTCTCCTCCCTTCAGAGAAAGGTACCTCCTCCTTTGATGGCCCTGTTCTTTCCACTGGGATCTCACTCACAGAGATCTTTCATTTAGGTCTTATATTTTTTTTTTCCCAGAGTGTCTTGGCTTTCCATGCCTAAAATACTCTCATGGGCTCTTCAGCCATATCCAAATGCCTTAAGGGCTGATTCTGAGGCCAGAGTGCTATTTAGGACATCTGCCATTCTATGAGTCTGCTGTGTATCCCACTTCCCATGATGGATTGTTCTCTCCCTTTTTGATTCTACCAGTTAGTATTAGCAGACACTAGTCTTGTTTGTGTGATCCCTTTGACTCTTAGACCTATCAGTGTGATCAATTGTGAACTGAAATTGATCACTTGGACTAGTGAGATGGCATTGGTACATGCCACCTTGATGGGATTGTATTGGAATCCCCTGGCACGTTTCATATTTTTGTTGAGATTGTTCACCTCTTTGGTTAAATTTATTCCAAGGTTTTGACAGTTGTTGTAGCCATTGTGAATGGGACTAATCTTACACATTCTTCCTCAGCCATATAATTGTGTATAAAAAGTCTATTGACTGTCAATTCTATATCCTGCAACTTTACTGTACTCTTATGAGTTCCAATAGATTCTTAGTTCTTTTGGTTTTCCTATATATAGAATCATATCATCTGCCAAAATGGACAGTTTGACTCCCCCCTTTCCAATTTGTGTCCCATTGATTTCTTTTTCTTCCCTAATGGCTGTGGCTAAAATTCTAGAACTGTGTTGAATAGCAGTGGTAAATGTGAGCATCCTTGTCTGGTTCTGGATCATAGTGGTAATGCTTCCAACTTTTCCCCATTTTTCAATCTGATCCTGGCTGAGGGTTTGTCATATATTGCATTGGTTATATTGAGGAATATTCTTTGTATACCCAATTTTTTTAAGGTTTTGACCATGAAAGTATCATTTTATGAGATTCTTTCTCTGCATCTATTCATATAATCATATGGTTTTTATTCAATTTTTAATGTGATTTATTACATTTATTGATATGCATATGTAGAGCCATCTCTGTGTGCCCACTTTTTCCTTGAGAATGAGGTTTGTTTCTGATGCTTTGTTGGATTCAGTTAGTTAATATTTTATTGAGGACTTTTGCACTCTGTGTCCATCAGGGATGTTGGTCTATAGTTGTCGCTCCCCGTCTTCGTGGAGGAACGACACAGGACCCTGCGTTGTTCTTTCGTCTGCTCGGCCCTCCCCGGGTTTGCTGCTGGTTCTTCCTGGGTTGGCTACTGTCCCTTCCACCTCCGTGGAAGGGCGGTTCCCCCTAGCCACATTCCCCACTTCCGCAGGGGAGCGGCACACCACCGGCCGGCTCTCTTGGGGGCTGCACAGGTGTTCCTTCAGATAGATGTTCCCCTTAGATGTTCCTGGTGCATGTTGTCTCTCTCCTCCTTTATAGTCCTCTTCCACCAATCCCAACTCTGCTACCCACACACCAAGTACGCTGCTCTCCTCCAATCAGGAGTAGGTCCTACAGTTTATTGGTTGAACTGGAGACAGCTGTGTAGAAGCTGTTTCTCCCTTCTCAGCGCCATATTGTGGGAGAGCAGATGCATAGAATAAGTCTTTTTTTTTTTTTTTTGACAGGCAGAGTGGACAGTGAGAGAGAGACAGAGAGAAAGGTCTTCCTTTGCCGTTGGTTCACCCTCCAATGGCCGCCGCGGCCTGATCCGATGGCAGGAGCCAGGAGCCAGGTGCTTTTCCTGGTCTCCCATGGGGTGCAGGGCCCAAGCACCTGGGCCATCCTCCACTGCACTCCCTGGCCACAGCAGAGGGCTGGCCTGGAAGAGGGGCAACCGGGACAGAATCCGGCGCCCCGACCGGGACTAGAACCCGGTGTGCCGGCGCCGCAAGGCGGAGGATTAGCCTAGTGAGCCGCGGCGCCGGCCAAAGAATAAGTCTTAATTCTAGTAACTTAGTCTAGTCCCAGTTGCTCCCCACAGATCCCCCTTTCTTTTTATTTTTGGCGTTGATACACGCCTGTCTTTGGTGCCCCACGGCACACACTCTGCTCTGCTTGCTAGAGTTGCCCACAGGTGCTTACAAGTCCTATCAATCAGGCAAACCGAATCCGGGTCCTCTCTTCGCCATGTTGTGAGGAGGTTTTTAGGTGCTGATGTGTGCCTGTGTTCGGTGCCCTGCAGCGCATGCTCTACTCTGCTAGAACTGCCTGCAGGTGCTTACAAGCCCTATCAGGCAAACGGAATCCAAGCCCTCTCATTGCCGTATTGTGGGGAGACTTATTAGTGTTGGTTCGTGCCTATCTTCCTGCAGCTCATACGCTGGTCGAGCTGCCTACTGGTGCTTATCGCCTTACTCAGGCAGACCAAATCCAAGCCTTCTCATTGCGGTATTGTGGGGAGACTTATTGATGTTAATTCGTGCCTGTCTTTGGTGACCTGTGGCGCATAAGCTGCTAGCCGCCCGCAGGTGCTCACCACCTCCCTAATCAGGCAGACCGAATCCAAGCTCTCTCATTGCCATGTTGAGGGGAGGCCTTATTTTCTTCTATTTCTCTACCTCCGGGCATTCCTATCTCTCCCATTTTACTTCTATCTTCCAGCATTCCTATTTCTCTCATTTTACTTCTAAACTTCCCGCGGCTTCTCTTATCCCCGCGGTTTCCTGGCGCCCGCCCCGAGGCTGCTTCTTGGCGCCTCGCCGCCCCGTGGCGGCTTCCCGGCTTTGCGCCGCTTCAGCCCACACTTCTCTCATCTGTGCGGCTTCCTGGCGCCCGCCCTGCGGCAGGCTCCCGGCTCTGCGTGGCTCGGCTTTGCGCACACACTCCACGGTCTCCACGCACTTCGCGCCTGCACCACGGCCTCGCGCCAGCCCCATGTTCCCTATCTATTCACGCCCCGTGCTCTCTCTGCACGCGGCGGCTTCCGCGAATCACACAGTGTAGCTCACGTTTCCGCCACCACCGGCATTCAGTCCAAGTTCCCCGGACTAACCTGGCGAATTCCAACCTGGCGGCCCACGTCTCTGCCTCTGGTTCCAGATTTTCGCCTTTTGCTCCCAGGGCTGACTTGAAGAATTCCAAGCTGGCTTACGTCTCCACCTCGGCCTGCACTCACTGCTTCATCCTCCCTAACATTTTTCTCTACCCGGTATGTTTCCTAACTTTTCTTCCAACAATATTCCTCCCTCATTTCTCCTGGCCTCTCCCCACAGTCCATATCCAAGTCTAAGTTTCTTATAGGTTTCACTTTCACTTTCAACCTGTAGTCCGTATCTGAGTCTAAGTTTCTTCTTGCTTTCACTTTAAATCCTAACTTCTTTCCCACAGTCCGTATCTGAGTCTATGCCCAGGCTTTCAACAGCTTCTTCCGGCACCTTTTCTGTCTGGCTTTTCCCCAGGCTCTTTGCTAGTCTCTCTCTCCAGTATTTTCCACTTCTTCCCGTTTCTTCCCTCCTAAGTTTCCTATCCTAGTCACGGCACCATTATGTCGCTCCCCGTCTTCATGGAGGAACGACACAGGACCCTGCGTTGTTCTTTCGTCTGCTCGGCCCTCCCTGGGTTTGCTGCTGGTTCTTCCCGGGTTGGCTACTGTCCCTTCCACCTCTGTGGAAGGGCGGTTCCCCCTAGCCACATTCCCCACTTCCGCGGGGGAGCGGCACACCACCGGCCGGCTCTCTCGGGGGCTGCACAGGTGTTCCTTCAGATAGATGTTCCCCTTAGATGTTCCTGGTGCATGTTGTCTCTCTCCTCCTTTATAGTCCTCTTCCACCAATCCCAACTCTGCTACCCACACGCCAAGTACGCTGCTCTCCTCCAATCAGGAGTAGGTCCTACAGTTTATTGGTTGAACTGGAGACAGCTGTGTAGAAGCTGTTTCTCCCTTCTCAGCGCCATATTGTGGGAGAGCAGATGCATAGAATAAGTCTTAATTCCAGTAACTTAGTCTAGTCCGAGTTGCTCCCCACAATAGTTATTTTTCTTTGTTATATATTTTTTCTGTTTTTAGAATTAAGGTAATGCTGGCTTCATAGAAGGAGTTTGTGAGGCTTTCTTCCCTTTCAATTGTTTTGAATAGCTTGAGAATAATTGCAATTAGTTTTTCTATGATAGTATGATAGAATTTAGCAATGAAGCCATCCAGTCCTCGGTTTCCTTTGCCATCAGTCTTTACTAATCTCCATCTTGGTGGTTGGTCTATTTTGGTTCTCTGTGTCTTCATGGCTCATTTTGGATGATTGTATGTGTCCAAAAATCTAGCCATGTCATCTAACCAAATTTTCAGTTGGTTAGCATATAGCTGTTTGTAGTAATTCCTCATGATTTTTTTTTATTTCTGTGGTATCTGTTGTTAGGTCATATTTTTCACCTCTGATTTTATTGATTTGGGTCTTCTCTGTCTTTTGTTGTTAGTTGGACCAATGGTGTATCAATTTTGTTTATTCATTTAAAAAACCAGCTCTTCATTGAACTAATGTTTTGTATTTTCTTGATTTCAATTCCTTTTTTTGCTCCTTCCTTTCTTAATCTTTGTTTTAATTTTTACAATGAAATCCCTTGAGTTTATTTTATTATCATAAGATTATCACTCCACTAAGTAAAGAATTCAACAAATAGCAAGAATAAAAAAACAGTTCCACAACAGTATAGATAAGGGATTTAAACAAGAATCAGTACTCAAAATGTCATTTTCATTCATATCCATTACATTTTTTACTCTATTTGTTTCCAAAGAGCAGGGAAAACATACTTTGTGAAATAAGCCAGTCCCCAAAAGAAAAATACTGTATGTTCATTTATTCTCTAATTTTAATTGTTTGTTTCTTTCTACTAATTTTGTTTGGTTTGTTGTTTTTCTAGGACCTTGAGATGCATTAATAGATCATTTTTTTGACAATGTTTCAATTTCTTGATGTAGGCACTAATTGCTATAAACTTCCCTTTCAACACTGCTTTTGCTGTATCTCATGAGTTTTGATGGGTTGTCATCTTCATTTGTTTCCAGGAATTTTTAATTTCCATTTTGTTTTCTTCTATACCCACTGTTCATTCAGGAGTGTGTTGTTCAGTCTCCATCTGTTTGCATATATTCTAGAGTTTTCTAATTTGTTAATTCCTAGCTTGTTAATTTCCATTGAAGTCAGAAAAGATACCTGGTATGATTTCAGTTTTTTTTTTAATTTGCTGTGTCATATGGCTTACCATATGGTCTATCCTAGAGGAAATTCCATACACTGATGAAAATAATGGTGTATTCTGCAGCATTTCTAATGAAATGTTGGGTAGATGTCTATTAGGTCTATTTAGCCCATAGTCTAGATTAGTTTTGTTGCATCTTTGTTGATTTTCGGTCTAGTTGATCTGTCCATTGATGAAAGTGGGAGTGTTTGATCATTTTTGAATCTCCAGCTTTCATTCTTGATTAATAACAACATTGTTGGCAAATGCTTTTGCTCTGGTCCATCTTGCACCAGTCCAAGAATTTCACCTCTAGTGGTGCAGTATGAATGCCCCTGGCCATCCCACTTAATCATGGCCTCAGTTCTGAAAACTAACAAAATAGAACTGTGGTCCCATTGTATTATTTGTAGCTTTAGTGTCCAGGCAGCAATCCTGTCAAGAAATGGGGGGTGGGGTGGCTGCTGCTGTGGTGTAGTGGGTAAAGCCACTGCCTACAGTGCTGGCATCACATATGGGTGCTGGTTTGAGACCTGGCTGCTCCACTTATGATCTAGCTCTCTGCTATGGCCTAGGAAAGCACTAGAAGATGCCCAAGTCCTTGGGCCTCTGTACCCATGTGGGAGACCAAGAAGAAGCTCCTGGCTTCTGATCAGCACAGCTCCGGCCATTGCGGCCATTTGTGGGATGAACCAGGGGATGGAAGCCCTCTCTCTCTCTCTCTCTCTCTCTCTCTCTCTCCCCGCCTCTCCACCTCTCCTTCTCTCTGTGTGTGACTGTGACTTTCAAGTAAAATAAATCTTTAAAAAATGGGGAAAGGACTTGAACAGGCATTTTTCAAGAGAGGAAATTCAAATGGCCAACAGATACTTGAGGAAATGCTCAGGATCACAAGCCATCAAGGAAATGCAAATCAAAACCACAATGAGGTTTCATCTCACTCCAGTTAGACTGGCTCTCATACAGAAATAAACAAAAAACAAATGCTGGCAAGGATGTGGGGGAAAGCATCCTGCTCTATTATTGGTGACAGTGTAAACTGGTACAACCACTGTGGAAGACAGAATGGAGATACCTCAAAAATTTGAATCTAGACCTATCATATGATCCAGCCATCCCATTCCTGGGAATTTACCAAACCAAAATAAATCAATATATGAAAGAGTTATCTGTACCCCTCACGTTCATTGTAGCACAGTTGACAATAGCAAAGATGCAGAATCAACACAGATGTCCATCAGCTGTTGACTGAATAAAGAAATTATGTTGTATATACACTATGGTGTACTACTCAGCTATAAAAAATGAAATCCTGTCTTTTGCAACAAGATGGTCACAACTGGAAACCATTATACTTAGTGAAATAATCCAGTCCCCAAAAGACAGATATCATATGTTTTCCCTGATATGAGGTAATTTATAGAGTACCTAAAATGTAATGGATATTTTGAGAATTGATGATTGCTTATAGCTCTTATCTCTTTGATTGAGGAGCAGTGTTTCTTTTTGTTTTCTTTCTCCTTATACTATTTGTTGAACTCTTTTACTTAGAGTTAACTTTAGGATCATTAAGTATACTAAAAATAGATCATTGTAAAAATTAAGAGTGGGAATCCAAGAGGGAGGGGGAGGAAGCATCACTATGTTACTAAATCTGTATATATGAAACTTATACAACTTAAATAAAATTTTAAAAAGAAAAGAAAGTGGGGCTGTTGAAATCCCTATTATTGTGCTGGAGTCTATGTCTCCCTTTAGATCCATTAATATTTCTTTTGAATAGGCAGGCATCCTGGCAATGGGTGCACATGTATTTACTATAGACATATCTTCCTGTTGAATTGATCCCTAAATCACTACATAATGCCCTTCTAAGTCTCTAGCAGTTTTTAAGTTACAGTCTATTTTGTCTGATATTAGGATGGCCACACCTGCTCGGTTTTTTTTTGTTGTTGTTGTTTTGTTTTCCAGTAGCATGGAATATCTTTATCCATTCTTTCACTATATGTCTGTGTATCTATCTTGGTGAAGTGTGTTTCTTGCAGGTAGCAAATAGGTGGTTCTTATTTTTTAATTCATTCAGCCAGTCTGTATCTTTTAATTGGAGAATTTAGGCCCTTTACATTCGACATTATTGTTGAAAAGTAATGTCTTGGTCTAACATTTTTCCATAAATATTCCTATTGTTTGCTTTGGATTTCATTTGTACTTTTTCTAGAAGATTTTCTAGAAAAATGTTTCATTTTGTTTCATAATGATGACTATCATTCTCTGTTTTTGTTACCATATCTTTATAATCATCTGTGAAGCTGGACAAGTACTGACAAATTCTTTAAATTTCTTTTTGTTTTGGAAGGTCTTTGTTTCAATTTCATTGATAATTGAGAGCTTTTCTGAGTGTAGTATTCTGGAGTGGAAGTTTCTTTCTTATAGGATTTGGACTATGTCTCTCAATCCTCTACTGCCCTGTTAAGTCTAATTGAGAATCCTTTGAAGGTAATCTGGCATTTCTCTAATGCACATTTTAGAATCTTATGTTTTATTATTGGACTGTAATGAGTTTGACTGTAATGTGTTGTGGTGAAGAACTTTTCTGATCATGTGTATTAGAAGTTTTATGTATTTGGGGCACTGGATTCTGTCCCGGTTGCCCCTCTTCCAGGCCAGCTCTCTGCTGTGGCCAGGGAGTGCAGTGGAGGATGGTCCAAGTGCTTGGGCCCTGCACCCACATGGGAGACCAGGAGAAGCACCTGGTTCCTGCCTTCAGATCAGCACAGTACGCCGGCTGCAGCGTGCCTGCCGTGGTGGCCATTGGAGGGTGACCAATGGCAAAGGAAGACCTTTGTCTCTGTCTCTCTCACTATCTACTCTGCCTGTCAAAAAAATAAGTTTTATGTATTTTTCTACTTGGATATCCATTTCTTCAAGTTTAGGAAGTTTTCTGCTATTATGTTGCTAAATAGGCCTTCTAATCCATTCTCTCTTTCCATGTCTTCAGGAACTCAAAGACATGTATAATTGGTTGTTTGATAATGTCCCACAAATCTCAAACACTGCTTTGAGTTCTCCTCCTCTTCCTCCTCCCCTTCCTTTTCCTCCTCCCCTTCTCTACCTCCTCTCCTCCTCTCTTTCACCTCCTCTCCTCCACCTCCTCTCCTCCTCCACCTCCTCTCTTCCACCTCCTTTCCTCCTTCTCTCTTCCTCCCTCTCTTCTCCTTCTCCTTTCCTCCTCTTCCTCTTCTTCTTCCCCTCTCCTTCCCCCTCCTCCCTCCCTCCCTCTTCATCTGGCTCATGTATTTCCAAGGATTTGTCTTCTGTCTGATAGTCTTCTGCCTCACCAAGGCTATTATTGTGACTTTCCATTTTATGTTTTTCCATGTATTTTCTATTTAACATATTGAAATCTTCAGTTCTAGTATTTCAGTTTGATTTATCTTCAGAATCTCCATGTCTCAGGAAATTTCTGTATCCATGTTGTGTATGGATTTATTTCATGAATGTGTTTCTCTGTGTTTATGACTAATCTTAATGATCATTATATTGAATTCATTTTCAGGCATTTCATCAATCTCTTTGTCTTCACATTCTTTTTTGTTCTGCAGAGAGAAAAACAATATTTATGTAAGTCAGAGAGGAGAGGGACTCCAAGAAAGTCAAAATCCAAAGGAGCTGGTGGGAGAGGGTTTTTAAGCACAATTTTGGAAACAAACTGACAGCTAACAATGAGTTACAAGAGGAGGACAAAACATATCAAAAGACCTGATTTGTAATCTTACTTGCCCTGGTTAGCTTCCTCATGATAAAACAAAAGAATCATCGGAAGGGTGGATAGGTAACTGGTTTTTACAGAAGGGTGGACTCACCACTCCCTTGCTGTTATAAGATTGGAGGCTCCAAAGGAGTGGGGCAGGCACTTTTGTTGTGCTAAAGGCACCTTTGGGAGATAAACATACTGTGAAACTCAGCACTTTGATCTTGCTAAAGGTAACTTTTAGGGAAAGCCAAGCATTTTGCACCCTCTTAGGGGGACTCTCCTTTTCCTCATTTTTATACCAGGACCGATCTATCTGCCTATTGAAGGTCTGACCACTCACATTTGCTCCCTCAGAAGAATGGACCCTAACTTCTGTTAGGGGTATTGAATGACAACCGCTCTGGCTTCTTCAAGCTGAGTAGGGGTGGAATAGGGACTGGCAGTCAAGACAGAGTTCCAGCAGGTGGTGGTCCCTCAAGTGTGTCATAGTGCCAGCTCACAGAAACTGCTTCTAGCTGATGCTTCATGTGCATGGCTGTCTAGAGTTTCATTGCGTCAAGTCTGGAGTAAAGCATATTAAATACACAGAGTCTAAAATGAAGGACAGAGTCATTATTAGAGGACCTAAGAAAGGTGCTGTCCAAACCAGAAGAAGTTTTTCCACTGAGGAGCAAATAGAAACTGACAGGAGGGGGCTTGATAATAATGATGTGGACATTAAGGCCTGGCCAGGTATAGATGAGGTCCAGACCTATTTATCTCCACATGGGGTACTGGAAGGGACATCATTAGGGAGTTGTGAACCTCCTTAGGGAAGACACCCCATGGATTCCCATTACCTGGATGGCCTGAGATGAGAGCTAGCCTGAATACATTAGTATCAAATAGATGACATCTCTAAAAGTAAATTTACAACTCTGCCTGCAATGTTATTGACCTTAGGCTGTCCCCTCAACAGTGGTGGTTACTTTGGAAGCTGGGCAGAATAAAGGGCTTTTCAGCTTAGAGCCAGCAAGGTCTGTGGCTCTGACATGGGAGTCATTCGACTCTAGGGCTGTTCCATTTCCAGTGACCCAGCTGTTGGCTAGCAGAGCTGACAGGGTTGTTCACAAGCTGACTTCTGTCACAACTGCCATCTTCCAAAGTCCTGGCTTTCCAGATTGAAAACCAGTGCCATTTGGGGCTGGACTGGCCTTTTGGGGTCTCCTTGATGGCAGATCACTGTGTAAAGCTATTATTCACTGGCCTGCCACCTTGTCTTATATTGCTTCTGTTGCCTAGCTTGCTCCTCTTCTTCCTGGTCTGTTAAAGTATTTATTGAAGTGTTATTATATTCCTTTTTGGGAGTCATACTGTCCTCTTTGTTTTTGTTTCTTGTATTTTTTGTGTTTAGGCATTTGTGGAAACACTTGTTGGTTTTCTCCTCTGATAGATTTTATCTTTGAACTATGCCTCTGGGGCTCAGGGGAGTGTCTGCTCCTTCAGTGGATTTCCAGAGGGATGTGCTGTGTGGGGCCACGGAGCTCTGGTCAGTGCTCAAGGGTGTGGTGAGAGTGCAGGGTGACACCCACGATGGGCAGGGCAGATCTCTGTTGTCTGCAGGGGGAAGGACACGCTCACATCCATTGGCATATTCACACCCTCAGTTCCTCAACCAAATTGATCAGTGCCCCAGTCAGCCCACAGTGGCCATAATCCCCACCCACATAGGCACATGAACCACACAAAGTGTCTGTGCAGTCCTCAGTGTGACTACTGAACCCTATGCAATAGGCCACCCCAGTTGATCAGGGAGCTCTGAGCCTCTGACGCCAGACAGTGATTGCCCAGAGACCCAGCTACACCCCATGCCCTGTCATGTAGTCACAGAATTCTTAAAGTCATAGCACACAAGGCGCCCACAGAGGGCACACTCTTAGGCCCACATGCCTGCTCCATCCACAGAGAGAGTAGGAATGTTCCCAGAGCCAGCTTCCTGTGCATACTTCACGTTGGCAGTTTGAGCCCTAGAGTGTGTGATAAGGTGGGGGGATGGGAGTGCATCATAGTCCTAAGTAGTGCCCAGTGCCCTGCCAACTCCCCAGGCCAGACTCAAAAGTCAGTGAGGAACGTGGATTTTTTTCCTCTGATAAAATCCCCTAGAGTCACATGTGAGAACTGTCATTAAGATGGCACTTTCAGGTCAGTGCTGTGGTGTAGTAGGCTAGGCCTCTGCCTGCAGCATCCCATATGGGCACTGATTCCTGCCTAGCTTCTCTTCTGATCCAGCTCTCTGCTATGGCCTGGGAAGGCAGTGGAGGATGGCCCAAGTGCTTGGGCCTCTGTACCATGTGGGAGACCTGGAAGAGGCTCCTAGCTCCTGATCAGCTCAACTCCATCCATTGCAGCCATCTGGGGAGTGAACTAGTGGATGGAAGAGCGCTATTTCTCTCACTCTTGCTCTCTCTGCCTTTCTAACTTTGCCTCTCAAATCAATCTAAAAAAAAAAAAAAAAAGGATGGCACTTTCTCCCTGCTGGTCACTGGGTGCCCTTGTTGGGGAACTGGAAGAAATAAATAATGCTTTTCTTTGATGGGGTCTGCTAGGGCTGAAGCCAGACTCAGAGTCATTGCGTTCTGTAAGGTTCTCTGTCAGGCAACATCACCAGTGCTGGGCTGCCCCAGTCTGCTCATCTCGCTCTCTGAACCTGGCGTCTCCTCCAGCCAGTTCTGTGGTATAGTGGGGAAAGCTGCTGCGTGCAGTGCTGGGCTGCCACTGTATGCTCTCACCCAGCTGTGGTAGTCACGGGTGGTTTTCCTGCTCACTGCTGCTATTTTTCCTGTCCTCATTACTCCATGGCATCTCTCTGCTCTGTAGAATTTCCACTGCAAGCTTTCCTGCAACTCTCCCCTGGGGACGCACTTCTCTGCTCTTCCTGTTATCTTGCCCTAGTCAAAGTCAGCACATCTTTTCCATATTCAGCCATTTGCAATCCATAAAATTGTTTTATGAACTTCATTTTCCTATTTGGTATTGTTAGAGCATATAAACAACTGATTTCTGTATGTTGATTTAATATCGTGAAGGTTTGCTGAATTCATGATCAGGTTTAGAGTATTTTGAATTCTTAGGTCATAACATCTTTGACCATATAATTTTACTTCTTTCTTTCCAATTGGAAGCCCTTTTATTTCTGTTTCTTGTTTAATTACTGTGGCTATAATTTCAAGTATAATGTTGAATAAAATAGGCCAAAGGAAGCATCTTTGTCTTATTTGAATGAGATGAAAGCTTTCATTCTTGCAGTACTGAGTATAAGGTTAGCTGAGCATTTCTAATACAGGTTCTTAAATACCATTTCAGAAGCTCACGTCTATGCTTTCTTGATTTCATGTTTAAGTGTATGTGTGAAAGACTGAGATTTTTGTCAAATGCTTTTTCTGTGACAACTGAGGTGGCCGTGTGTATTTTCCTATTTTCAGTTATTGTGGTATAAGATTTACAGGGATTTTCCTATGTTGAATCATCTTCACGTTCCTGAGAAGAAATTACTTGGTCTTGATAAATAATCCTCTTCATATGCTGCTGAATTTAACTTATTTATATTTTTTGAGGATTTTGGCATTTATACTCATGATGGAGATAGCAGAAAATTATAGTTTTCTTTACCTGCTTTTGATAATAGAAATGGCGGCTTCTCAGAACAAATTAGGAAGCATTTCTTCCTCTTCTATATTTTTAGAAGAATTTTATTTGTGGTCTTGCTACTTCTATGTTGTAGTTTTAGAGGCGTAAACCTCCCACTTAACAGTGCCTTTGTTGCATCCTCTGTATGTTGTAATTTCATTTTGTTTTGTCTAAAAGTGTTTTCAAATTTGAGCTGCAATTTCTTTTTTTCATTCATTACTAGTAATATATTTTGGGGGGCTGGCATTGTGCTGTCAGCATCTCATATGGGTGCCAGTTCTTGCTCCACTTTTTTTTTTTTTACAAAAAATTTATTTGAAAGGCAGAGTTACAAAGAGACAGAAGCACAGAGAGGGGGAGAGGAAGAGGGGGGAGAGGAGGAGAGGAGGAGGGGAGAGGGAAGGGGGGTCTTCCATCTGCTGGTTCACTCCTTAAATGGCTGCAATGGCTGGAGGCAGGCCGAACTGGAGCCCAGAGCAAGGAGCTTTTTATGAGTCCGCCACGTGGATGCAGAAGCCCAAGTACTTGGGCCATCTTCTTCTGCTTTCCCAGGCCACAGTAGAGAGCTGGATTGGAAGTGGAGCAGCCAGGACTTGAACCAGCATCCATATGGGATGCCAGCACTGCACGCAGTGGCTTTCCCCACTATGCCACAGCACCAGTACCCACGCTTCACTTTTTATCTAGCTCTCTGCTAATGCACCTGGGAATACAGCAGATGATGGCCCAAGTTCTTGGGCCCTGCACCCATGTGGGAGACCCAGACAGAATTCCAGTCTCCTGACTTCAGCCTAGCCAGCCCCTGCTATTGTAACCATTTATTTAGGGTGTGAAACAGTGGATGGAAGATTTCTCTGTCTCTGTCTATCAATAATTACTTACTTATTTGAGAGGATGAGAGGGGTCTTCCATCCACTGGTTCACTCCCCAAATGGCTGCAATGGCTGAAGCTGGGCCAGGAACCTTCTCCAGGTCTCCCATGTGGGTGCTGGGGCTCGAGGACTTGGGCCATCTTCTACTGCTTTCTCAGGCAATAGCAGAGAGCTGGATCAGATGTGCGGCAGCCAGGACCCAAACCGGCGCCCATATGGGATGCCGGCACTGCATGTGGTGGTTTTACCCGCTATGCCACAGCACTGGCACCCATTCTCCACTTCTTATCTAGCTCTCTGATAATTCACCTGGGAATACAGCAGGTGACGGCCCAAGCAAGTTCTTGGGCCCCGCGCTCATATGGGAGACTCAGATTGAATTTCAGACTCCTGACTTCAGCCTGGCCCAGTCCCTACCATTGCAGCCATTTGGAGTGTGAACCAATGTATGGAAGATCTCCCTCCCTCCCCCTCCCCTCCCTCCTTCTCTCTCCCCCTCTTCCCCTCCCTTCCTTCCCCATAAGTTCACCTTTCAAACAAATGTTGGAAATAAGCCCACCAGGGACCACCTTACCCACCAAAGATGGACTCCAACCTGTGAAGTTAGGAAAAAAGCGAGACTTACTCACTGCCTTGCAAGGAAGTGTGAAAGGTGGCAGGCACACCCAACATAGAGAAAACAAAGCACACACACCCTGCTGTGCAAGTCCCTCTCCTCTCTCCCCACTGGCTGGGTGCTCAGATGTTCAGTCTTCATGACGCTGCCTAAAGTAGGGCGACTCCCTCCCCCTTTTTCCATCTGCCTCTCTCATAAGTTTTTACTACTCAGAAATGGGATTTTTATTCTGTCAAGGCAGCCCATGTCCCATTTTACCGCAGCACTTTAACTTCCTATATCATATATCATATGAGCTTTGTGGTTGTAACCGGATCTGTTACCAGTCAGAAAATTTTCCACCCAGAGCTAAGCGTTTTATTCTTTGAAAGAATAAGAAGGCTAAAATAGTATTGGATATTACTTGCTTTTAAACATCTTTGACAATGAACCACACATTTTTACTTCTTGTATTTCTGCCTTAAGTTATTATTTCTTAACTGTAGAGAAAATCTTTGCAAGCAGGATTTGGCTAAAGCTGATTAGTCTTTGCTGTACCAGTGTTGTGGAAGGAACATTTGTGGTTCAGTTGTGGGTCCTTGAAAACAGTATCCTGTATCTGTAGTCTCAATGCAGTTAGCTGGTGAGTTGGCTTAAGATGGAATTATTGGGGGCCTGGAACTTTGGCACAGCAGGTTAAAGCCCCAGCCTGCAGCACCGGCATCCCATATGGGTGCTGGTTTGAGTCCCGGTTGCTCCACTTCCAATCCAGCTCTCTGCTATGGCCTGAGAGGGTAGTGGGGGATGGCCCAACTCCTTGGGCCCCTGCACCCACATGGGAGGCCCAGAGGAACCTCCTGGCTCTTAGCTTCAGCTCAGCTCAGCTCTGGCCATTGCAGTCATTTGGGGAGTGAACCAATGGAATGGAACTCTCTCTCTCTATAACTCTTCCAAATAAATATAAAATAATTCTTTATCAAAATGGAATTACTCTTGTTACATTTTATTATCTGAAAATAGACCATTAAATATCTTCCTACGAATTCCTCCTCTTTATTTTAAAACTGCTTTGGCCTTATTTTCATGTTTAATTTTTATTCTCGAATCAACAGTTGATTCTTTCATAATATAATTCATATGTAATAACATTTGCTCATCAGTTCAAGGCATACATTTGGTAATTGCTATTCCTATTTTTTTCTTCCTTTTTTTTGGACAGGCACAGTGGACAGTGAGAGACAGAGAGAGAAAGGTCTTCCTTTGCCGTTGGTTCACCCTCCAATGGCCGCCATGGCCAGCACACTGCGGCCGGCGCACCACACTGATCCGATGGCAGGAGCCAGGTGCCTCCTCCTGGTCTCCCATGCGGGTGCAGGGCCCAAGGACTTGGGCCATCCTCCACTGCATTCCCAGGCCATAGCAGAGAGCTGGCCTGGAAGAGGGGCAACTGGGACAGAATCAGGCACCCCGACCGGGACTAGAACCTGGTGTGCCAGTGCTACAAGGCGGAGGGTTAGCCTAGTGAGCCGCGGTGCCAGCGCTATTCCTATTAATCTCTGTGGAAGCCTCTTATATAGGGAGTAACACAACATTCAACAGCTGTCAGAACTGCAGCCAGCATTATTAGAGTAGTTAGAATTGAAATTGCTATTCCTTCCAATTTTCCAAATAAACCCTCTAGGTAACCTGTAAATGGATTATCAATTCCAGAATTTTCAGCCAATTCATTAGCTAAAGTAATTAAACCCTTTATTTCTTTCCTAATGGTTCTGTTGAGGGCAGTGTTATTTGGAATGTATGTGCAAAATTGTCCCCATAGCATAACACAGATTCCTCCCTGTTCTGCTAATGTCATAGCTAGAGCTATCCTGTTTCCCCACTCCATTCAGCTGGTGGCAGCTAATTGATTGATGACCCCCTGAAGAACTAGAGTTAATGAATCTTTTTTATTATAATACATGTAATTAATCCAGTCTTCACTTTTATTAATAGTAGACCACCAAAAGATGAAAGACTCAAATCCTGCAGCTCTCTGATTTTGAGCCTTGAACTCACTGGAAACTCTCCTTGGGACTCTGGTTGTGTCTAGATTTATGTGGGGGTCCAGTGATCCTGGCACTGGTACTGATGTTCCAGGGCAATGGTGGTTATTGTCCTGGTTGGGTATGTTCTGAAATGCTTGAGTGAGGGGATAGCAGTTGTACCAGGGCACAAGTCCCTTTCCAACTGGGCTGCAACTTGTCCTGGGGTTTACGTAAAGCTGAATAGTTGCTGCAGTCAGACCCACAAGTGACATTCAGGATGTGGATACAGGTAGTAATCTCTTACAGGTTAGCTGAATTTGTCCCCATGCCTAGAGGGGCAAGAGGAGTAGTTTATTTGACCTATGGGGAAAGAAGAGTTCATCTAGGGACTAGACCTTTCAAGCCATGTGCTGGGAAAAGCAATGGTGAGTTTTGCATGTCTCATTTCCCATGCATCCTTGCTCTGTACAGGGCAAGCATGTAAGTCATTCCTGTGGTATCAGAATTCCATCCAACAGGGAAGGGAACCAACTGTTCCTGTGGGCATCCCACAGTACATGCATAACAATTGCTCTTATGATGAGCCTGGACTAAATTTGGATGATTTCCTTTTCTTAAAACTTTTATTTATAAATACAAATTTCACAAGTACAACTTTTGGATTATAGCAATTCCCCGCCCCCCATAACCACCATCCCACCTGCAAACCATCCCATCTCCCACTCCCTCTCTCATCCCATTCTTCATTAAGATTCATTTTTAATTATCTTTATATACAGAAGATCAACTTAATATTTACTAAGTAAAGATTTAAACAGATTGCACCCACACAGACACACAAAGTATAGTGTTTGAAGATTAGTTTCACCGTTAATTCACATAGTACAACACATAAAGGACAGAGGTCCTACATGGGGAGTTTAGGGCATCTGCCATTCTATGAGTCTGCTGTGTATTCTGCTTCCCATGTTGGATCATTCTCTCATTTTTAATTCTATCAGTTATTAGCAGGCACTGGTCTTGTTTATGTGATCAATTTGACACTTAATCCTATCTTTATGATAAATTATGAACTTAAAATGATTAATTTAACTAATAAGATGGCATTGGTACATGCCAATTTAATGGGATTTGGAATCCCATGGCACGTTTCTAGCTCTACCATTAGGGGTAAGTCTGAGTGAGCATGTGCTGAATTGTACATCTCCTCCCTCTCTTATTCTCACTCTTATTTTTTTTACTTTTTCTAAACTTTTATTTAATGAATATAAATTTCCAAAGTACGGCTTATGGATTACAATGGCTCCCCCCCCATAACATCCCTCCCACCCACAACCCTCCCCTTTCCCACTCCCTCTCCCCTTCCATTCATATCAAGATTCATTTTCGATTCTCTTTATGTACAGAAGATCAGTTTAGCATACATTAAGTAAAGATTTCAACAGTTTGCTCCCACACAGAAACATAAAGTGAAAAATAATAGATGATTTTTTAAATGATGAGAGAGTGAGAGTCAACTTGGGAATTGATAATTTCCTTTTTTTTTTTCACAGAAGATCAGTTCAGTATACATTAAGTAAAGCTTTCAACAGTTTGCACCCCCATAGAAACACAAAGTGAAATATACTGTTTGAGTACTCGTTATAGCATTAAATCTCAATGTACAGCACATTAAGGACAGAGATCCTACATGAGGAGTAAGTGCACAGTGACTCCTGTTGTTGACTTTACAAATCGACACTCCTGTTTATGGCATCAGTAATCTCCCTATGCTCCGGTCATGAGTTTCCAAGTCTATGGAAGCCCCTTGAGTTCTCCGACTCTTATCTTGTTTAGACAAGGTCATAGTCAAAGTGGAGGTTCTCTCCTCCCTTCAGAGAAAGGTACCTCCTTCTTTGAAGACCTGTTCTTTCCACTGGGATCTCACTCACAGAGATCTTTCATTTAGGTCTTTTTTTTGCCAGAGTGTCTTGGCTTTCCATGCCTGAAATACTCTCATGGGCTTTTCAGCCAGATCCGAATGCTTTTAGGCTGATTCTGAGGCCAGAGTGCTGTTTAGGACATCTACCATTCTATGAGTCTGCTGTGTATCTCGCTTCCCATGTTGGATCACTCTCCCCTTTATTTATTCTATCGGTTAGTATTAGCAGGTACTAGACTTGTTTATGTGCATTGATTTTATATCCTGCCACTTTGCCAAACTCTTCTATGAGTTCCAGTAGTCTCTTAGTAGAGTTCTTTGGATCCTCTAAGTAAAGAATCATATCGTCTTCAAAGAGGGATAATTTGACTTCTTCCTTCTCAATTTGTATTCCTTTCATTTCTTTTTCTTATCTGATGGCCCTGGCTAAAATTTCCAGAACTATGTTAAATAGCAGTGGTGAGAGTGGGCATCCCTGTCTGGTGCCAGATCTCACCGGAAATGCTTCCAACTTTTCCCCATTCAATAGGATGCTGGACGTGGGTTTCCCATAAATATTTGATTATATTGAGGAATGTTCTTTCTATACCCAATTTGTTCATTCAGGAGCATGTTGTTCAGTCTCCATGTGTTTGCATACTTTCTGGGGTTTCCTGAGTTGCTAATTTCCAGCTTCATTCCGCTGTGGTCTGAGAAGCTGCATGGTATGATTCTAATTCTTTTAAAGTTGCTGAGACTTGCTTTATGGCCTAGTATGTGATCAATCCTAGAGAAGGTTCCATGCACTGCTGAGAAGAATGTGAAGTCTGTAGATGTAGGGTTGAAAGTTCTGTAGATATCTGTTAGATCCATTTGGGCAATAGTGTCAATTAAATCTGCTGTTTCCTTGTTGATCTTCTGTCCGGATGATCTGTCCATTTCTGAGAGTGGATATTGAAGTCCCCCAGTACTATTGTATTGGAATCTAAATCTCCCTTGAAGTCCCTTAATATATCTTTTAAGTAGACCGGTGCCCTGTAATTAGGTGCATATACATTTATAATAGTTACATCTTCCTGTTGGATTGAACCCTTAATCATTATATAGTGCCCCTCTTTGTCTCTCTTAACAGTTTTGGTATTAAAGTTTATTTTGTCTGATATTAATATGGCTACACCTGCTTTTTTTTGGTTTCTGTTGGCATGGAATATCTTTTTCCAACCTTTCACTTTCAGTCTGCATGCATCTTTGTTAGAGAGATGTGTTTCTTGTAGGCAACAAATAGTTGGGTTTTGTTCCTTGAGCCAATCAGCCAACCGGTGTCTTTTAACTGAAGAGTTAAGTCCATTAATGTTTAATGTGACTATTGATACATAGTGATTTTGCCCTGCCATTTTCCCGGAGATATTTTCTAGTATATGCTTTGAGCTTCCCATGCTCTTTTACTGGCAGGTTTTCTTCCTTTACCTTCTTTCATATTGATGGCCGTGTTTCTGTGTTTCTGAGTATAGCACATCTTTAAGTATCTTTTTTTTTATCTTTTATTTAATGAATATAAATTTCCAAAGTACGACTCATGGGTTACAATGGCTTCCCCCCCCCATACCGTCCCTCCCACCCACAACCCTCTCCTTTCCCACTCCTTCTCCCCTTCCATTCACATCAAGATTCATTTTCGATTATCTTAATATACAGAAGATCAGCTTAGTATACCTTAAGTAAGGATTTCAACAGTTTGCTCCCACACAGAAACATAAAGTGAAAAATAATAGATGATTTTTTCTTTAAATGATGATGAAATCAGATCAGACCTATTGTCATGTTTAATCCCAGTGAGAGTCAAGTTGGGAATTGATACTTTCTTTTCTTTTCTTTTCTTTTTTTTTTACAGAAGATCAGTTTAGTGTACATTAAGTAAAGATTTCAATCGTTTGCACCCCCATAGAAACACAAAGTGAAATATACTGTTTGAGTACTCGTTATAGCATTAAGCCTCAATGTACAGCACATTAAGGACAGAGATCCTGCATGAGGAGTAAGTGCACCGTGACTCCTGTTGTTGACTTTACAAATTGACACTCCTGTTTATGGCATCAGTAATCTCCCTATGCACCAGTCATGAGTTTCCAAGGCTATTGAAGCCCCTTGAGTTCTCCGACTCTTATCTTGTTTAGACATGGTCATAGTCAAAGTGGAGGTTCTCTCCTCCCTTCAGAGAAAGGCACCTCCCTCTTTGAAGACCTGTTCTTTCCACTGGGATCTCACTCACAGAGATCGTTTTGCCAGAGTGTCTTGGCTTTCCATGCCTGAAATACTCTCATGGGCTTCTCAGCCAGATCCGAGTGCCTTTAGGGCTGATTCTGAGGCCAGAGTGCTATTTAGGACATCTACCATTCTATGAGTCTGCTGAGTATCTCACTTCCCATGTTGGATCACTCTCCCCTTTATTTATTCTATCGGTTAGTGTTAGCAGGTACTAGACTTGTTTATGTGCTCCCTTTGACTCTTAGTTCTTTCATTATGATCAATTGTGAACTGAAATTGATCACTTGGACTAGTGAGATGGCATTGGCACATGCCACCTTGATGGGATTGAACTGGAATCCCCTGGATTGTTTCCAACTCTACCAATTGGGGCAAGTCAGCTTGAGCATGCCCCAAATTATACATCTCTTCCCTCTCTTATTCCCACTCTTGTGTTTAACAGGGATCACATTTCAGTTAATTTTCAAAACTTAAGAATAACTGTGTGATAATTACAGAATTAAACCAGTCATATTAAGTAGAACAGACAAAAAAATACTAAGAGGGATAATGTATTAAGTTGTCCATTAGCAGTCAGGGCTATGCTGATCAAGTCACCATTTCTCATAGTGTCCATTTCACTTCAGGAGGTTTCCTTTTTGGTGTTCAGTCAGTTGTCACCGATCAGGGAGAACATATGGTATTTGTCCCTTTGGGACTGGCTTACTCCACTCAGCATGATGTGTTCCAGATTCCTCCATTTTGTTGCAAATGACTGGATTTCGTTGTTTCTTAATGCGGTATAGTATTCTAAAGAATACATATCCCATAATTTCTTTATCCAGTCTACCATTGATGGGCATTTAGGTTGGTTCCAGGTCTTGGCTATTGTGAATTGTGCTGCAATAAACATTAGGGTGCAGACCGCTTTTTTGTTTGTCAATTTAAACTCCTTTGGGTAAATTCCAAGGAATGCGATGGCTGGGTCGAACGGTAGGGTTATCTTCAGGTTTCTGAGGAATCTCCAGACTGATTTCCATAGTGGCTTGACCAGTTTGCATTCCCACCAACAGTGGGTTAGTGTCCCTTTTTCCCCACATCCTCGCCAGCATCTGTTGTTGGTAGATTTCTGCATGTGAGCCATTCTAACCGGGGTGAGGTGAAACCTCATTGTGGTTTTGATTTGCATTTCCCTGATTGCTAGTGACCTTGAACATTTTTTCATGTGCCTGTTGGCCATTTGGATTTCCTCTTTTGAAAAATGTCTATTGAAGTCCTTGGCCCATCTCTTAAGTGGGTTGTTGGTTTTGTTTTTGTGGAGTTTCTTGATCTCTTTGTAGATTCTGGTTATTAACCTTTTATCTGTTGCATAGTTTGCAAATATTTTTTCCCATTCTGTCGGTTGTCTCTTCACTCTCCTGACTGTTTCTTTTGCAGTACAGAACTTCTCAATTTGATGCAATCCCAATAGTTGATTTTGGCTTTGACTGCCTGTGCCTCCCGGGTCTTTTCCAGAAATTCTTTGCCTGTGCCAATATCTTGAAGGGTTTCTCCAATGTTCTCTAATAACTTCATGGTGTCAGGACGTAGATTTAGGTCTTTAATCCACGTTGAGTGAATTTTTGTGTAAGGTGTAAGGTAGGGGTCTTGCTTCATGCTTCTGCACGTGGAAATCCAGTTTTCCCAGCACCATTTATTGAATAGACTGTCCTTGCTCAAGGAATTAGTTTTAGATCCTTGATCAAATATAAGTTGGCTGTAGATGTTTGGATTGATTTCTGGTGTTTCAATTCTGTTCCATTGGTCTATCCATCTGTTTCTGTACCAGTACCATGCTGTTTTGATTACAACTGCCCTGTAGTATGTCCTGAAATCTGGTATTGTGATGCCTCCGGCTATGTTTTTGTTGTACAGGATTGATTTAGCTATTCGAGGTCTCTTGTGCCTCCATATGAATTTCAGCATCATTTTTTCTAGATCTGCGAAGAAGGTCTTTGGTATCTTGATTGGGATTGCATTGACTCTATAAATTGCTTTTGGGAGAATGGACATTTTGATGATGTTGATTCTTCCAATCCATGAGCATGAAAGATTTTTCCATTTCTTGGTATCCTCTTCTATTTCTTTCTTTAAGATTTTGTAATTCTCATCGTAGAGATCTTTAACGTCCTTGGTTAAGTTTATTCCAAGGAATTTGATTGTTTTTGTAGCTATTGTGAATGGGATTGATCTTAGCAGTTCTTTCTCAGTCATGGCATTGCTTGTGTCTACAAAGGCTGTTGATTTTTGTGCATTGATTTTATATCCTGACACTTTGCCAAACTCCTCTATGAGTTCCCATAGTCTCTTAGTAGAGTTCTTTGGATCCTCTAAGTACAGAATCATATCGTCTGCAAAGAGGGATAGTTTGACTTCTTCCTTCTTGATTTGTATTCCTTTGATTTCTTTTTCTTGTCTGATGGCTCTGGCTAATAAAACTTCCAGAACTATGTTAAATAGCAGTGGTGAGAGTGGGCATCCCTGCCTGGTGCCAGATTTCAGTGGAAATGCTTCCAACTTTTCCCCATTCAATAGGATGCTGGCTGTGGGTTTTTTATAAATTGCTTTGATTATATTGAGGAATGTTCCTTCTATACCCAATGTGCTTAGAGTTTTCATCATGAAAGGGTGTTGAATTTTATCAAATGCTTTCTCTGCATCAATTGAGATAATCATATGGTTTTTCTTTTGCAGTCTGTTAATGTGGTGAATCACATTGATTGATTTGCGAATGTTGAACCATCCCTGCATACCAGGGATGAATCCCACTTGGTCTGGTTGGATGATTTTCCTGATGTGTTGTTGTACTCTATTGGCCAGAATTTTATTGAGGATTTTTGCGTCTATGTTCATCAGGGATATTGGTCTCTAATTTTCTTTCAGTGCTGCATCTTTCTCTGGCTTAGGGATTAAGGTAATGCTGGCTTCATAGAAAGAATTTGGGAGGATTCCCTCTTTTTCGATTGTTCTGAATAGTTTGAGAAGAATTGGAGTTCTTCTTTAAATGTCTGGTAGAATTCAGCAGTGAATCCATCTGTTCCTGGGCTTTTCTTTGTTGGGAGGGCCTTTATTACTGTTTCAATTTCTGTTTCAGTTATGGGTCTATTTAGGTTTTCGATGTCTTCATGGTTCAATTTTGGTAGATTGCATGTGTCCAGGAATCTATCCATTTCTGATAGGTTTTCCTGTTTGCTGGCATACAGGTCATTGTAGTAATTTCTGATGATTCTTTTTATTTCTGTGGTGTCTGTTGTTACGTTTCCTTTTTCATCTCTGATTTTATTAATTTGGGTCTTTTCTCTTCTATTTTTAGTTAGTTGGGCCAATGGGGTGTCAATTTTGTTTATTTTTTCAAAAAACCAGCTTCTCGCTTGGCTGATTTTTTGTAATGTTTTTTTGGATTCAATCCTGTTAATTTCTTCTCTGGTTTTAATTATTTCTCTTCTCCTACTAGATTTGGGTTTGGTTTGCTGCAGTTTTTCTAGGTCCTTGAGGTGCGCTGAAAGCTCATTTATTTGGTGCCTTTCCAATTTCTTGGTATAGGCACCTATTGCTATAAATTTGCCTCTCAATACTGCTTTTGCTGTATCCCATAAGTTTTGATTTGTTGTGTTGTTGTCTTCATTTACTTCCAGAAAGTTTTTGATTTCTCTTTTGATTTCTTGAATGACCCAGTGTTCATTCAGGAGCATGTTGTTCAGTCTCCATGTGTTTGCATACTTTCTGGGGTTTCCTGAGTTGCTAATTTCCAGCTTCATTCCGCTGTGGTCTGAGAAGCTGCATGGTATGATTCTAATTCTTTTAAAGTTGCTGAGACTTGCTTTATGGCCTAGTATGTGATCAATCCTAGAGAAGGTTCCATGCACTGCTGAGAAGAATGTGAAGTCTGTAGATGTAGGGTTGAAAGTTCTGTAGATATCTGTTAGATCCATTTGGGCAATAGTGTCAATTAAATCTGCTGTTTCCTTGTTGATCTTCTGTCCGGATGATCTGTCTATTTCTGAGAGTGGAGTATTGAAGTCCCCCAGTACTATTGTATTGGAATCTAAATCTCCCTTGAAGTCCCTTAACATATCTTTTAAGTAGACCGGTGCCCTGTAATTAGGTGCATATACATTTATAATAGTTACATCTTCCTGTTGGATTGAACCCTTAATCATTATATAGTGCCCCTCTTTGTCTCTCTTAACAGTTTTGGTATTAAAGTTTATTTTGTCTGATATTAATATGGCTACACCTGCTTTTTTTTGGTTTCTGTTGGCATGGAATATCTTTTTCCAACCTTTCACTTTCAGTCTGCATGCATCTTTGTTAGAGAGATGTGTTTCTTGTAGGCAACAAATAGTTGGGTTGTGTTCTGTGAGCCAGTCAGCCAAACGGTGTCTTTTAACTGAAGAATTCAGACCATTAATGTTCAGTGTGACTATTGATACGTAGTGACTTTGCCCTGCCATTTTCCCGGAAATATTTTCTAGTATATGCTTTGAGCTTCCCATGCTCTTTTACTGGTAGGTGTTCTTCCTTTCCCTTCTTTCATATTGATGGCCATGTTTCTGTGTTTCTGAGTGTAGCACATCTTTAAGTATCTTTTGCAGGGCCGGACGAGTGGCCACAAAGTCTTTCAATTTCTGTTTGCTATGAAAGGTCTTTATTTCACCTTCATTCACAAATGAGAGCTTACAGGATATAATATTCTGGGCTGGCAATTTTTCTCTCTTAGCACCTGTGCTATGTCTCGCCATTCCCTCCTAGCCTGTAGTGTTTCTGATGAGAAGTCTGCTGTGAGTCTGATTGGAGATCCTCTGAGAGTAATCTGACGTTTCTCTCTTGCACATTTTAGGATCTTTTCTTTATGTTTCACTGTGGTGAGTTTAATTACCACGTGTTGTGGTGAGGAGCTCTTTTGGTCATGTTTATTGGGGGTTCTATGAGCTTCCTGTACTAGGATATCTCTGTCCTTCTCCAAACCTGGAAAGTTCTCTGCTAGTATCTCACTAAAAAGGCCTTCTAATCCTTTCTGTCTCTCCATGCCTTCAGGAACTCCTAGAACTCGAATGTTGGTTTTTTTAATAGTATCCTCTAGATTCCCAACAATATTTTTTAGATTTCTAATTTCCTCTTCTTTTCTTTGGTTTGACTGTATGTTTTCCTGTGCTCTGTCTTCTAAGTCCGATATTCTCTCTTCTGCTTCACCCATTCTGTTTTTAAGGCTCTCTAATGTGTTTGTCATTTGATCTATTGAGCTATTCATTTCATTTTGATTTCTCTTCACTATCACACTTTCCTGTTCTACTAGTTTCTGCATTTCATTTTGATTCTTCCTTAAAATTTCATTTTCACGAGAGAGATTTTCAGTCCTGTCCAATAAGGATTTCAGTAGTTCAAGAATTTGCTTTTGAAAACTTCTAATGTTCTTATCATAAATTTTTTGAAATCCGTTTCTTGCATTTCTTCTATCTCATCATCTTCATAATCTTGGCTTGGAGTGTTTTGTTTATTTGGAGGCATCATAGTGTCATCGTTGATCTTGTTCCCTCGATTTCTGTGTTTGTTGCTTTGCATAGTTAATTCTTCTTTCGTCACTGTGCGTTTTTTTTTTTTTATTTTATACTGTGTCTGTGTTAAGTGGACTGCCTGCTGTTGGAGGAGCCTTGGAGGCTTGAGATGGGTGTGGCCTGAGAGCTCTGCTTGGTTCTTCCGGGTTACGGGTGTGCAAAGGTGACACCCTCAGGTTATGCGTGGTAAATCTCTCTCTTTATTTATTTATTTATTTTATTTTATTTTATTTTATTTAATCAGGAGGTAAGTAATACCGCACCACACGCTGTGCAGAATTGATGGTATTTAGCTTCGGATCTCTGGCTTCTACCCAAAGAGTCTGTGCAGGCTCTGTTTCTCCTCTGCACTCCCACTGGGTTGCCTAGGCTACTGAATTGTAGCAACTCAGTTCCTTAGCTCTCCCCTGTTGTTATGTAAATCAAGATTGGGGGCCTGCTCTTTGTCTCTTGCAAACCTTGCAAACTCTTGCAAACCTTGCAACCTTGCAACCTTTGCAAGGTTGGCGGAGAGAGAAACACCCCACCTTTTTTCCTTCTCTCCTGTAGTCAGTCTGGTGAACTTTCCCGCTTCCCTCTAGATTCTGACTGCCGTTTCCCTGCCAATGTCTTGGGTTACTGAGCTCACCTCCCCTTCCAGCGCTGATGTGTGGACTCGGAGCCCTGGGCGTCCCAACCCTCCCCGCTGGTGTCTGTGTGACATCCACTCCCCTTCCTGCACTGGTGCGCAGACCCTGCGGCTCCTGTGGCTCAGCTTCCGCGCAGTGGGCGACCTTGTTCTCCCAGTAGGTCCACCGAGTCACAGCCACTAGATCCAGAAGAGTTTCCTCTGCAATTTTTTCCTGATCCTTTTTCTGAGGCTACCGTAACTCCACTTTTATTAAACTAAATTTTCCCGGACTATTGGTGCGCGCCCTCACTATTCCGCCATCTTGGCTCCACCCCCAACCTGAGTATTCTCTCACTCTTATTTTTAACAGGGATCAATTTGCAGTTAAATTTAAACACCTAAGAATAATTGTGTGTTAATTAAAGAGTTCTACTAATGGTATTAAATAGAAGAAGAAAATACTAAAAAGAATAAAATAGCTGTTCCTCAGCAGTCAGGACAAGGGCTGGTTAAGGTGTCAGTTTCACTTTGACAGGTTTCCTTTTAGGTGCTCAGTTAGTTGTCCCAGATCAGGGAGAACATATGATATCTGTGCCTTTGGGACTGGCTTATTTCACTCAGCATGATGTTTTCCTGATTCCTCCATTTTGTTGCAAATGACCGGATTTCAATTTTTTTACTGCTATATATTATTCCATAGAGTACATACCCCATAATTTCTTTATCCAGTCTTCTATTGATGGGCATTTAAGTTGATTCCAGGTCTTAGCTATTGTGAATTGAGCTGCAATAAACACTGAGGTGTACATAGCTCTTTTATTTGCCAATTTAAATTCCATTGGGTAAATTCTGAGGAGTGGGATGGCTGGGTCATGTGGTAGGGCTATCTTCAGGTTTCTGAGGAATCTCCAGACTGACTTCCATAGTGGCTTCACCCATTTGCATTCCAACCAAAAGTGAATTAGTGTCCCTTTTTCCCCACATCCTCGCCAGCATCTGTTGTTGGTAGATTTCAGTATGTGAACCATTCTAACCAGGGTGAGGTGAAACCTCATTGTGGTTTTGATTTGCATTTCCCTGATGGCTAGTTATCATGAACATTTTTTCATGTGTCTGTTGGCCATTTGGATTTCCTTTTTTGAAAAATGCCTATTTAAGTCCTTGGCCCATCTCTTAAGTGGGTTGTTTGTTTTGTTGTTTTGGAGTTTCTTGATCTCTTTGTAGATTCTAGCTACTAATCCTTTATCTGTTGCATAGTTTGCAAATATTTTTTCCCATTCTGTCGGTTGTCTCTTCACTCTCCTGTTTCTTTTGCAGTACAGAAACTTTTCAATTTGATGTAATCCCAATTGTTAATTCTAGCTTTGACTGCCTGTGCCTCTGGGGACTTTTCCAAGAAGTCTTTGCCTGTGCCTATATCTTGCAAGGTTTCTCCAGTGCTCTCTATTATTTTGATTTTTTTTGGGTCATAGATTTAGATCTTTAATCCATGCTGAGTGAATTTTTGGTTAAGGTGTAAGGTAGGGGTCTTGCTTCCTACTTCTGCATGTGGAAATCCAGTTTTCCCAGCACCATATCTGAATAAACTGTCCTTGCGCCAAGTTGGTTTTAGTTCCTTCATCAAATATAAGTTGGTTGTATATGTTTGGATTGATTTCTGGTGTTTCTATTCTGTTCCACTGGTCTATCCATCTGTTTCTGTACCAGGACCATGCCGTTTTGATAACTGCTATGTATTATGTCGTTAAATCTGGTATTGAGATGCCTCTGGCTTTGTTTTTGTTGTACAAGATTGCTTTAGCTTTTCGAGATCTCCTGAGTCTCCATATGAATTTCAGCATCATTTTTTCCAGATCTGAGAAGAAGGTCTTCGGTATTTTGATTGGTAATGCATTGAATCTATAAATTGCTTTTTGGGAAAATGGACATTTTGATGATATTGATTCTTCCAATCCATGAACATGTAAGATTTTTCCATTGTTTAGGTATCCTCTTCTATTTCTTTCTTCAAGGTTTTGTAATTCGGTTTTGTAATTCTCATCATAAAGATTTGTGACATCCTTGGTTTATTCCAATGTATTTGATTTTTTTGTAGCTATTAGGAATGGGATTGATCTTAGAAGTTCTTTCTAAGCTGTGGCATTGTCTGTATATACAAAGCTATTGATTTCTGTGCATTGATTTTATATCCTGCTGCTTTGCCAAACTCTTCTATGAGTTCCAATAGTCTCTTAGTAGAGTTCTTTGGATCCCTTAAATAAAGAATCATATCGTCTGCAAAGAGGGATAGTTTGACATCTTCCTTTCCAATTTGTATCCCTTTAATTTCTTTTCCTTGCCTAATGGCTCTGGCTAAAACTTCCAGTACTATATTGAATAGCAGTGGTGAGAGTGGGCATCCCTGTCTGGTACCAGATCTCAGTGGAAATGCTTCGTTCAATATGATGCCGTCTGTTGGTTTTTACTAAATTGCCTTGATTGTGTTGAGGAATATTCCTTCTATACCCAATTTGCTTAGAGTTTTCATCATGAAAGGGTGTTGTACTTTATTGAATGCTTTCTCTGCATCTATTGACATAATCATATGGTTTTTCTTCTGCTGTTTGTAAATGTGGTGTATCGCATTAATTGATTTACAAACGTTGAACCATCCCTGCATACCAGGGATAAATCCCACTTGGTCTGGGTGGATGGTCTTTCTGATGTTGTGTTGGATTTGGTTGGCTAGAATTCTTTTGAGTATTTTTGCTTCTGTGTTCATCAGGTGTCGCTCCCCCTCTTCACGGAGGAACGACACAGGACCCTGCGCTGTTCTTTTGTCTGCTCGGCCCTACCCGGGTTTGCTGCTGGTCCTTCCCGGGTTGGCTGCCGATCCTTCCACCTCCGTGGAAGGGTGGCTCCCCCTGCCACTTTCCCCACTTCTGCGGGGGAGTGGCACACCGCCGGCCGGCTCTCTCGGGGGCTGCTCAGATGTTATCCGGATGTTCCCCTTAGATGTTCCTGGTGCATGTTGTCTCTCTCCTCCTTTATAGTCCTCTTCCACCAATCCCAACTCTGCTACCCACACGCCGAGTACGCTGCTCTCCTCCAATCAGGAGCAGGATCAGCTCATGCAGGTTATTGGTTGAACTGGAGGCAGCTGTGTAAAAGTTGTTTACTCCTCTCCCAGTGCCATATTGTGGGAGAGCAGATGCATAGAATAAGTCTTAATTCCAGTAACTTAGTCTAGTCCGAGTTGCTCCCCACAATCAGGGAAATTAGTCTGTAATTCTCTTTCTCTGCTGCATCTTTTTCAGGTTTTGGAATTAAGGTGATGCTGGCTTCATAGAATTTGGGAGATTCCTTCTCTTTCAATTGTTTTGAATAGTTTGAGAAGAACTGGAGTTAGTTTTTCTTTAAATATCTGGTAGAATTCAGCAGTGAATCCATCCAGTCCTGGGATTTTCTTTGTTGGGAGGGCCTTTATTACTGATTCAATTTCTGACTTGGTTATGGGTCTGATTAGGTTTCCTGTGTCTTCATGGTTCAATGTACGTAAGTTATGTTTCCAGGAATCTATTAATTTCTGATAGATTTCCAAGTTTGTTGACATACAACTCTTTGTAGTAATTTCTGATGACTCTTTATTTCTGTGGTATCTGTTACATTCCCTTTTTCATCTCTGATTTTATTGATTTTGGTCTTTGTATCTCTTAACAGTTTTTGTGTTAAAGTTTATTTTGTCTAATATTAAGATGGCTACACCAGCTCTTTTTTGGTTTCTGTTGGCATGGAATATCTTTTTCCAACCTTTCACTTTCAGTCTGCATGCACCTTGTTGGAAAGATGTGTTTCTTGTAAGCAGCAAATAGATGGGTTTTGTTTTTTAATCCATTCAGCCAGTCTGTGTCCTGTAAGTGGAGAATTGAGGCTCAATGTGACTATTGATTAGTAGTGACTTTGCCCTGCCATTTTTCCAGATATTTTTTTTGAAAGGCAGAGTGCATAGTGAGAGAGAGAGAGACAGAGAGAAAGGTCTTCCTTTTGCCGTTGGTTCACCCTCCAATGGCCGCCACAGCTGGCGCTCTGTGGCTGGCGCACCATGCTGATCTGAAGGCAGGAGCCAGGTGCTTCTCCTGGTCTCCCATGGTGTGCAGGGCCCAAGCACTTGGGCCATCCTCCACTGCACTCCCTGGACACAGCAGAGAGCTGGCCTGGAAGAGGGGCAACCGGGACTAGAACCCGGTGTGCCGGTGCCGCAGGCAGAGGATTAGCCTATTGAGCCGCAGCGCCGGCCCCAAAGGTATTTCTAATATATACTTTGAATTTCCTGTGATCTGTTACTGAGAGATTTTTTCTTTACCTTCTTTCATACTGATGACTGTGTTTCTGTGTGTAACACATCGTTAAGCATCTTTTGCAGAGCTGGATGAGTGGTGACAAATTCTTTCAATTTCTGTTTGCTATGAAAAGTCTTTATTTCACCTTCATTCACAAATGAGAGTTTTGCCGGATATAATATTCTGGGATGGCAGTTTTTTTCTCTTAGTACTCGGGCCATATCTCGCCATTCCCTCTTTGCCTATAGGGTTTCTGATGAGAAGTCTGCTGTGAGTCTAATTGGAGATCCTCTGAGAGTAATCTGGCATTTCTGTCATGCACATTTTAGAATCTTGTATCTTTTTTAAAAAATATTTATTCATTTGAAAGTCAGAGTTACACAGAGAGAGGAGAGGCAGAGAGAGAGAATGGTCTTCCATCCAATGGTTCACTCCCCAGATAGCTGCAACAGCTGGAGCTGGGCCGATCCAAAGCCAGGAGCCAGGAGCTTCCTCCAGGTCTCCCACACAGGTTCAGGGGCCCAAGGACTTGGGCCATCCTCTACTGCTTTCCCAGGCCATAGCAGAGAGCTGGATCGGAAGAGGAGCAGCTGGGACTAGAACTGGTGCCCATATGGGATGCTGGCACTTCAGGCCAGGGCGTTAACCCACTGAGCCACAGCGCTGTCCCCAAGAATCTTGTCTCTATGTTTCACTGTGGTGAGTTTGATGACAATGTGTTGTGGTGAGCATCTTTTCTGGTCATGTTTATTGGGAGTTCTGTGTGCTTCCTATATTTGGTAGTCTCTTTCTCCAAATCTGGAACGTTTCCTGCTAGTATCTCACTAAAAAGGCCTTCTAATCCTTCTCTCTTTCTGTGCCTTTAGGAACTCCTAGAACCCAAATGTTGGGTTTTTTGATAGTATTCTGTAGGTTCCTTACAATATTTTTTTAGATTTCTAGTTTCCTCTTTTTGTCTTTGATTTGACTGTATACTTTGCTGTGCTGTCTTCTAAGTCTGATATTATCTCTTCTGCCTCACTGATTCTGTTTTTAAGACTCTCAACTGTGTTTTTTGTTTATTCTACTGAATTCTTCATTTTGATTCCTCCTTAAGATTTCATTTTCATGAGAGATTTTCTTTCATGTCCTGCATGAATTTCAGTAGTTTGTGCATTGTTTTTGATTACTTCTAAGTATTCTTATCAATTTTTTGAGTTCCATTTCTTGCATTTCTTCTGTCTCATCATCTTCATAATCTTGTATTGAAGTGTCATGTTCTTTTGGGAGCATCATGTTGTCTTATTTTTGTTTCTTGGGTTGTTGCATTTGTCATTCAGCATTTGTGGAGATACTCGTTGGTTTCTTCTTTTTTTTTTAAGCACTGTGGCGGCTTTTCTTGTTGTTCTGTGACTGAGATAAGTGGACTATCTACTTTCAGTGAATATCTAGAGGCTTGTGGTAGATGTGGCCAGAGAGCTCTGTTCAGTTCTTCAGGGTTAAGGGTATGCCTAAGGTGACACACCTAGGTTTACATGGTAAATCCTCTCTCTCTCTCATCAGAAGGGGGAAATAATTTCACTCTCACTCAGCTGAGTTCTCCTCCTCACTGGTGATCAATGCCTGGGCCCTAGCCCCAATGGGTATAATATTCATCTGCTCTGTCCCAAGGACTACACAGAGGATCTGTTCAGTCCTCAGTGTAAGCTCAAGACTCCCCTGCAATGTCTCACCCAGTAGCCAGGGCCACCCAAGCTTGTGGTATATCCCACTGAGACTACTCAAAGTCTCAGTCACACAGTGAGTTCTGCCACACATCCTCATTTTTTCCCACAGTCCCGGTTCAGAAGCTCTACACATTCACTAGGTCTTAGTCTCCTGTTATTACTCCCCACCAGAGTCAGGTTTCTCAGCTTGGCTGATTGCTGGGTGCAGACACAAGCTGGCACAGCTGTTATGTATGTCCAGAATGGCACCTGCTCTATCAGCTCATATGCTTTTGTAAGGTGATTGGAGAGAATCTGTACCATCCCTTTTGTTTTTTTTCTCTCCTCTAGTTAGGCTGCTGTACTTTCCTCCACAGGGCTTCAACCTCGTTCCCTCTAGGCTTTTCTGCCAGTGTCTCAGGCTACTGTGGTCTCGTCTCACCTCTCTTTCCATCACTGGTGTGGAGGCTCTCAGCACCTGGGGTCCTGAGCTGCGGGTGCCCGTGCCCTCCATGTAGATCCACCATGTCCCTCTAATTACGAAAGAGTTTCCTCTGCCATTTTTTCTCTAACTCTTCCCTGAGACTACACTGTCTCCACTTTTATTAAACTGTCTTCTCCTAGGCTAGATCAGTAAGCTCCCTCCCTATTCTGCCATCTTGGAACTGCCTGAATCCAATTTGGATGATTCAACCCAGACATTTGTATCTTTATAATCTCTCTTGGCTTCTGATGTCTATTTTGCTTTGGGTTGTTACCTGGTTGAACATTAACTTTACTAACATTGAAAAACCCCACCCAGTGAAAGGGTTGTGAGTGGACTGGTTTTATTGCTTAAGACAAGAACAAATCAGCCCATGGGATCTGTGCCACTAACATCTACTCCCAGGCCATAGGCTCTTGAGGTCACTATCAGGAATTCATCTAGTAAATTAGACTGTAAATTTTGGCAAGCATTAGGAGATATTTCTTTAGACAGATAGTGTTCAGCCTTTAACTCTTTTTCTCAGGGTTGGGGGCCTACTGCTCCAGTCATGTAATTAAGTAGTCCATCATATATCATTCCAGCTGAAACAGGATCAGCAGAAGAGATTTTTGGTTTGCAACTAGTGTGCTCCCAGGATATAAATATTTATCTGCAAAGACAAGGAAATATGTCTGGGGTCATCTAGATTTCTGCAAGGCAATACCTGGAAAGCATAATATTTTATGACTAGAGAAGTGGTTTTAGTAACATTAAGTTTCATGGCAACATCTAAATCTACCCCATCTGACCCAAAGGAACCCCTACCCTATAACATCTGAAACCTTAGATGAGACTGAGTAGGAGACATTGTATGTTTAGAACCCTATCCCGTCTCATTTTATGAGCAACCTAGTGAAAGGAGCAGTCATGCCAAGCAAAGAAAATAAATATTATTAATATTCTTTTGCCAGTGGTGTAGTCAGGTGGAGTAGTGGTTTTAAGCCCCACCACTAAGGTTTAAATACTTAATCACTATTATAGGTAGAACCAGAAGGTGACAGCTCATTAGATCTGGCCTTTTTCTGCAGGAAGATATGAAGTCTTTTACAAACCATTTACCCTTATTAGAGTCCCTTTTAAAGGGTTGTCATATGACGAGTGGATCTACCACTGTATTTCTCTATTTTGTTCTGAAGCCCCAATTGCTGATTCCTTGACTCAAAGATAATGAGCCCACCCTTTTCAGCAGTCTGTACAGCTGCTGCAGTGGTCAGAAGCACTTGGTAATGCCCCTCCCAGAATGGTTGCAGTTTGTCCTCTTTCCAGGTTTTAATCTGCACCAAGTAACCAAGTTAGAATTGACAAACATTGAACTCAAGAGAGGAGCCTAGGCAAGGAGTCCTTTTAACATGAGGGATGGGAAATGGAGGGCATGGCTAGCTTATAATTTATTAGGACTTGGTCTTTGGTTTCCCTGGTGGGTTGATCTATAGTTCTACCCAATGAAGGGAGTCTAATCATGGTAGGGGGGTCAATCCCTTATCTTTTCTTGGAGCTTTTCTGATCCTGAGAAGTGCTACTGGAAAGCACTTAGTCCAAGGCAATTTAGCTTCTAAAATTAGCTTAGTAATATGCTTTTAAAAGTCTGACTCATCCTTTCTATCTTTCCTGAAGAGAGAGGATGCCAAAGATTTTGATAATCCCACTTAATATCTAGACTTTACATAATCCCTTCAGAATCACTGAAGTGTAATGTCTCCTGTTATCTGAACCAATGTTTTCTATCAGGAAAAATCTAGGTAAAATTTGTTCTAGTATTATGTTAATGAAATCTATGGCAGTAACAGATGTTAGAGAAAGACTCCACTGAACCACAGAAATGGTCTGCATTTATCAGCAAATATTTTAGTTCCCACCTTAGACAACTCTGTAAAGCCAACCTAAATACTCTGAAATGGCCTTAACCAAGACAGTCTTCCTCCTGCTGTTTGTTTTCTAGATACCTTTTTATTTATCCTTTATTTATATTTGCTTAGAAATGCTGTAAATTCTCACATACCTATGGTCTCTAAGTATGGCATCACAGATGGTTTGGGGAACTCAGTGGTCCCTTTACGTAAGATGAACATTACTTCTCTCATTATGGGTTGGCTTTATTGTCTGTCTTCCATTGGGGAGCACACACTCTCCATTTTTACTTTGATTGCCCTCTATCTTGTGTAACTCTTCTTGTTATTCCTTGATGATTTGGTGCTATAGTATTACCACAGGAATGTTTGGGATTAGGTTGATTTTTAAAATGTTTTTTAAAGATTTATTTATTTATTTGAAAGAGTCACACAGAGAGAGGAGAGAGAGAGAGAGTCTTCCATCCAATGGTTCACCCTCCAATTGGCTGCAACGGGGTGGAGCTGCACCAATCCGGAGCCAGGAGCCAGGAGCTTCCTCTAGGTCTCCCACATGGGTGTAGGGGTCAAAGGACTTGGGCCATCTTCTACTGCTTTCCCAGGCCATGGCAGAGAGCTGGAGCAGAAGTGGAGCTGCTGTGTCTCGAACCAGCGCCCATATGAGATGCTGGTGCATCAGGCCAGGGTGTTAACCTACTGCACCACAGCACCAGCCCCTAAAATGTTTTTTTTTATCTAGAACACCAAAAATGTATAGGAATGAAATGGTCACTTTGGGATACGACTGTTGTTTTTAGCTCTTGTTTATACCCCTGGGAAACTGTGGACTTCCTTTTTACTTGTTGAATATTATGATTAGTAGTGGAGTAAGCCTGTCAATACAGAGTGGGTTAAACTGTGGCTTTACAAAAAACTGATAAAGAGAGGGGAGGGAGGGAGGAGGATTGGAAGGAAAACAGGAGAATGAGGGAAGTGTGGTTGTCTTCTTGGAATTTTACCTATGGGAAGCATAAAATCGGTCTCTTTATATTAATAAAAAATTAAAAATTTGTTTTCAACTAGTTTTTTAACAGATTGACTGTAATTCATAGGCACAATCCTATGAATTTAACAGTAGTCTGTTCCACCCTGTCACCATTTATTCCTCTCTCCTTCATCCTCCTTTCCCTTTTAGTTTTTGAGATAACATGTTTTAAATTTACATCACAGTAAAATATTTAATGCTTCATCAAATATGTTTATCAAGTAAACAGCAAAAAGACCCTAAGTTGGTGGGAATATAGACAACAGCTGTAAACAGTAATTGAATGAAAAAGTGACCATTTCACATAAATATAGTAAATTTTAAAGTGATCACAGATTAAAACAATAGTTGTATAACATTCTTAACCACTGGTTTGACAAAAATCTAAAAGTTTTACAAAGCTATATGTGCAACAGTACTGATACAGGCATTTTTTTTTTTACTTTGGAAAAAAATCAGCTCCCACATATAAAGGAGAGCATGTGGTATTCAGGTCCCACTTTTAAATTTATTAAGAGTTTTAATGGCCCTCAAACTCTGCTGTGTTCTCTTGAATCTCTGGTTCTCTACCTTGTGGAACATGGGGGAGAGTTAGACATATTAGAGGAGCCCAGGGTTTTACTATGGGATGTCTCCTCTTTGAGATGGAGCAGACACCAGTTCCTTTATCTAGCAGAAAGCATCTTTCTTTTCCTGTGAGGATGGGGTTTTGACGCTTATGAAGAATTACAGTTTGGCATACCCAGTCTTCTTCTGATCTGAACTTGTGCCAAAAGACTTGAAGACTTACAGATTTGATCTTGAGACCACAGAAAAAAAGCAATATTTAATCACTTTTTTGGTTGTTGGTTGGTGGGGCATCCCCTAAAAGAACCCAACACTCTCCCTAATGAACTTTCCAGGGAAGTGGGCAAGGAAACTTTCTTGGCCTAGAATTTTTGTTTCCCATTTTCAGCTGACACTGTCTGTTCCTTGTATCTGACTTTTCTGATGCTCTTGATCCTGTCCCTCCCTCATGGAGGTTTCTTGCACACCCGGAGATTCACCTTGTCTGCCTCCAGCTCTTTCCCCCACAGCAGGACGAAAACATGGATCAAGACTCTGCATTTGCTTTGTATCTAGGATATATCCCAACCATTCACGCTTGACCTCCAAAAATGCCCAATCACCAAGGCAGTACTTAAAGTCCAATTTTCCTACCTTGTTCTTGCCCAAGGTTTTCTGGTTGTCATGGTGGTAGTGGTGCCTACTTTGAATTTTCTTGTGACTCTTTCAGTTAACAACCTCAGGCTTTTCCTGTGGCTTTTGTGGGGAGCAAGAGCACCTGGGAATGGCAGGCTACCTGAAACTGGGGGGGGGGGGATATATGGCCACCCTTTTACCAGAGACCCCATTCCACATGTGCACTGAAATACTGGATGAGCCACCAGATTGTGGGAAATAAGCCTACCAGAGAGCATCTCACCCACCAAAAGATCAACTCTAACATGTGAAGGCAGCAAAAAGCAAGATTTATTCACAGCTTGGCACAGCACGGTAACCCACAATAGAACAGAGCACATACACCCTGGTGCAGAAGTCCCCCTCCCCAGCTTGCCCATTGACAGGGTGCTCAGAAGTTCACAGTCTTCATGACCTCACCTAAAGCAGGGCAACTCCAACCTAAGGTTTTACTTCTCAGAAACGGGATTTTACTTATCAGAAACCCTAGTCGTAGAAGCAGATACTTCTCCAAGATATAGTTTCCACTAGTAAAAAAGTATAGAAAATAAGGTCTGGGGTGTGTGTGTATGTTAACTGGTACTGGAGTGCCTTTGTTTATTTTCAATGGGCAGACCTAGAAATATTTACATGCACATATAACCATGTACACTATTTACTCCACTATTTTTTAATGTATATTCATTTTTTCAACTTTTATTTAATAAATATAAATTTTGAGTTACAGCAGCTTTTCCCCCCATAACCTCCCTCCCACCTGCAACCATCCCATCTCCCACTCCCTCTCCCATCCTATTCTTCATCAAGATTCATTTTCAATTATCTTTATATACAGAAGATCAACTTAGTATATACTAAGTAAAGATATCAACAGACTGCACCCACACAGACACACAAAGTATAGAGTGCTGTTTGAGTAGTTTTACCATTAATTCACATACTACAACATATTAAGGACAGAGATCCTACATGGAGAGTAGGTACATAGTGACTCCCATTGTAGTGTTTTTCTATGAAAACTTGTTAATTTTTCTATATGAATTTTAGCATGAATGTGTAATTGTGGCTAAAGAGCTTGACACCTTGGGTTGGATCACTGGCAAACATAATATGATGAGGCCTCAGGGACAGGGGTATGAGTCAATGCCCTTCCTTCAGTCTTGTGATAACAAAGGTGAGTGTGTGGCAAGTGATTATAGATGCTGGAGGACTTGGGAAAGGGATGAGGTTGAAGGTCATGTCATTCTCACTTTCCACAGAACCAGAGTCCAGAATAAGTATACAGAGGAGCCCTCTTGTCTCCCAAGAAGCTGAAGATCTGGGATCCTACTCCACACATCAGTGAATGAGGTACTGAACCAGGTGTACAGATCTGTAGGGAAGAAGTTTATTAAATCAAAAAGTCTAAGTACAGGGACTACTATGAGAAAATAAATCATAGACCAGCTATCTTCACACTTATGGGGAAGGAAATGGTCAGAACATACCATATGGCAGGAATTGATGGCTGCATAGGAGTTTTTGGGAACTAGAAGGCAACAGAGTGAATTATGTCCCTCCCTACCCCATACCCCAATTTATATATTAAAGCATTAATATCCAGTGTTACTGTGTATGTGGATTGGACATAAATGGGCTATCTTCCATCAACTGATTCACTACCTGAATGGCCCAAATGGCTCTGTAGGAGCAGGCCTAATCCAGGAGCTGGAACTGCATCTGGGCCCCAGCACCTAATTGCTTGTCTGCTGTTATTTTCAGGGAACTCTGTTGGAAGTGCAGCATCAAGACTCAAACTGGTGCTCATATGGGATGCCAGCACTGCAGGTGGCAGATTAATTGCCTGTGCCACAATGTCCACCCCATGGATAGCACATTTAAAGAGGTAATTAAGGTTAAAATTGGGTCATAAATATGTAATCCAGTAGGACTGGTGTCCTTCTACAAAGAGGAAAATGTTCCAGGAAGTTGTATGCAAAGAGTATAGGCCATGTGAGGATATAGATAGTTGTAAGCCATGAGGCTTACAACTTCTGTGACTCCCAAATTTCAGAACTGTGAGAAAGGAGTTTTATTGGGTGAGCCACCTATGGTGCAGGGTATGTGTTGGCCTGAGAAACTAATGGAGATTTTGGTGCCATCCACAGTTTGCTATGTGAGTTGGAACTTGGTATTAGGTAGAGGATAGAAGAGTTTTGAGATGCCTGTTACAGCCAGGGTTGCTTGAGAGAGACTTCTGGAGAGATCTATGACGTGGAATGTGGAATATCTAAATGTTGAAGTGCAGAATGCTCAGATCTGATTTCTACACACAGGGGTGAAAGTGTGGTTGCTGCCTATAGTAAAATGAGTGGGGAGAGAGGAACAGGAGGAGTTGTGAAAGGATTTTTCCTGGAGACAACACTGTGGATGAGAGTCAGGGCACCAATTAGCCAGGAACACTGCCAGTTGGGACTCAAAGGGAAGGATATGGAGTGAAATGAAGGCGTGTTGTTGGATTGTGGGGTGTCATAGAGCAACCTGCAAGTGTGTGTTACTCTTTAAGAAAAGGGGAAAATGTGACCAAGGAATCTTGTGTTGTGGATACCACTATGGGGAGGAGAGTGGCACATGTGATTTCTCCATTTCCTTGGACCAGGAGCTGCTGTTTAGAGCAGCACTGCTACCCTAGTGATCCCTGAAAGCAGGACTTCCAATGCAATGGACCATAGAGTGACAGACGATTGTTCTTTAGGTCTCAAGTCGGAGAACTGGACTTGCTTGGGATCCACCACTCTATTTCTTTCTGATGTCTTACCTTTGCATTGGGAAAGGCTACCCTATGCTTGTCCCACCATTGCATTTTGGAAGCAGATGCCATGCCTGGTTTAACAAGATCACAGCTAGAGAAGCTTGTCAAAGGATAAATGGTAACTGGATTTTCACTCACACTTGATTTCAGGATTTACATGAGATTATAGATTTAGAGATGGGACACTTAAAGAGCTAATTAAGGTTAAATGAGGTCCTACATGAGTGGCTCTATGCAAAATAACTAGTGTCCCAAGAGACAGGCCATGGGAAGACTGCTACAGAAACCTCTACAACTCCTTTCCAGATTTGCATCTGCACATTCGAAAGTAAATTGTTGGTTGTTAAGCCTTACCCACATTCCCTGCACAAATACGGCTTTTCCCCATGTGCCTCCTCTGGTATCTAAGGAGGAAGGGCACCCACACTCAGAAGGCTTGTGTGTTCTCTAGTGCTTGATGGGCTCCAACCTCTGACAAAAGCCTCACTGACATTGAGGGCACACGTGATGCCTCTGGAGGCTTATCATTTTGCTAGGGTCCTGGTCTGTATTTATGTGCACAACTGCTCTATATATTAAGGCATCCATTCCCTTCACCATTGTTCCTGAATCTCAAGGCTAATCTTCAGGATGAGGTCAAGTTCTGTTCCATCTCCTCTGTTGCCTTCCAACCAATCTACTGGGTGACCTTGATGTGGACTAAAGAATGTCCTGAAATCCTGCTTGGGTTCATCCTGTCAAACAAAGCACTGGTACCTTGTATCTTTCCACTTCTCCTTTTATAGTTAAGAATCTTGGAGCTCTTAGTTGTATGTCACTTCCTGAAGATGACCCAAATGCTTAGCAGATATTATCTTCAGAGCGGTGAACCAGCAAAAGCCACCAGGTGGCAGAATTCTGCCACAGGCCCATGCTAGAGAAAGATTTGGTTAGGATCACAAGTGCCCTGTGCACAGTAACACTGCCCAGCCATAGAGTCCTGAGATGTTCACAACAAAGACATCCCTTACAGGCCTTCCTTCCTTCCCACTGTACACTCAGAGTAGACCCATGCTGCCGACTAGCTCCAAGTGCCAACTGAACTGCTTCAAGAAAGCAGCAAATGCTTGTTGAGCTCTGGAAACTACTGCAATTTGTTACACATATGTCCAAGCCATAGCATTATCCACAAAATTCACTTTGATTCAATGAGCTACTGTAACAGTTTTAGGGACCTAGAATCAGTAAAGACCTTCCCAACAACGAAAAGCCCAGGACTGGATGATTGCACTGTTATAAAACAGTTGAAAGGGAGGTATATGTACAGTATGGAATACTACTCAGCCACAAAAAAGGACCAAATCCTGTCTTTTGCAACACAATGGATGCAACTGGAAATCATTATACTTAGTGAAATAATCCCAGTCCCAAAAATACAAATATGATATGCTTTCCCTGATCTGTAGCAAGTAATAGACTACGAAAAGCAGTGAAATTGATATTTTGAGATTCGATAATTATTTACAGCCCTTGTTTCTACTGTTGAAGAACAGTGCTTTTTTTCTTCTATTTGTTGAACTCTATACTAAAGCAAAGTCGATCATTGTAAAAATGGAGAGGGAATACGAGAACAAGGAGGAAGTAGGATGGGAAGTATTGCTATGTTCCTAAATCTGTATAAATGAAATACATGAAATTTGTTTGCCTTTAAACATTGCAGACTTCTCACAGTGTGGGTAGTCTACTTAAAGCTATCCTTGGACAATGACTGAAACCAGAAAAGCCAGAGACTTGTTCATCTGGCTAGTGTCAAGTGTACATTGCTCACCATACAGTGCCTGAGCCCTTTTAATTAGCTGTCCTGTTTGAGTAGTGGGTGACCTTGGCTTTTCCTCTCAGCTTTCTTCGTGCTTTACATCCTTCCTCTGTAGTGTTGGAGCCCAAAGTGGGAAATGTAGGGTAAAGTTAACCATGATAGACTGAGTCATCTCTGCTGGGGAACTGCCTCCCCAAGAATGAGAACTCCACCCAGCGGGAGAGAATGAAAGCTTTCCCTTAAGGTCAAGCACAAGACTCAACACTGACATTTTAGCCACAGTAGTTAGGTGACCAAAAGTAAAAGGCATCCAACTTGGAAAGGAAGAAGGAAAATGATTTCTGTTCACATGTGATCCCAGAATTCACACACAAAACTATTAAGCTAATGTAATTCAGCCAACTTGCAGGGTATTAGGTCAGCACAACAGAAAGTGGTTTTTTATGTACTCTAGCAATGAAAAATCTAAAGAATGAAATTTAGGAGAAAGTACAATAGCATCTAAGAATAAAATGCTCAATTATACCAAGGAGGCACAAAACCTACAGGTGGTTGCTGAAAACACAAAATTAAGACAGCTACACTACCATAAGCAATCTACAGATTCACTATAATACCTATTAAAACCTCTGTGTGCACGAGCATTTAGTCTAGTATTTAAGATACCTGTACCCCAAATCAGCGTGTGTGTGTTCAGTTCCCAGCTATACCTAGCCTAGTGACTCCAGATTCCTGCAGAACACTGGTGTGGGAGACCTGAACTGAGTTCCCAGCTTCCATCATCAGCCAAGCCCAGCCCCAGCAAATGGGAACATACACAGCAGTCTTCTGCCCCTTCATCCAAAAGCTATCTCTAGGAAGGCTGACCTTAAACTTCATATGGAATTGCAAGCAGTCACAACAGCCCAAATATTCTTGAAAAAGAGAAAAATGGAAGGATTCACACTTCCTGATTTTGAAAACTATAGCATTATGGTAACAGCCTAATGAAAAATATACAAATAGAATGAAGGACCCAAAAGAAGTAAACTCTCACACAGATTATTTTTTATAAGACTTTGAAGATCAGTGGGAATAGAACAGTCTTCAATAAACAGTGCCTTGATAACAATGACGTCAAGTGAAGTCAAATCCTTATTTCACACTAGTTACAAAAATGGATCAAAATTCCAAACTTTAAACCCCTGAAAGAAAATGGATGAACTATGGATTGGCCGTGGATTCTCAGATATTATTTACAAAATAAAATATTACCTTCTGCATATCAAAGGATACTATCAAGGAACAGAAAATACAACATACAGAATAGTAGAAATATTGAAAAATTTGAAAGGCGTACAGTATCCAGAAAATATGAAGCCTTCTTACAAAAGTTCAGACTACTGAATTACAAATGAAAGACTTGAATAGACATTTATGAAAAGAAAATAGCGACATCATAAGTCAATAGGGAAATGCAAGCAAAAATGACAGAAAACTTACGAGGATGGCTGCTGGGAATGTAATGCAGTTGTACAGTAGGAGATGATTTGGCATTCCTCAGAAGTTATATACAGATTTACCTTACAATCAAGGCTACTTACATGTATCTCAAAGGAATTAAAAACAAACATGGACAGGAATGTTTATAGCAATAAGAGAGACTCTAGGGGCCCCTGGAAGGGAAGGAAATAATATATACATACACATATACATGTATAAAAAACTTTCCAGGTGCCCTGAGGGAAGAGGAGATGGGAGAAACAGATAACTTTGGAGCACGCTGTTTTTACAGTTTATAATGTCAGTTCATTGGCATGCACTTTGACCAATCAGAACTTCCTGTCTTAGAAATGTATGAAAGTCTTCCTGGGTTAGTCTTTTTGTTCCTTTTATTAAGGCAAACAAATTTCATAAGCAGAGATTTAGGAATGCAGTGATTGCCAGGATGTGTTATTAGCAGCAGTTTGGGGAAGGCAGCCAACCCCCCCTTCCTGGTGGTTCAAGGCAGGCCTTCCCAGCTGCCAGACAGCTTTCCTTGCCTCCTTCAGTAGACATCCTTTGCTTTGCTCGGCTACTTCCTTGTTCATGTGCCTCATGTGTAGTGGTCACAAGACCCTTTACTCTCCCCATACATCATGTTGCCAGCCCTTCATGAAGTGACCAGAGAGAGGGCATTGTTTAGGTCCACATTCCCTTAGCTGAGAATCTGAGGTCAGACGTAGCAAACTCCTCTCACTTCACCAAGGAAATCAAGTACCTTACCATTTTTTCAACCTTACCTCTGATGAATGTGACTGAATTGGATGCCAAGCCATAAATTTGCAGATGATCCTAATAGATAGTGTCCTTAATGAAACCTGGTAGGGACTGATTCTGTCCCCTTCTTGGAGAACAAGATTACCAGCTTGACTCCCCTGATGATGCCTGACACAACCATATGTTGGTTTGCCTCCTGGAGGTCCTTAAATGCTCCATTCACAAACCTATAAATTATGACAAACTGAAGGATGTCACCCAGATGTCATCCAGTGAAAACCCTGCCCTCTTTCTCTCTCACCTTTCTTCCACTGTTTCCATACTCAACCAGCTTAAACCCTGACTTCCCAGAAGGTATTCTCATGATAAATGTACGTCTCATCTCAGCACTAGACAGCCACTTTGCAAGCTGCAGAAACTGGAGGCCACATCCTGGACCTGGACTTTATGGTCTTCAACAACAAACAGGAAGAATGGAGACAGGAAAAACTAGCCCTAGAAAATCAGTGGGCCCAACCACAATGTTAGGCTTTCCAAGTTTTGGCCTTGGCTGTCTTAATGTTTTCCCATTAAGAGAATTCTTCCCGGGGAACCACCAAAAGGGACAAACACCCTCTGGCATCTGTTCCAGGTGTGGACAGCCTGGACATGGGACTAGGTCTTATCCAGAGCCTGGACTGTGGCCGCCTCTGGACCATGACCCTTTTGCAGTCATGCTGGCAATTAGAAGTCTGACTGCACCACCGCCCAACAAGGTGGTCAGAAATCACTCCCCAGACCCCCACTCAAACTTCCAGTGCCCTAGCATCCTGCCAAGGGCTTAGCTGACCCTGAGCTGAGCCTGCTAGAATCACCTGGAAGAAACTAATGCAGCCCAGCACCACCACAGGCCTCTACCTCCACCATCCAGTCAGTTGCAGGGAAGACAGTGCCATTTATTGACACAGGGCCACATGTTCCACAAAACCCAAATTCTTAGGACATCTCACCAATTCTTCCATCTCTTTTATTGGGATTATCTTACACCCCTGAGAAACCACAGTTTTCCCTTGCCACTGTGGAGGTCAACTTTTCTCACATTCTTTGCTGGTCCTTTCCCACTGTCCCACTCTTTCACTCTGCAATCCAAGCCCTCCTCTTGACACATTCCATGTTGGCCTCTTCTCTACTCCCTCTGCCCTCTCACCACTTTCAGGCCCCCCTTTCCCAACTTCCCTTGACCTGGTCTACCTAAGGGCTGGGTCACCTCTCACCCTGTTGTAGGTCTCCTCACAATATATTCATCCAAATCAGCCTGAAAAACCCCGACTATTTCCCTTCCAAACCATGATACTCGATTACTCTCTCCAGACTACATAAGGTTTCTCAAGGCACATTTTCTCTGACCTCCTCACGTTATGACACCCTATTCTCACACTCAAAAAACCAGATGGCTCCTTCTGCTTCATCCAATTTCTCCAAATTATTAATGAAGTTGTCATTGCATTACACCCCATTGTGCCTAATTCCTAAATCCTTCTCTCCAGCCTGCCCCCTAAAATCCAGTAATCCACTGTCTTGCATCTTAAGGATGCTTTCTTTACTGCTCTCCTTGACTCTTTGCCTCAAGACCTCTCCGCTTTCACTTGGACAGACCCTGACACACACTGCTCACATGAACCCAGGGATTCAGACAGCCCCCATCATTTCTGTCAGGCATTAGCTAAAGACCTTTGTTTTGGGAAACCCCAACCTCCTACTTATGTGTCCTCCTTATTTACAGACTTCCCAAGTCCCATCTCCTCAACCACCTTAGGAACCTAGGATATCAAGGTCTCCCTCTCCAAGGGCCAAGTCAACCAGTCTTCCATCACTTGAATAGATTCTTTCCCTTGGGAAAGAGGGAAGTAACCACACGATAAAAGCACCTCACTTCTCCTATGCCTACTACTAAATAGGAACTCTCATTCTTCTTTGGGCTGGCAAGGTATTTTCACATCAAGACCCCAAATTTATGTCTTACTGTTAATCCCTTAAATCAGGCCACTTCAAGAGCCCCTCCCTACTTTGGCAGACTAAATGTTCTCTCTTTTGAGCTTCAGTGCTCTCTCTTGCTGATTTAAATAGGCCATTATTTGTCTACAGCCCCCAAAACCAAGGCTTGGCTGGCAATTGGCCTACTGATGAAAAAATCAGGTCCAGACTTCAATGTGGTAGCTTCTCTCCAAACACTTCAAATCCCTCAGCTCTCAGATTGCCTCCATGCCTCTGAGTCCTGGCCAGTACAGGCCTCCAAACTAACCTATTCAGGTGTTCTCACTCAGTTCTAGATGTGCTACACAAGGCCCCATCCTGTCATTACCTTAGTTGCCTGGCCCAGTATGAGCTCTTCTTCATCATACCCATGTCACTGTTTCTTGCCACAACGCTCTCAACCCTTCTACCCTCATCCCAACCTCTATCCCTCACAATATTCTTACTCTGAAGGACTTGAAGAATTTGAATCTGCATATGTCCTCAGATCAGACTTCTTTATAAATATCCTGTCCTGGACCACAAAACTTCACTTGGTTCATGGGAGCAGCTATGTTCGCAGTGGTCAGTGCTACACTGGCCTACTATCACTATCACTAACTAGTTGAATGTTTCTCTCTCTCCAGAGATACTTTGGTCCAAAAGGTGAAACAAACATTGCATTTACTTGGGTCCTCACATTAGCCTCAAGTCAACATTTATACTAAGTGTCCCTATCACATCATACATTTTCATGCTTCCTTCAAGGCTGTTTTACCACCAAGGACTCCTGAGTAATTCACACACCCAAAATTCTCAGTCTGATCTGGGCCATTTACCTCCCTAAATGGGTAACCATCATCCATTGTCAGGGCCATCAGAAGGGTGGCAGACTTGCATAAATAGAAACGGGGCTGGCATCCCATCTGAGTACCAGTTTGAGTGGTGGCTCTCTACTTCTGACCCATGTGTCTACTAATGCACCTGGGAAAGCAGCAGCATCTGACCCAAGTACTTGGGGCTCCTGCACCCATGTTGGAGGCCTGGATGAAGCTCCTGGATCCTGGGATCCAGGATGAAACATAGAGTCTCTCTCCCTCTGTGTATATGTGCCTTTCAAATAATTAAATCTTTGTCAGTTTTTGACAGAGAAGCCAGGAGGGCTGCCCTTGAACCCAAATATGAAGCCTCTGAATATGCCCTCCTTATGGCCCAAGAGGCAATTAAGGAGGTCCTAGGTTGACCTCCAAGTGCCACCTCCTCCTTCTGGGTCAGCAGGCAGAAGCCATTCTGACACCTTTCCACAATGCTCTGCATATCACACGGCCCTTTCTAAAGTTTTTTCAACCCCTGGTCTCCCACTCTCCCTTGTGTGACATTACCAGAGTTACTCAGGCATGCCATATATGTCAGGCCTCCAACCTTAGTTCCGCCTCTTCTGACTCCCTGCTTCTCCACTCAACAGGCATGGGCTAACACCTCTGGACAGGATTGTCATACCAACCACACACATGCCCAAGATCAAATCTTGCAAATATTTATTGACCTCCTTTGGAACTCCACCAGATGGTTAGAGGCTTTTCCAGACAAAATGGAGAGGGCTTCCTAGGTTTCCATTGACCTTCTCCAACATATCATTCCCCATTTTGGCTTCCTGAGTTATAGCTAATTGGAAAATGGCCCAGCTTTTATCTCTGAGTTTCATGTCCTTTACAAGAACAGGGTCATTCCTCTCTTAAAAATGCCTCTTGAGGCAAGACAGGACTGGGTTTCCCTCCTTTCTAATGCCATGATTTGTCTTCAAGCAACACCCCCAGTGTCCCTCCACCTTAGCCCTTTTGAACTCCTGTATGGTAGGCCCATCTTCCTGGGCAACCTTCCCCCTCAAAGTACTACACTACTGAGAAACTGCCTCCTTGTCATTGGCCGCCTCACATGGCATCTCCTTTGGGAAAATGTCAATAAATTTCTTCCTAGACCACAGACCAGTATACACATTCCTGCTCTCCCAGGGAACTGAAGGACTGGGTCTGGGTACAGAAACCCCCAGACTAGGTCTGCTCTCCTAGCCCCACTGGGCTATCCCCTACCAGTTATCTCAACTACCCCCACAGCAGCCAAACTACTAGGGCTTTATCCTGAAATCACCTGTCTGCACTTAAGCCTGCTCCTCCACCACCAACACAGGACATCCACTTCTGATAACCCCAGGCTAAATGCCTGCCAGTCAGAATGAGTAGATGCCCTCAAGTCTCTTCAGATAAGTAAAGCTCCCCACATATCAGACAGAGCAGAGACCTTCTAAGAAAACAACTTAGAGAATCTCTGCCAAACCCCTCAAACACCTTAATCAACAATGCAGAAAATTAGGTCAATAATTTTACTGCTTTTTTGGGATAAACTCCAGGCATTTTCCCACAAGGAGGTGTGCACCTACCTAGAAGTAGGTATATTAAAAAAATGGAAAACAAAACTGACAGAGAAGCCAGGAGGGCTGCCCTCCTGGCTCCACTTTGAACCCATCTTTTAGCTATTTCCCACCTCGAACTCAAATACAAAGCCTCTGAATATGCCTTCTTTATGGCCCAAGAGGCAATTAAGGAGGTCCTAGGTTGACATCTAAATGCCACCTCATCCTTCTGGGTCACTTCTATGATGCTTATGATAGACCACTAAGTAGTATAGCACCCCTTAGTTTGGATTCTTTTGTTGCTGTCGTTCCTTACAATAACATCCTATTTGTGCATATAGCTCTGCACCCTCCCAGATGGCTGAAATCACTTTCTTTGCAGCCATCCTGTTAACCTCTCCCCACTCCAATACATTCCCACATGCTTATATTCCCAAATTCAGAAGACCTTCAACCAGAATAGACCCAACAATCCTTATTCTGTACTATCACTTTCACCAAGGATGGACTAATTGCAATCCCAGCTTCCCCCACTGACTGGAGTAAGCTTGAAACAAAGTTAGCCTCTTCTTATTCTGACCACCCAAAAGAGGCCAGCAATCCCATAGTCAAGTCCACCATCTCCTGTATCTTCCTCAAGCACCTGGGAAACCGGCCATGCTTCAATTTTGGGGACCCATTTTCTCTCAGTCTGTCTTTCCAGACAAGCCCTTCTTTGGGTCTCTTCTACTGCCAACCGGGATATCCAGTGGGAATCTTTCTCAACATTATAGATGAACATAATCAGCCCACCCTCTCTTTCAGTCAACATGTTACCACCAATGACGAAACAAATGAACCATATACGTATCATTCAGACACCTCCTTTTTTTTTTTGACAGGCATAGTTAGAGACAAAGGTCTTCCTTCCATTGGTTCACCCCCCAAATGCCTGCTACGGCCGGTGCACTGTGCTGATCTAAAGCCAGGAGCCAGGTGCTTCTTCCTGGTTTCCCATGCAGATGCAGGGACCAAGCACTTGGGCCATCCTCCACTGCCTTCCTGGGCCACAGCAGAGAGCTGGACTGGAAGAGGAGCAACTGGGACAGAATCCAGCGCCCCAACCAGGACTAGAACCTGGAGTGCCAGCGCCACGGGCGGAGGATTAGCATAGTGAGCCATGCGCTGGCCCAGAGTCCTCCTTTTATAATACATTCTCACCTCCAACTAGAGGCAGACAACTTATTCAGGCATCACCCATTTTCCTGCCCATGTCCTAACTCAAGCTGCCTCATTTAAGGGCTGCAATTTCTGGTTCCAAGCAACCAACATAAAGTGAGCCAATCCCACTATTCTGTCCTTCACACGGGCATATAATTCCTCCACCCTGCCTCTCACACATCAGCTTGCTTACCCACTTTGGCTGGTGTGAGCTCTCTACCTGTGAAGGTATCAAAGCTGCTTCTTTCCTGTCCAAGTCTTATTTACCCTTGCTGTGTGTTTAGACCCCTCCAATCTCCCTAACGTCTTCTGTGGAACCAGCACTTACCTATACCTCCCAGCCACCAACCTGAGACCTGCATCCTTTCCTACATTGCCCCTAGGCTCTCACTGAGAGTATCCCATTCCCAGTTTATTCACAATTCCACGTGCTTGGCAAGGAAAATCTTCCCTATCCTGGCTAGAATAGGCACCAGATCAGCCATACTCAATTCCATTTGTGCAGCTAGGCAACTCACACTCAAGCTAAGCCAACACATTATTAACCTAGCAGCTGAGGTCACTGTGCAGCGAATACCTCTCTGGCAGGGGTAGCATTACAAAATAAGCTAGCAGTGGATGTTCTGACTGTTAATCAAGAGGGCACTTGTGCCATGACAGAGGAGTGCTATTTCTTTGTTAACCAGTGCAGTAACATATACATCAACCTAAAACTGTTATCAAAAGGGCCAAGCAATTCTGACAAGGCTTGTCAGGAAGCCTTGACTTAGTGGAGTTTCAAGACCAAAGTGTGGGCCAGCACCATGGCTCAATAGGCTAATCCTCTGCCTGCGGCACCGGCACACCGGGTTCTAGTCCTGGTCGGAGCGCCAGATTCTGTCCCGGTTGCCCCTCTTCAAGGCCAGCTCTCTGCTGTGGCCCGGAGTGCAGTGGAGGATGGCCCAAGTCCTTGGGCCCTGCACCCCATAGGAGACCAGGAGAAGCACCTGGCTCCTGGCTTCGGATCAGCGCAGTGCTGATGGCCCCGTTCTTTCCACTGGGATCACACTCGCAGAGATCTTTCATTTAGGTCTTTTTTTTTCCAGAGTATCTTGGCTTTCCATGACTAAAATACTCTCATGGGCTCTTCAGCCATATCCTAATGCCTTAAGGGCTGATTCTGAGGCCAGAGTGCTGTTTAGGACATCTGCCATTCTATGAATCTGCTGTGTATCTCGCTTCCCATGTTGGATCACTCTCCCCTTTATGTTAGAAAAACTATCTTCAATTCAAAACAATATTTCCATTTAACTATGGTATTTTTTCTTCTTTTACAGGATCTCTTTGTACCTGGCTATCTAGGAAACTTCCTCTAAACAAAACATCCTGCTTCACCTGTATCCTAGTACTGAGGGCATCCACCCTGGCTGGTGCATACAACCACAAGACCTATAAGACACAGTTGTTAGCCTAAACTCATAAAGCCATAACCCTACCTATAAGACACAGTTGTTAGCCTAAACTCCTAAAGCCATAACCCTAGAATACATAAATGCCTCCTCCAAGCCCTCTCACTACTTCTTCCTACACATCTGATCTTGGCAGCCTTCTCATCTTCATCTTTGCCCTACTGCTGTTGCTTCTTGAGGCACAGGTCTTCACAGCCTCTGGGAAGTGAAACTGGCCAATAATTTATAGCTACACCAATCTTGCTTGCCCTGTGGACTGTGGCCTGGCAAATCCTGTCAGTGCCCAATCCCTTTACTCTGCCAGGTGCAATTTGCCAGGAGACAGCAAGTATTACACTGTTTTAGACTTAAAGGATGCATTCTTGTGCACTGCCTTCTATCTAGAGTTCCAAGAGATATTTCCTTTTTAGAGGAAAGAACAAAAAACTCACAGAAATTACAGTATTATCAGACTATTGTGCCACAAGGATCTAAAATCTCTCCTACAATTTTCAGGGAAGGGAACAGTCTTAAAATATGTGGAAGATATTCTTACTGTTTGCCACACAGCAGAGGCTTCTGATAGCAACATTAAAATCTTGAATGCTGTGGCAGAGAGGAGTTTTTTTTTTAATTTATTTGACAGGTAGAGTCATAGACAGTGAGAGACAGAGAGAAAGGTCTTCCTTCCATTGGTTCACTCCCCAAATGGCCACCACGGCTGGCGCGCTGCACCGATCCGAAGCCAGGAGCCAGGTGCTTCCTCCTGGTCTCCCATGTGGGTGCAAAGGCCCAAGCACTTGGGCCATCCTCCACTGTCCTCCCGGGCCACAGCAGAGAGCTGGACTGGAAGAGGAGCAACCGGGACTAGAACCCGGCACCCATATGGGATGCCGGCACTGCAGGCAGAGGATTAACCAAGTGAGCCATGGTGCCAGCCCCCAAGAGTAATTATAATGTGTCAATACAAAAGGCACACAGAGAGGCAGGTAGAAAGGAAGACATCTCCTGAATGCTAACAACAAAAGCACAAAATAAGTATGGTAAACAAATTTTCAGGCTTCTATAGGCTGTAGATAAACCTAAAGCAGCAGCTGTTGGGAAATGTGGCACAGAAGATACCCAAAGTGAAATTCTGAGTACTAAGAGGGAACCCCCTAGCAGATGAAATCATTAGGAAAAGCAGGCAGCCTTGCCAGAAGAGACTCATTTTATAAATAACTCTGCTACCTTCCTGACCCTGTAAGTCTCAGCCTAAGTACTCCTGAGCAGACTCACAGGGGACCAAGAGAGACAGTGTTGAGGACCACTGACTCATGACAAGCGCCTTGGCTGATTACTGATGTCATAAATAAGAGTGTCAGTTGTTAAATCATCAATGGGAGTCACTGTGCACTTGCTCCCCATGTAGGATCTCTGTCCTTAATGTGTTGTACTATGAGAATTAATGGTAAAAATAGTCTTCAAACAGTACTTTATACTTTGTGTGTGTGGGTGCATACTGTTGAAATCTTTACTGAGTATATACTAAGTTGATCTTCTGTATATAGAGATAATTAAAAATGAATCTCAATGAAGAATGGATTGGGAGAGAGAGGAGGAGATGGGATGGTTTGCAGGTGGGAGGGTGGTTATGGGGGGAAAACCGCTATAATCCAAAAGTTATACTTTTATTTATTATATAAAAGTTTTGTAAAAAGAAAAAAGTATTGATTGGGGGCAGGCACTGTGGTCCAGCAGGTTAACACCCTGGCCTGAAGCGCCAGCATCCCATATGGGCACCAGTTCTCGTCCTGGCTGCTCCTCTTCTGATCCAGCTCTCTGCTATGGCCTGGGGAAGAGTGGATATGGCCCAAGTCCTTGTGCCCCTGCATACTTGTGGGAGACCTGGAAGAAGCTTCTGGCTCCTGGCTCCAGATCGGCACAGCTCTGGCCATTGTAGCCATCTGGGAAGTGAATCAGTGAATGGAAGATATTTCTCTCTCTCTCCCTCTCTCTCCCTCTCTCTCCCTCCCTCTCCCTCCCTCTCCCTCCCTGCCTCTCCTTCTCTGCGTAACTCTTTCAAATAAATAAATCTTATTTTTTTTTAAAAAAAGAAGTGTATTGATCACCCAATAGTCACAAAACTCTGCTTTGAATGGTATACCAAAATGGCATTTTGGGTCTCTGCAAATTAATGTGAATTGAGCCTGTTTACAATAATTCACATGTTCTGATTATTATCCTTTTCCTTAATGCTAAATTGCTCTATTACAGAGCTGTAGCTCTGGGTCAGGAAGACTGGGAGAAAGATTAAAACACCAAGTTGTGGAAGTGTTGTATGATCCTTAGTCAAGATAACCAAAATCTTCCCCTTCATTTAAGGAGTTACGGGAGTGCAAACTGAACTGATTCAAATTTGAGAATTGATCAGCAAGGCCACAACACTGTTTTGATAACAACTTAGAAATTGTTCAACTTGAACTAGTACTCTTGCTAATTTAGATCAAACAGCAAGTTAGTAAGCTGCCTATATATTTCTATTATAGGGAACCAAGATCAAATATCCAATGGCATAGGTGTATGCCAGCTACACTTTTTGTGATAATTTATTGTGAATATAATCTGCATTACAGTAATCATATCCACCTTGTCTTTGAAAATTTTGTGCTGCCACTTGTGTTCAGTCACCTCATACTCCAATTATCCCAATTATATATAAGAATTCCAATTTGATGGCAGCAATCCCACAGTAATTTCAGACCCAAAAGCACAGCCATATTAAAGACTTTCGGGACTCTGCTCAAAAATTTCTCACACTGATGGTAAAAAAAAATGTGCCCTACAGATCTTCCCAGGATAGGTGACCAGGAATTATATAAATCCACTCTAACAGGCAATGTTTTGATGTTCCTCTATGACACTCCAAGAAACTTCTGACACTTCGACTTTATTATAAACTACATTTAGCTTTATGTTATAACAAATCAAAGAACTGATAAAGATATTTCTAGGGGCTGGCGCTGTGGCGCAGTGAGTTAACGCCCTGGCCTGAAGCGCCAGCATCCCATATGAGCACCAGTTCAAGACCTGGCTGCTCCACCTCCTTTCCAGCTCTCTGCTATGACCCAGGAAAGCAGTAGAAGATGGCCCAAGTCCTTGGGCCCCTGCACCCATGTAGGAGGCCTGGAAGAAGCTCCTGGATCCTGGCTTTGGATTGGTGTAGCTCCGGCCATTGCAGCCATCTGGGGAGTGAACCACCAGATGGAAGACCCCCCTCTCTCTCCCCCTCTCTCTCTCTCCCCCTCTCTCTCTCTCCCCCTCTCTCTCTCTGCCTCTCTCTCTCTCTCTCTCTCTCTCTCTCTCTCTCTGCCTCTCCTCTCTGTGTAACTCTTAAGCCAGAACACTCACCACAGAATCATTGCTTATTGGGTCCATATAAGAAAACAGTCCTGGAGGGCCAGCACTGTGGCACAGCAGGTAAAGCTGACAACTGCAATGCTGGCATCACATATGGGCACCACTTCATGACCTAGATCCCCCACTTCTGATACAGCTCCTTTTTAATGGCCTTGGAAAAGCAGAAGATGGCTCAAGGGTTTGGGTCCCTGCCACCCACCTGGGAGAACTGAATCAAGCTCCTCGCTCCTGGCTTTAGCCTTGCCCAACACTGGCCATTGTGGCCATGTAGGGAGTGAACCATCAGATGAAGATCTTTGTCTGTCTGTCTTTCCATCTCTCACTGTAACTCTTGACTTTCAAATAAAAGCAAATCTTTATAAAGTAAAACAGTCCTGATGTAACTTTATATTCCTTCTAATATTATCTTTCAAACTCAATATATATTTCTAAACATATACCCTGGATTTATAACTGTATAAAATGCAAAACTCATTCAGCTGTTTGGCAATGTAGCACTTCTCATGAGTCCAACTTTTTACCTAATACACTGTGACCTTCTGGAACTTGAATCTAGTTGTAAGATCAGAAATAAAAAATGTGGGAATGGGTCCTAAGGAAAATCACATTGTCATGCAAGCCAACTACTTTAGGAGAAGGCATTACAGACAGCTCTTTCTCAGTGGTGCAATGGCTATTTCTACTGAAAAAAATAGAGAATGTATACTTTTAGTATACTCAGCCTCAATAGTATCTTCCAAATATTTTAATTCCAATTTTCAGGATCCCATTTTTTTACCTCTTTGCATTAAAAGACACCTGTGAAATTGAATAGTCAACTGATGTTGCAATTCAGTATGAGATTCTAAGCTTTATTTTAAAGTTGGTGTAACAGAGAGGGAGATATATAGAGACAACACACACACCTTACATCCTTTCGTTCACTCCCCAAATGGCTTCGGCAGCCAGATCTGGGCCAGGATGAACCCAGGAAGTAGGAACTTCATCCAGGTCTCCCAAATGAGTGGCAGGGGCCCAAGCAGGCACATTAGCAGCAAGCAGATCAGAAGCAATCAGTCCTCAAACAGGCACTCCAATATTGGATGCCAGCATTTCAAGTGGCAGCTTGACCTGCTGCACTACAATGCAGACCCCACACACAAAGACTTTAAATCAACTGTCAAAAATGCATAGAGTTAAAGAGAATTTGGAGCCGGCGCCGCGGCTCACTAGGCTAATCCTCCACCTAGCGGCGCCGGCACACCGGGTTCTAGTCCCGGTCGGGGCGCCGGATTCTGTCCCGGTTGCCCCTCTTCCAGGCCAGCTCTCTGCTGTGGCCAGGGAGTGCAGTGGAGGATGGCCCAGGTGCTTGGGCCCTGCACCCCATGGGAGACCAGGAAAAGCACCTGGCTCCTGGCTCCTGCCATCAGATCAGTGTGGTGTGCCGGCCGCAGCACGCTGGCCGCGGCGGCCATTGGAGGGTGAACCAACGGCAAAGGAAGACCTTTCTCTCTGTCTCTCTCTCTCACTGTCCACTCTGCCTGTCAAAAAAAAAAAGAGAGAATTTGGACAAAGAAAACAAAACCATTACCCAATGGAGAATAATAAGTAAAAATTACAAAAAGGAATCAGATATAAATTTGAGGCCTGAAAGGTATAATAAGTGAAATGAAAAATTCATTAAAGGGATTCAAATAGCAGATCTGAGGAGAAAGAATTACCAGACCTGAAGAAATGATTGAAATCATCCAGACTGATATCCATAAGGAGAAAAAAGTGATGAGAAGAGACTATGGATCTAATATGAATGGTCTCAGAGTCAGGAGGTGGGAGAGGGAGGTGGAGAGAGGGAGAGGGACAGGAAGAGAGAAAAAGTAGGGGAATGAAAAGTACTTGAGTCAATAATGGCTGAACTTCCAAATATGAAATTCATAATAAATTTACTTATCAAAAAACTCACTGAATAACAAAATAAACTCAATGGAATTCATAAGGCAAAGTCTCGAAAGCTAAAAACAGAGTGACTCTTGAAAGCAGGAACAGGTAATGCATTTGCATTACATATTTAAGTGTTGAAAGAAAAATACCCAAACCAACAAAGAATTCTTTATCCAGCAAACTGTCTTAATTTTAAAAGTGAAAGACAGGTGTGATGTAGGTAAAGTGGCAGTCAAAGAAGCTCCAAGAAGTTGTCATCCAACAGATGGACTAAACTAGCTTTCTGGCAACTCTCGAAACCAAAGATCTGCATCAACAGATGAATACCTAAAGTAAGAAAAATGCACATTTAAAACAGAACATTTCATGATAATTTCATTCACAATATCCTTGCAACATGACACAACACATTTGGGAGAAATTACTCCTTCTTTCTTCATGACTAATGGGAAAGAGTGAACTTACTTGATGAAACATTATGGCTTGTCACTGGGTTATCTGAGGGACTGGATTCTGCCCTTCAGACTCAGTTCAGATGGAAAGCATAACACATTATAGCTATCAGCTTGTGAAGGCTGCAAGTAGATATAGTCACAGAGTGCATAAAAGCTTCATGAGGAATGTAGACTCCTGGGAACCTTTAGTTCAGAGAATGCATAAAAATGGAATTACAAAGATTATAGAATATTGTTTTAAAATTTTTTTACCATGTATTGAACAGATAAATTAATAACATGTGTGAGAGTCTAAAGGAAATTAAGACATTTGAAGGCCTAAGTGTATATAAGGAACACACACAGACCCAGGAAAGGTTTATCCACAGAAAACAATGGAGAATACATTAAGCCACTTAGTGACTAAAGACTTGATTTATGCAGGGGAAGGCAAAGAGCTGGAACTGAGGTTATTTTTCCCAATGTCCAACATTCAACAAAAACCCAGAAAACATACAAAGAAACCAAAATATGCAACATTTGATGGGCTAAAATTAATCTGTAAGCTTCGAATTACAGCGCTAGCATCCTACATGAGCACCAGTTCGTATCCCAGCTGCTCCACTTTCAATCCAGCTCTCTGGTATGGCGTGGGAAAGCAGCAGAAGATGGCCCAAGTGCTTGGGCCCCTGCACCCATGTGGGAGACCTGAAAGAAGCTTCTGACTCCTGACTTCAGATCAGCCCAGTTCTGGCTGTTCCAGCTGTTTGAGGAGTGAACCAGCAAATGAAAGACCTTTCTCTGTCTCTCCCTCTCTCTGTGACTCTCCCTCTCAAATAAATAAATCTTTTTTTATAAAAACCTACTACACAAATATAAATAATAGTTTTAAAAATGCTCAAGTGGTAGAAGAATATGGATAAAGAACAAAGGAAAACCAGGAGAATAATCATTGAACCAATGAGAAGAGGGAGGGAAGGTGTGGGAGAGAGAAATTACTTTAAAATGAACAAAACAGAGATTTGGAACATGAAAAATACAGTAACTGAAATATTCATAAAGTGTATCAATCTCAACTTAGGAGAAAGAATTGTAAACACGAGGCCGGCGCTGTGGCTCAATAGACTAATCCTCCACCTATGGTGCCAGCACACTGGGTTCTAGTCCCGGTCGGGGTGCCAGATTCTGTCCTGGTTGCCCCTCTTCCAGGCCAGCTCTCTACTGTGGCCCAGGAGTGCAGTGCAGGATGGCCCAAGTCCTTGGGCCCTGCACCCCATAGGAGACCAGGAGAAGCACCTGGCTCCTGCCTTCGGATCAGCGCGGTGCACCGGCCGCAGCGCACCAGTGGCAAAGGAAGACCTTTCTGTCTGTCTCTCTCACTGTCCACTCTGCCTGTCAAAAAATAAAAAATAAAAATAAAAATAAAAAAAGAATTGTAAACACGAAGACATGCCATTGATGACATGCCATTGGAAATGATCAAGAATGAAGAGAATAAGAAAAAAGAATGACAAAAAATCAATACGACCAAAGGGATATAGGGACAGTATAAAGCAGCCAAATACAGGAATTATGGCAATACTACAAGTTAAAGGAGAAGGGACAGAGGGCTTTTTTGGAGGAAAAAATGGCTGAAAACATTCCAAACTTGGTAAAAGATGTGGACATACAAATATAAGTTCAGTGAACTCAGCATAAAATCAAAGAGAATGATAACAGTCACAATAAAATTAAAACCTAGAAATGATGGACACAGAATTTGGAAAGTAGCCAGGTGAAAGTATCTTGTAGGGGCCAGCCCTGAGGCATAGTGGGTAAAGCCACTGCCTTGGTGCATCCCATATGGGAGTCAGTTTGTGTCCTGGCTGCTACACTTTCAGTCCAGCTCTCTGCTATGGCCTGGGAAAACAGTAGAAGATGGCCCAAGTGCCTGGGCCCCTATACCCACGTGGGAGATCTGGAGGAAGCTCCTGGCTCCTGACTTCAGATGGGGGAAGCTCCAGCTCTTGTGGCCATCTCTCTGCCTGTCATCTCTGTGTAACTCTTTCGAATAAAATAAATGAATCTTTTCTTAAAGTATCTTGTCATCTACAAGGAATCCTGAAAATGAGTACCAGCAGACTTCTCAGCAACAACCTTGCAATCCATGAGGATTTGAGACAATATATTTATAGTGATAAGAGAAAAAAATATTCACCACTAAGAACTTTATATCTGGTAAACTGTCCCAAACAAGGAAGGAATTAAAAAGCATTCATTAATTTTTTTTTTAAATCAGGCACCTGAAAATGTGGTCCTTCCTTTGTTTTTCTGTTTTTCTGTGGCTGAAATGAATGAGGCTTCTCTGTATTCAGCTATCTTGGTCCCTCAGTCCCCTCATTCTGTTGACATGATAGATAAATAAAAGCTGGATAAATAAAATCTAATGGAGTTCATTACTACTAGACCTGCCAAATATATCAGTGGTTCAAATGGGAGTCATGGTTCAAATGAAAAGATGTGGCATTCTAACTCAAAGTCTTAAGAAAATACAAAAATCTCTGGTAATGGTAAATAAATGGAAAAATGTAAAATTATTACTGTAATTTTCACTCATAACACTTTTTGTTTACTATAGGATTCAAAAGAAAAATGCATAAAAATTATAAATGTATATTAATGAGTTCTCATACATGAAAATATAATTCATCATGTCAACAGAATGAGGGTACTGAGGGACCAAGATGGCTGAATACAAAGAAGCCTCAATTTAGCCACAGAAAAACAAAGGAAGGACCACATTTACAGGTGCCTGATTTAAAAAAATTAATAATGAAGCTGCAGGAATGGAAAACAGAATAGAGACCCTGAAAACCAACAGATAGATCAACAAAGCACTCTGCAGTTGCCAAGGATTCCCCACAAGCTCCCTCACTGGGAAACCAATGAGGAATGGGTCCACTTCCCACTGGTACCACTGATCAGCAGCCTTAAGTATGAGCAATTCAAGAATCCTCACAGACTTTAAATCCAGCCTAGACAGTCCCTCTGCCCCTGAAGTGTCAAATTTTGAGCTGCTGTGACAGAATCATTCCTGAACTCTATTTTAACTTAAGGGACAGCAATAGGTCTTGCTGCTACCCAAAGCAACCACAGCTGAGACATGGCACTTTCCTTAGAAGAAAGAATGCGCCCTGTACCCTGCAGCTGTGGGAATTCTGGGCACAAGCTCTAATTCTCACACAGTCTGTGTCATCCAGGGAATTACCCTCAGTTTCTTGGGGTTCAGTACCATCAAAAATCTAAATGTACCAGATCTCAGGAAGGCCCTTCTGCATCTCCTAGCACGTGGTGCTGGGAAACCAGCACACTGTCCTCAGCATTACCCTTGTATGTCCCATGGGAACTGGGAGCAGTTATCTCTGTGCCCTGCAGATCTGGGATTGTACTGTTGGTGCAAAAACTCCTGGAGTAAGTTATACTCACCTGTGTATCTGGAGAACTTGATCTCTGTTTCAGACTTGTGGTTGCCAGTCCACAACCCTCAACACAGCTGACTCGCATCCTATGAGCTCTGAGTAACAACTGCACTGCATGCTGCAGCTCCAGGACTATGGCTGTTAGTATTACATTCAAGTCACCAGACTCTACCCCATGAGTCCTAGGGAGGAAACTACCTGCATTACACCACTTCAGATCAACACTTGCCAGTGCAAAATCCTCAATATTTATATATATTGCAGTCATACTGGAGGAATGGGGAAATTTCCCCTTCTCATCCTTCAGTGCTGGGACTAAGTATTTTGGTGACCAGTCACATTTACCTAGATCTGGGGAGGTCCCAACCATATTACATATCCCAGTACCACATCTAGTGGTGCCACAAGACCAAATATGATACAGTCTTGCCTGGTAGGATAACAAGCAACCCCCATATTTCCCTCAGCACTGAGAATGAAGCCCCAGCTATCACTAACCCTAGTGTGATTGTCACCCAACTCTTTAGGTACTGAAGATACACACCCTAGAAAGCCGACATACACTTCAAATTCGTATTTCTGTCTCTACAAACTGCTGCAGACTAGATAAGCATAGCACTGATGGACAATGCTGACAGTGAATTAAGCTGAAGAAACCACTCATATGTTATACTTACTGTATCATCTAGAAAGCCAAACTAACAACCCAAGATATACCCCACGTTTCACCTAAAAAAACCTATTTTCCAACTAAATACATTCCATAAAGAAGGAACAGTTAGACCAGAGATTCAGGTATCAACATAGGGACACAGGAAGCATAACTCAACAAAGGATGACATCTGCAAAAAGATAGAACAGCTCTCCAGAAATATAACCTGATCTGAAATCAATGAAAATGCCTGAAAAAGAATTCAAACAATGACCCTAAGGAAACTCAATGAGATGCAAGAAAATACAGACAGTTTAAAGAAATTATTGAATTTCTCATTCATGTTATGTATTGTTTTTCTGAAGAGATATATTTCATCAAACAGAAATTTTAGAGCTGAAAACTTTAATCAATGAAAGAAAAAATACAATTGAGAGATTCAACAACAAACAAACCAGAGAAAAGATCTTCTGAGCTGGAGGACAAGACTTTTCAAATAATCCAGTCAAGCAAAAGAGAGAAAAGAAGTAAAAATTAGGGGAAAGGTTATGAGACCTATGGGATACAATAAACAAATATTCATATATTAAGAACACCTGAACAAGAAAAGAAAAAAGCTATTAAGAACCTACAGAAGGAAACAGAACCTGAAAACTTCCCAAATCTTGAAAGTGATGTGGATATCCAGATATAGGAAGCTCAAAGGATCCCAACCAGACTCAACCAAAAAAGATATCTAAAAGCATATTATAGTCAATTTGTCAAAAGTTAAGAACAGGGAGATAATCTTATGAGACAAAATCATCAACTTACACATAAAGTAAAACCAATTTAGACTAACAGCAGACTTCTCAGCAGAAACCCTATAGGCAAGACTGGGATGATATATTCAAAGTCTTGAAAGAAAAATAATCCCAACCATGAATGTTATACATCAACAAAAGCTACCCTTTAGAAGTGAAATTTTTCCTAGACAAGCAAAACTAGAGAGAATTCTTTTCCATCAGAGCAGCCTTACAAGAAATTCTATGTTAGAACTGATCTTCTGTATATAAAGAGAATCGAAAATGAATCTTGATGTGAATGGAAGGGGAGAGGGAGTGGGAAAGGGGAGGGTTGCGGGTGGGAGGGACATTATGGGGGGGAAAGCCATTGTAATCCATAAGCTGTACTTTGGAAATTTATATTCATTAAATAAAAGTTAAAAAAGAAATTCTATGTTAGAAGCAATTATCATGAAAATGCATGATTGTAAAAAATTCACTGAGCAGTCACAATCTATAACCAATCAACAAAATTATAAATTAGTCTTATCAATATTTACCTTGAGCCTAAGTGTATTAAGTTAACAAGTAAAAAGATATACATTGGCTGAATGGATAAAGAGCAAAACCCAACTGTCTGCTGCATACAGGAAATTCACTTCACAGGAAAATAGCCATAGACTGAAAGTGAAGGGTTAGAAAAAGATATACCATGTAAACAGAAATAAAAATGAGCAGGAGTAGCAAAATTCTTATCAGGTAAAACATACTTTTTTTGACAGGCAGAATTAGACAGTGAGAGAGAGACAGAGAGAAAGGTTTTCCTTCCATTGGTTCACCCCCCAAATGGCCGCTACAGCTGGAGCGCTATGCCAATCCGAAGCCAGGAGCCAGGTGCTTCCTCCTGGTCTCCCATGCGGATGCAGGGCCCAAGCACTTGGGCCATCCTTCAGGTAAAATATACTTTAAGTCAACTATTGTAAAAAGAAACAAAGAAGTATATTATACCTTGATCCAAGAATTCCAGAAGATATAACGATTATATATTACCTAGATATATAGAGTATATTATTAGACCTTCAGGGAGAGATAAACTCTAATACAGTAATACTCTAATAAAATAATAGTGAGGAACATCAACACCCAAGTCATTAATTGACAGATATTCCAGACAGAAAATCAGCCAAGATGTATCAGAGTTGAACTATTATATAAACCAAATGGACCTATTACATTTACAGAACATTTCACATTCTGATATACATTCTTATCTCATAAATATATTGAACATTTTCTATGATATGTCATATATTAGGCCACAAATCAAGTCTCAGTAAATTAAATAGAAATCATAATATTTATCTTCTCAAAAAAGGTATAAAACTAGAAAACAATAGAAAATTTACAAATACATGGAACTGAACATGTTCCTCAATGACTAATGCATCAATTGAAGAAATCATAAAGGAATAAACTTTCTTGAAACAAATGAAAATACAACAAACCAAAACCTGCAGGAGACAGCAAAAGCAACATTAAGTGCAAAGTTTCTATCAGTAAATTCTTATAGTAAAAAATACAAAAAGATCAACTTAATGATGCATCTCAAAGGCTTAGAAAAATAGGAATGAGTCAAAACCAAAGTTAGATAAAAAGTAATAAAAATCAGAGTAGAAAGAAATTAAATTATAATGGAAAAGCAATAAAGAGGGGATTCCAAGATGATGGAATAGCGACAGGCTGGTCTGTTTTATGCAGGATGAAATGAATATTAAAAAAATGAGAGTCCATTCTCAGGATAAAACTGCAGATAGCAGCCCAGAGTAGTGGAGATGGTCCAGACCCATGCTGAGAGAGAAAAAACAAAACAGAAGATCTGCCCATTTGGATATGGGGAAGATGCCACCCAACCCAGCAATCCAGGTGAGAGGGGACTCCAAGGGCCCAAGGCACTGCTGACACATTGGGAGGAAATGCTTAGTAAACTGCTATTGGAACTCCACACGGATCTCCCATGGGTGAGATTAAAAAAAAAACAACAACAGGGGGGTGGATGGCACTGTGGTGTAGTGGGTAAAGCCACTGCCTGCAGTGCCAGCATCCCATATGGGCGCCTTCTTTAGTCCTGGCTGCTCCACTTAAGACACAGCTCTCTGCTATGGCCTGTAAAATCAGTAGAATATGGCCCAACTGCTTGGGCCCCTGCACCCATGTGGGAGACCAGAAGCTCCAGGCTTTGGATCAGCCTACCTGCAGCAATTGTAGCAACCTGGGGAGTGAACGAGCAGATATAAGATTCTCTGTCTCCCTCTCTCTCTCTGCCTCTGCCTCTGCCTCTGCCTCTTGTCTCTCTGTAACTCTGTCAAATAAATGAATAAATATTAAAAAAAAAAAAGAGGTGGGGGAAAAAGGCAGGCTTACATCTGTCTACCCCTTCCCTCATTTCTGCTGCAGTGGAGACCTGTGGCCAGCAGGGGGAGAGCTGACACCATTGTTTGACACAGGGAGCAGCCGCCCTAGCTCCAGTCAGGTGCATCACACTGGTAGCCCAGCAACAAGAGGAAGGGGAAAAAGTTGCATAAGGGAGCCTGCAATATGCCCTTAAACCACAGATATAATCAGAGAGAAAAGAAATCTACAAATGCCGAGAAACAAATGCAAAAGTCAAATATATGAAGACACTATGATCCACCCCCAAAGGAACACTACAACATTTCAACATTAGAATATGAAAAAGAAGTGCTCACTGGGCTAATCCTCCACCTGCGGCGCTGGTACTCTGGGTTCTAGTCCCGGTTGGGGGTGCCGGTTCTGTCCGGGTTGCTCCTCTTCCAGTCCAGCTCTCTGCTATGCCTGGAGAGGCAGTGGAGGGTGGCCCAAGTCCTTGGGCCCTGCACCCGCAAGGGATACCAGGAGGAAGCACCTGGATCCTGGCTTTGGATTGGCACAGCGCTCCAGCCGTAGCGGCCATTTGGGGGGTGAACCAACAGAAGGAAGACCTCTCTGTCTGTCTCTCTCACTAACTCTGCCTGTCTAAAAAAAATATATATATGAAAATGAAAAGATTGAGGAAATATCAGACATGGAATTCAAAAACCTAATCACTGGATTACTCAAAAGCAATCAGAAGCAAATTCAGAAACTAAAGAAAACTATGTATGAAATAAATGAAAATTTTTCACATGAAATTGGGATTTTAAAGAGAAATCAAAATGAAATACTAGAAATGAAGAAATCAAAAGATCAAATAAAAAACACAGTGGAAATTCTTAACAACAGAATAGGTGAGGCAAAAGAAACAATATCAGAGCTAGAATACAAATCCCTGGGGAATTTACAGTCAAACCAAAAACAAGAAGAAATCAGAAAACTAAAAATCACTGTTGGAGATCTATAGTATGCCATCAAACAACCAAACATAACAGGTCTTAGGAGTTCTTTAAGGCATGGAGAAAGAGAAGAGATTAGATGGCCTATTTAGTGAAATAATAACAGAACTTCCTAATTTGCAGAAAGAAAAGATACATCCAAATATAGAAAGCACATAGAACTCCCAATAGACATGTCCAGAAAGGATCTTCACCACGACACACTGTAGTCAAACGCTCCACAATAGAGCACAAAGATTCTAAAGTGTGCACAAGAGAAACGCCAGATTACCATCAGAGGATCTCCAGACTCATAGCAGGCTTCTCATCAGAAACGCTAAAGGATATGAGAGAATGGCAAGAAACACTCCAAGTCTTAAGAGAAAAAAACTTTCAACTCCGAATACAGTACCCTGCAAAGTTCTCATTTGTGAATGAAGATGTGAAATAGACCTTCCATAACAAACAGAAATTGAAAGAATTTGTCCACCTGTCCAGCCTTACAAAAGATGCTTAAGGATGTGCTAAACACAGAAACACAGAAACATGGTCATCACTGCCAAAGAATCTGAAGGCACAAAACTCCTCAGTAAAAGTACAAAGGAAATCTAAAGTAAAAAAAAAAATAGGAATATTCATGGGAAAATGGCAAGGCAAAGTCGTTGCATATCAATGGTCACCTTGAATGTAAATGGCCTCAACTCTCCAGTTAAAAGACACAGACTGGCTGAATAGATTAAAAAAGAAAACTCATCTATTTGCTGCCTATAAGAAACACATCTCACCAAGAAAGATACTCCCAGACTGAAAGTAAAAGAATGGAAAAAGATATTCCATGCTAACAGAAACCAAAAAAAGAGCTGATGCAGCCATCCTAATATCAGACAAAATACTTTTTTAAAAAATATTTTATTTTATTTGAAAGACAGAGTTACAGAGAGATGGAGACAGAGAGAGGTCTTCCAGCTGCTAGTTCACTCCCCAGATGGCTGCAATGGCTGGAGCTACACCAATCCAAAGCCAGTTGCCATGAGCTTCTTCCAGTTCTCCCACTTGGGTGCAGGGGCCTAAGGACCTGGGCCATCTTCTACTGCTATCCCAGGCCACAGCAGAGAGCTGGATCAGAAGAGGAGCAGCCAGGACTAGAACCAGCACCCATATGGGATTCCGGTGCTTCAGGTCAGGGCTTTAACCCACTGTGCCACAGCACCAGCCCCCAGACAAAATACTTTAACATAACAACAGTTAAAAGAGACATGGACACTACATAATGATCAAGAGATCAATCTGCAGGAAGAAATGACTCTCTCTCTCTCTTTCTCTCTCTCTCTCTCTCTCTCTATATATATATATACACACACACACACACACACACATATATATAATTACATGGCACTTGGCTATTTAAAAGAAATGTTAAGGGATCCAAAGGGAGACATAGACTCAAATACAATAGTAATAGGGGACTTCAGTACTCCACTTTCACCAATGGCCAGATCAACCAGACAGAAAATCAGCAAGGAAACAACAGAGTTAATCAACACTATATACCAAATTGATTTAACTAATATCTATAGAACATTCCATCCTACAGCTGCAGAATACACATTCTTCTCACCAGTACATGGAACTTTCTCTAGGATTTACCACATACTAGGCCATAAAGCAAGTCTCAGCAAATTCAAAAAAATGGAAATCATACCATGCACCTTCTCAGGCCACAATGGAATGAAGTTGGAAATTAACAACTCAGCAATCTCTATAGCATATGCAAACACATGGAGACTGAACAACATGCTCCTGAATGAACAGAGGCTCATGGAAGATCAAAAAACAAATAAAAAAATTTCTGGAAACAAATGAAGATGACAATACAATATGCCAAAACCTTTGAGATACAGCAAAAGCAGTATTAAGAGGAAAATTTATAGCAATTAGTGTCTACATCAAGAAATTGGAAAGGCACTAAATGAGCTATCACTACATCAAGGACCCAGAAAAACAACAACAAAACAAACCCAAAGCTAGTAGAAGAAAGGAAATAATTAAAATTAGAGAATAAACAAAATCAAAACCAAAAATAGATCAGCAAAACAAGATGGTTCTTTGAATAAAACAATAGGCACACCATTGGCTATACTAACCAAAAAATGAAAAGACCCAAATTAATAAAATTAGAGATGAAGAAGGAAATGTAACAACAGACACCACAGAAATAAAAATCATCATCAGAAATTACTACAAAGAGCTATATGCCAACAAATCAGGAAACCTAGAAACAATGGATAGATTTCTGGACAAATACAACCTCCCTAAATTGAACCATGAAGACATAAGAGACCTAAACAGAACCATAACCAAGACAGAAATTGAAGCAGTAACAAAGATCCTCCCAACAAAGAAAAGCCCAAGACTGGATGGCTTCATTGATGAATTTTTTTTAAAGATTTATTTATTTGAAAGTCAGAGTTAGAGGAGAGGCAGAGAGATAGAGAAGTCCTCCATCTGATGGCTCAGTCCCCAACTATCTGCAACAGGAAGAACTGTGCTGAACTGAAGCCAGGAGCTTCTTCAGGGTCTCCCACCTGGGTGCAGTGGCCCAAGGACTTGGGTCATCTACTGCTTTCCCAGGCCATAGCAGAGAGCTGGATGGGAAGTGGAGCAGCACAGCCTTGAACTGGTGCCCATATGGGATGCCAGCGCTTCAGGCCAGGGTGTTAACAAGCTGTGCCACAGTGCTGGCCCCTTCACTGCTGAATTCTACCAGACATTTAAAGAACTAACTCCAATTCTTCACAAGCTATTCAGAATGACTGAAGTGTGTGTGTGTGTGTGTGTGTGTGTGTGTGTGTTGGGGGAGAGGGGAGATCCTCACAAATTCTGTGAAGCCAGCATCACCTTAATTTCCAAACCCGAAAAAGATGCAATGGAGAAAGAGAACTACAGACTATTTTCCCTGATGAACATAGATGCAAAAATCCTCAAAAAATTCTAGCCAACCAAATCCAACAACACATCAGAAAGATCATTCACCCGGACCAAGTAGAATTTATCCCTGGTATGCAGGGATGGTTCAACATTTGCAAATCAATCAATATGAAACATCACATTAACAAACTGCAGCACCAAAAGCATATGATTATCTCAATAGATGCAGAGAAAGCATTTGATAAAATATAACACCCTTTCATGATGAAAACTTTAAGCAAATTGGGTATAGAAAGAACATGCATCAACACAATCAAGGCAATTTATGACAAACTCAGGGCCAACATTCTATTGAATGGGGGAAAAGTTGGAAACATTCCCATTGGGACCTGGAACCAGACAAGGATGCCCATTCTCCCCATTGCTATTCAATAATCCTTGAAATTTTAGCCAGAGCTATTAGGCAAGAAAAAGAAATCAAAGTGATACAAATTGAGGAGGAAGAAATCAAACTATCCCTATTTGCAGATAACATAATTCTATACACAGGGGATCCAAAAGGCTCCACCAAAAGACTATTGAAACTCATAGAGGAGTTTGGTAAAGTAACAAGATATAAAATCAATGTAAAAAAAATAAAAAGCCTTTGTATACACAGACAATATCAAAGCTGAGAAAGAACTCTTAAGATCAATCCCAATCACAAGAGCTACCAAAAAAAATCAAATACCTTGGAATAAATTTAGCCAAGGATATCAAAGATCTCTACAATGAGAACTGCAAAACATTAAAGAAAAAAAAAGAAGATATAGAAAAATGGAAAAATATTCCATGCTCATGGATTGGAAGAGTGAATATCATCATAATGTCCATACTACTGAAAGTAATCTACAAATTCAATGCAATACCAATCCAAATGCCAAGAACATTCTTCTCAGAAAATACGATGCTTAAATTCTTATGAAAACATAGAAGACTCTGAATAGGGGAAGCAATCTTATACAACAAAAACAAAGCTGGACACATCACAATATCAGATTTCAAGGCATACTACACGACATTCATAATCAAAGCAGCCTGGTATTGGTAAAAAACAAGTGGATAGGCCGGCACCGTGGCTCACTAGGCTAATCCTCTGCCTGTGGCACTGGCACCCTGGGTTCTAGTACCGGTCAGGGTGCTGGATTCTGTCCTGGTTGCTTCTCTTCCAGTCCAGCTCTCTGCTGTGGCCTGGGAGTACAGTGGAGGATGGCCCAAGTCCTTGGGCCCTGCACCCCATGGGAGACCAGGAGGAAGCACCTGGCTCCTGGCTTCAGATTAGCATGGTGCACCAGCCACAGCCCGCTATCCGCAGTGGCCATTTGGGGGATGAACCAACAGAAAAAAGATGACCTTTCTCTCTGTCTCTTTCTCTCACTGTCCACTCTGCCTGTCAAAAATAAATAAATAAATGGATAGAACAGTGAAACAAAACAGAAATTCAGAAATCAATCCACACATCTACAACCAACTTATCTTCAACAAAGGAGCCAAAATCACCCCCTGGGGCAAGGACATTTCCTTAAACAAATGGTGCTAGGGAAACTGGATCTTTACATGCAGAAGAATGAAGTGAGACCCCTCCCTTACACCTTACACAAAAGTCCACGCAAAATGGTTAAAGACTGTGGGGAGCAGCTCGGACTGGACTGAGTTACTGGAATTAAGACTTGTTCTGTGCATCTGCTCTCCCACAATATGGCGCTGGGAGAGGAGAAAACATCTTCTACACAGCTGCCTCCAGTTCAACCAATAAACTGTAGGACTTGCTCCTGATTGGAGGAGAGCGGCGTGCTCGGCGTGTGGGCAGCCAAGTTAGGATTGGCGGAGGAGGACTATAAAGGAGGAGAGAGACGGCATGCACCAGGAATATCTAAGGGGAACATCTAAGGGGAACACCTGTGCAGCCCCCGAGAGAGCCGGCCGGTGGTGTGCCGCTCCCCTGCAGAAGTGGGGAATGTGGCCAGGGGGAACCGCCCTTCCACGGAGGTGGAAGGGACAGTAGCCACCCCGGGAAGAACCAGCAGCAAACCCGGGGAGGGCCGAGCAGACGAAAGAACAGCGCAGGGTTTAGTGTTGCTCCTCCACGAAGAGGGGGAGCGACATAATGGTGCCGTGACTCGGATATGAAGCCTAGGCAGGACTCTGTGTCGTTCCTCCATGAAGAGGGGGAGCGACATAATGGTGCCGTGACTCGGATAGGAAACCTAGGATGGATAGGAAACTTAGGAGGAAAGAAATGGGAAAATACCGGAGAGAGAGACTAGCAAACAGCCTAGGGAAAAGCTGGACGGAAAAGGTGCCGGAAGAAGCTATTGAAAGCCTAGGCATAGACTCGGATATGGACTGTGGGAAAGAAGTTAGGATTGAAAGCGAAAGTGAAAGCTTTCATAGACTCGGATGCGGACTATGGCGGGGAAGCTAGGAGATTGAAAGCGAAAGTGAAACCTGGAGGAGGCTTGGACTCGGATACGGACTGTGGGGAGTAGCCAGGAGAAATGAGAGGAATATTGTTGGAAGAAAACTTAAGGAAACATACCGGGTAGAGAAAAATGTTAGGGAGGATGAAGCCGCGAGTGCAGGCCGAGGCGGAGACATAAGCCACCTTGGAATTCTTCAAGTCACCCCGGGAGCAAGAGGCGAAGATCTGGAACCAGAGGCAGAGACGTGGGCCGCCAGGTTGAAATTCGCCAGGTTAGTCCGGGGAACTTGGACTGAATGCCGGTGGTGGCGGAAACATTCGCGGAAGCCGCCGCGTGCAGAGAGAGCACGGGGCGTGAATAGATAGGGAACGCGGGGCTGGCGCGAGGCCGTGGTGCGGGCGCGAAGTGTGTGGAGACCGCGGAGCGTGCGCGCAGAGCCGGGAACCCGCCGGCGGGGCGAGGCGCCGGGAAGCCGCGCAGAGCCGTGAAGCTGCCGCGGGGCGAGGTGCCGAGAAGCAGCCTCGGGGCGGGCGCCGGGAAGCCGCAGGGATAAGAGAAACAGAAGTTTAGAAGTAAAATGAGAGAAATAGGAATGCTGGAAGATAGAAGTAAAATGGGAGAAATAGGAATGCCCACAGATAGAGAAATAGAGAAATAGAAAGGCCTCCCCACAACATGGCAATGAGAGAGCTTGGATTCGGTCTGCCTGATTAGTGAGGCGATGAGCACCCGCGGGCGGCTAGCAACTTACGCGCCGCAGGTCACTGAAGACAGGCACGAATTAACATCAATAAGGCCTCCCCACAACACTGCAATGAGAAGGCTTGGATTCGGTCTGCCTGATTAGTGAGGCGATGAGCACCTGCGGGCGGCTAGCAGCTTATGCGCCGCAGGTCACCGAAGACAGGCACGTTATCAACACTAATAAGTCTCCCCCACAATATGGCAATGAGAAGGCTTGGATTCGGTCTGCCTGATTAGTGAGGCGGTAAGCACCAGCAGGTGGCTCGACCAGAGTATGAGCCGCAGGTCACCGAAGACAGGCACGCATCAGCGCCTAAAAACCTCCTCACAACATGGTGAAGAGAGGACCCGGATTCGGTTTGCCTGATTGATAGGACTTGTAAGAACCTGTGGCAACTCTAGCAAGTAGAGCAGAGTGTCAGAGTGTGTGCCGCGGGACACCGAAGACAGGCGCGTATCAACGCCAAAAAATAAAAAGAAAGGGGGATCTGTGGGGAGCAGCTCGGACTGGACTGAGTTACTGGAATTAAGACTTGTTCTGTGCATCTGCTCTCCCACAATATGGCGCTGGGAGAGGAGAAAACAGCTTCTACCCAGCTGCCTCCAGTTCAACCAATAAACTGTAGGACTTGCTCCTGATTGGAGGAGAGTGGCGTGCTCGGCGTGTGGGCAGCCGAGTTGGGATTGGCGGAGGAGGACTATAAAGGAGGAGAGAGACGGCATGCACCAGGAACATCTAAGGGGAACATCTAAGGGGAACACCTGTGCAGCCCCCGAGAGAGCCGGCCGGCGGTGTGCCGCTCCCCTGCGGAAGTGGGGAATGTGGCAGGGGGAACCGCCCTTCCACGGAGGTGGAAGGGACAGTAGCCACCCCGGGAAGAACCAGCAGCAAACCCGGGGAGGGCCGAGCAGACGAAAGAACAGCGCAGGGTTCAGTGTCATTCCTCCACGAAGAGGGGGAGCGACAAAAGCCCTAAATCTGCAGCCCAATATCAAATTATTATAACATTGGGAAAACTCTGCAAGACATCTGCATAGGCAAAGAGTTTTTGGAAGACTCCAGAGGCACAGGCAGTCAGAGCCAAAATCGACAGATAGGATTGCATGAAACCGAGGAGCTTCTGTACTGCAAAAGAAACACTTAACAAAGTGAAGAGGCAACCAAGAAAATGGGAGTCAATATTTGCAAACTATACAGCCAATAAAGGGTTAACATCCAGAAGCTATAAAGAGTTCAAGAAATTCAACAACAGGGCCTGGCACCATGCCTCACTTAGTTAATCCTCTGCCTGTGATGCCGGTATCCCACATAGGCACCGGGTTCTAGTCCCAGTTGCTCCTCTTCCAGTCCAGCTCTCTGCTGTAGCCTGGGAGTGCAGTGGAGGATGGCCCAAGTGCTTGGGCCCCTGCACCCACATGGGAGACCAGGGGGAAGTGCCTGGCTCCTGGCTTTGGATCGGTGCAGCGCTGGCCATAGCAGCTATTTGGGGGGTGAACCAACAGAAGGAAGACCTTTCTCTCTATCTCTCTCTCTGTCTGTAACTCTACCTGTCAAATAAATCAATAAATAATCAAAAAAAAAAAAAGAAACTCAACAACAAAACAAACAACCCAGTTAAAAAATGAGCAAAGGACCTAGACAGGCACTTTTCAAAAGAGGAAATTCAAATGACCAACAGACACGTGATAAAACATTCAGGATCACTAGCTGTCAGAGAAATGCAAATCAAAATCACCATGAGGTTTCACCTCACTCCAGTTACAATGGCTTTCATACAGAAATCAACAAACAACTGCTGGTGAGGATATTGGGAAAAAGGTACCCTAATCCACTTTTGATGGGAATGTAAACTGCTAAAGCCACTATGGAAGTCAGTATGGAGATACCTCAAAAATCTGAATATAGACCTACCATACAACCCAGCCATACCACTCCTGGGAATTTACCCAAGGGAAATGAAATCAGCATACAAAAGAGCTATCTGTACACCCATGTTTATTGTAGTTCAATTCACAATAGCTAAGACATAGAATGAGCCCAAATGCCCATCAACTGAAGACTGGATAAAGAAATTATGGGATATGTACACCACCGAAAACTACTCAGTGGGAAAAAAAGTATCCAAACATTTGCAATAAAATGATGACACTGGAAATCAGATTTGGTGAAATAAGCAAGTCCCAAAGGGACAAATACCATATGTTCTCCCTGACCTACAATAATTAATAAAGCATCTAAAAAGCAATCTGTAGAAGTGAAATTGGCACTCTGACAAGCAATGACTTTGAACAGCTATTGACTGCTGAAGAACAGTTTGCTTTTTTATATTTTCTTTTCTTTTACTTTCTCCTTTTTCTTCTTGCTCATACTATCTGTTGAACTTTTACCCAAAATAGAGATAATCATATGTGTAGAAAGTTAATTGAAAATAGATCTTAGTGGGGCCTGTATTGTGGCAAAGCAGGTAAAAGCGACCACCTGCAGTGCCATCACCCTATACAGGTGCCGGTGTGAGTCCCAGCTGCTCCACTTCTGATCCAGCTCTATGCTATGGCCTGGGAAAGCATTAGAAGATGGCCCAAGTCTTTGGGCCCATGCACTTGCATGGGAGACCTGGAAGAAGCTCCTTTCTCTTGGCTTCAGATGGGCATAGCTGTGGCTGCTGTGCCCTTCTGGGGAGTGAACTGATGGATGCAAGACCTCCCTCCCTCACTCTCTCTTTCTCTCTGCCTCTACCTTTCTGAAACTGCCTTTCAAATAAATAAATATTTTTTAAAAAAAGAAAATACATCTTAGTAAAAAAAAAAAACAAGAGTGAAAATGAGAGAGGGAAGAGGAATGGGTGTGGGAGCATTGGTTGGAGGTAGGCATGGTATGAAGAATTACCGTGTGCCTAAAGATGTAACTGAGATGTATGAAGTTTGCAACTGCAAAACTGTATAGTTCTAAATACAATTACACAGACCTACTTCTAAGGGTAGAGTTTAAAAACTTACTATGGGACCCCAAACCCACTTAAGTCAGATGGGAAAAATAGCATTTTGAATGTTAGAGTGAGCATGAAAATAGGATTATATGATAAAGTGATCATATAGATAGGACTAAGTGTTAAAGTGATCATATAAATAAGACTAAATGTTTGAAAATAATAGAATCAAAAAAGAGTGAATGCACCAACATGGGAAGCAGTCCATACAGCAGACTCATAGAATGACAATCACTTCAAATAACACTCTGACCTCAGGATCAGCTCTTAAGGCATTGTGGTCTATCTGAAATGCCCAGGGGAGCCATTTCAGGCATGGAAAGCCAAAATACTGTGGCAAAAAGTATCCCACATGAAGGACTTCTGTGGACGAGACCGCAGCAGAAAGAAGTGGTCATCAAAGAAGGATGCACTTTACTCTGAAGGGAGGAGAGAACTTCCACTTCACCCATGGCCTTGTTTAAATATGGAAGGAGTCAGTGGATTCAAATGGCTTCCACAGCATAGGCAGTTCATGTAAAGAACCTCGGGTTATCACTGACATCATTCATAAGTGTTAATTATTAAATTAAAAACAGGAGTCACTTTGTACTGACTTCCCATGCAGGACCTCTGTCCTCGAAGTGTTGGATTATGAGAGTTAATAGTAAAACTTGATCACAAAATCTACCTCACTTTAATGTATTAAGTGGAGGACACCATCTATGTATCATAAGCTATAGTAATGTCTAAGTGATCACAAAAGACACAGCATTCTTGGGATCTTCTCCAAAGTCAGCTCTCTCAAAAATATATATATACAGATAAGTCTAATCTCAGAAAGGTTTAATTTTATTGAATTAAAAAGTAATTTTTTCTCTTATTGTAAAATCAAGTCTGTTGGTGTTCAATTGCACAGCAGAGTAATAACAGTTAACCATAACATATTGTACTTTCCTAAATAGCTAGAAGAAAGACTTCTGAATGTACACACTACAAAGAAACCTTGAATATATGAAGCAACAGATGCTGATTATCCTAATATGATGATTAAAATATATGTATACCAAAGTATTACGTTGTACTTCATAAATATGTTTAATCACTGTTTGTAAATAAATAAATTGTTTTCTGGAAAAAAAGAATCATGGTGAATGAAATGTATACCTTTGGTTTTAGAGTAGAAAATAGTTCTGCCATATTCCATAGAAGATATAACAGTGTTTAGAGAATGAGAAGTCCAACCATTGTTAATTGATGTTAACCAAAGTGATTTAAATAATCAAAGAGTTTGTTTTCCAAACATGTTTAACAAAATTTCTCAGAATACCCAGTGCATTAACAAGCATCCAAGGAAGATGAATTTGCATAGAATATATTTCAAAATTATTTGCCATAGAGTCTTTTAATTTAAATTTTTTAAAGATTTTCTTTCTGTATGTGAGGAATAGAGTTACAGACAGTGAGAGGGAGAGACAGAGAGAAAGGTCTTCCCTCCATTGGTTCATTCTCCCAGATGGCTGCAATGGCTGGAGCTGTGCTGATCCAAAGCCAGGAGCCAAGTGCTTCCTCTGGGTCTCCCATGAGGGTGCAGGGGCCCAAGCACTTGGACCAACATTTACTACTTTCCCAGGCTGCAGCAGAAAGCAGGATCGGAAGAGGAGCGGCCAGGACTAGAACCAGCACACATATAGGATGCCGGTGCTGCAGGCAGAGGATTAACCCACTACGCCATGGCACTGGCCCGGCATCTTCTAATTTTAATTTGCAATGACTTTCAGAAGATAGGAGTATACACTGCACACTGGTACTCACGATGATAATTTTTTATTTTTTAATAAATTACTTACTTTCAAGCAGAGAGCAAGACAGAGAGAGAGAGAAAGAGAGACAGAGAAGGAGATCACCTCCCATTCATTGATTCACAGCCTAAACGCCTACAATGACCAGAACTGGGCTGCAGCCAAAGCTGAGAACCAGGAATTTAAACTAGATCTTCCACATAAGTGACCCATCGCCTGCCCCCTCATAATAGTTACTGGTATGTGACAAATTGGAGGGCCACAGTACTCAAATACTTTATACTTGATGTTTCTTTAAAAATATTTTACTGGATAAAGTGAATATTTCAATGAATGGGCTTTGAGTAGAGCATACAGCCCTCAATGTGGTGGGCCTCATCCAATCACTTGATAACCTTAATAGTACAGGGACTGACCTCTCCTGGACAAGATGGAATTCATCCTGCAAATGGCCTTTGGATTTGAATTTTAACACTGACCCTTTCCCAGGCTTCCTGCCTACCAAATTACCTTGCCAATGTTGAACCTGCCAGCCTCCTTAAAACAGAACTCTGTGTACATCCTACCCATTGTTTCACAGAAAAACTCTAATGTAGTGACTAAGATTCTAGGATCTTCTGTCTCTAAAACTGGCACATAAGGTATTTATTCACCCAGTCATTGAGCAATACTGCTTAGAACTAAACCCAGAAGAAAAGTGTTCTTTTATACAAAGAAGATACCTTGAGCTTTGGCTAAATTAATAACAAAATCTTAAAGTTAGCTTGATTGATATCCATCATTTATAAGGAGGTAAAGTATATTATTATTTTTTGAAAAATAAAATGTTTAGGGTTGGGTGTTTAGAATATTGGTTCAGACTCCTTTTGAGTCACTTGAGTCCCACATTGGATTGTCCAAGTTCTAGCTACACTCCTGATTTCAGCTTCCTGTTAATGCACACACTGGGAGACAGACACTGATGTCTAAGTACTTGCATCTCTGACACTCACATGAGACACCAAGACTGAGTTTTTAGCTCCTGCTTCAGCCTGCCCCATAACTGACTTATTGGTATGTGGGAAGTGAACCAGTGGATGAGACATCTCTCTCTTGCTCCTTCATGTGTTAATACATGCTTCGTGCAGACACTGTGATGGTTGTTCTGCAGGATTCTCAGATGACTACCTAGATCTGCTCCCATGCTGCAGGTTTGCACCCTGCACCAGAAAGATTTTAAGTACTCAGTTTGCACTGAGGCAGTTTAATGATGAGTTCTTAGGAGAAACAGCAGGGGGCCCATGATGCTCACCTCTCCTAATACAAAAAAGTGCTATATCCCTGCTTGTGGGGGAGGAGCAGAGAGAAATGACATCTGCACTAGGGGAATGGGAAGTGCCATCTGGTAGGACTAGGAGTCAGAATGCCTAAAATTCGGACAGGTTCTTGCCATATTCACTGCTCCAAGTACTTTAGACAGATGGACTGCGATCATCACAACCTGTGGATGTCAGACTATTATCCTGTTCTATAGGACACACGGATTCAGAGGTTTGCTCAGCTCACCAAGGTCACATGGCCGACACTGGGGCCTTCAGGTTTTCACCCTACAATCCAGCCCAGGAGCCAGTATCTTCACCTGGGACAGGTTGCTCCTTGAAGAACATTCCTGGGGTCCAGTGCAGTGGAGACCATTCATACAGCATGTGACACCTCTGCTGCCTCCACTGGGAAGAAGCTACTCAACAGTCAGGAGCCACCCAGGGGAATGACCCAACAAGCCAGGCCTGGTCCTGCGCAGCTGTTGCCATCTCAGCCTTCTCCGCACAGGCAGGACACCCCAGCACCCACTGACAGTTCCCAAACGGGGACAGGCCTGATCCCTGGGCTTCCTCCAGGGCATCGGCCACCACAGCTGATTATATTTCTGGAGTATTCAACTGAAAAGTCCAGGCTTCCTTACACATTCCACTTCTCATATGGGGTCCTCATGAATTACTGCTCCAAGGACAGGTGGATCTTGCACTGTGGGAAGGATGTGGACCACTGAGCCCACGCTGACGTCCCCCAGTGCTCCCTTTGACTTGAGGCACAGGAGGACAGTTAGGGAAGGAAGGAAGAAAGGAAAGTATCCTGTGTCCATGCCCTGATTCTGTGACCTCTCTGCAGGCGTACACCTTCCGGATAGGTTAACGCCGGCGAGACCTCGGAGACACCAGACGCGTTTATCGGCTTTTCAGCTTCCACTTTATTTTTCAGCAGACTCGCGTTACATGTCGCGAACGCCCGCCCTGTTACCGGCATTCATTCACAACTCCTTCATTCACCACTCCCGCTTACTACTGGCGTTCATTCACAGCTCCCGCCTGTTACCGGCGTTCATTCATAACTCCCGCCTGTTACCGGCGTTCATTCATAACTCCCGCCTGTTACCGGCGTTCATTCACAACTCCCGCCTTTTACCAGCGTTCATTCATAACTCCGTCTTTTACCAGCGTTCATTCATTCCTCCGTCTTTTACCAGCGTTCATTCGCTCCCCCCGCCCACCGTCCACCTATTTATATATATCATTCACGGAAAACATGTTACCAACTAAGTGTGGGAAACATGCAATAACAGGATGCTTAAAGTCAAAACAGGATCTTGCAATTAGCAACGGGCAGGGTGGAAAAAGCCCAGCACTAAAGTTCTTGTGCTTGTACATGTCGGGAGGGGCACAGCTGGCCAGGCTGTCCCGTTCCCCGACACCTCTCCACACTGGGACAAAGTTGGTCTACTTCTCCATCCTGATCCTGGTGAGGAGCACACTCAGAATCAGGAGCCAGGCACAAAATCTAAAGCAGGCTCCTGGGAAGTCAGAGACACCGTAGCCTCAGCTGGCGCTCACCTGATCAACTGGACTGAAGAAAGTTAATGAGCTCCTGCCACCCAGTGATACACACTTCAAACTGAGTTGAGCTTTCCAAGGTGCAGACATCCTGAGCCTTCAGAAAAGGAAGAGTATTTCTGGAAAACACGACCCACTGACACACAGAAGCAACTCCATACCTTCAGCACTAGGGACACAGGGGAGGCTCTTCTGAGCTTAGGAGACTCTCAGGTTTCTGTGGAGACAGGTGGCTAAGAAATGGTGACTCAGTTGAGTTGCCTGATGCCTAACAGTATGCACCACCTGGGGTGGGGACAGATGTTAGCAGGTCAGTCTCAAGACCTAGCCCCTGGGGAAAGGTGTCCTTGTGCCCTGTCTGTGCTCCCTAGAGAAGCAAGCAGAGCCTGAGGCTGCCTAGCTCACTGCCAGGGTGTCCGTGTTAGAGTAAAAGGATGGGCCCATCCCACCTCCTATCTAGAAAATCTCACAAATCTAGGACTACTGCCCACTATGTGGACAACTCCTGGATAACTTCTGCCCTGCATGGCCTCAGTCCATTAGATACCCCATCTGGGAACAGATTCCTGGAACACAAACATGCTAACAGATTGCCCTACTGCCAATGGCACATTCTTGAACTCGTCCACATAAGGAAGTGATAAAAATCCACATGGATTTGAATCTTTGACCCTTAAAGATGAACCAACCCACATAGGAGCAACGCAGTGACTCAGAATGAGAAGGATCCATGGTCACACACAAGTGCACACAGCCTTGGATGCAGCTTTGATGATTAGCTTGGTCTCTAAGGCACACACCCACTGTCACCCAAATATTCTTACTGCACACATATCTCGGGTCATACATGTTGTAAGCAAGCATGCAGGGTTAGGCAAGAGGGGCAACAGGAGCAGGGGTAGAAATTATGGACCTGCTCCCCAACAACAATTTGTTTTCCAAAGGACGCCCAAGGAAGGCATATCTTGCATCACTGTGCTCAGAGACAGCCTGCCCACCACCAACAGTCCAAGTGGCAACAAAGCAGTAGGAGTGGGGTCTATACATACAGAGTAGTAAGATGCACATACTCACATAGGCAGGGCCCTCCTATTCCCCATTGCTACATGCTGGAGGGGCCTTTGGAGCACAAAAAGATCTCCTCTTCCCCAGGGACCCCTTGGAGATCAGGGGTCATAAAAGCAGCCTTCTGAGACCTCTGAGCGACTCTGTGTTCCTCTAGATTAGGATCAAGAACCAAGCCGTTCAAGAATCCTCTGACCCTGTCATTCCCTGTTCAGCACGTGTGCATCATTTCATCCAGGTTTAACGATCTCACCAGCAAACAGATAAAAATAGCAAATTTCGTGTATTAGCACTGATAAAAATTCCAATGTCTTGCTTTTTCTATTACACTGCTTTGTGGTGTCATGGCTGGCACTTTATTCTTCGTTGTGCATTTCTAATGGCTTCTATATTTGCCAGTTTTCTGTGCCTACTGAGTAACACACACTTTCCTCCACCCTGCATCCTGGAGCACCACAGCTGGTCTCTGGCAAACATCCTCTGTTGGGACCATCCTCACCTCAGTGGGATGTGCAGATTTGTAAGCTTTCCTAGTAACAACTTACCAGGAAGAACAGAAACAATGTCTAGGTCTTCTGAAAGTCCCGTAAGGTGGGGGTGGTCATGGGGGAGAACAGATTCAAAGAGGATTTCTTTAAACCTGTAAGGGTTACAAGAAAGAGGACAAACTCTAGTCTCCAACAGCAATCCCTCAGGCTGAAACCTAGGTTCCTGAAGTTACTAATCCATCAGAGAGACCCACCCAGCATGACTGGCACTGTATGCACATCCTCCCAGCATCTCTGAGCATCAGATCAGACATCAACCTGGGCTGGGCATCTGTGTTTCCCATCTGACAGGTTCCTAATGGGGTCTGACATATCTGCACATACCATATACCACCTCTGGGCTGTATAACTGGAAGGCACAAGAGGAAAGCCTAAAGAATTCCAGTCATGAATAATGGGGATTTGTTGAAACTAGAATGCCCACCTTCTGACAGTAGTGGAAACGTGAGCTGGGCTAGCAAAGTCCTTGGGGGAAGCCCAATCAGCATGCTAATCAAACAAATCACTAGTCCTAGAGCGTGGGTGGGAGATCTGTGGCAAGGACAACCCCAATGGGGGAATCACAAAATACCAAAAGGACATAAAGAGATTAGAGCATTGGGGAATGTATTTCTAAAAGTCATATAAAAGCAAGCAGGGCCCTCATAAGATGGAGAAAACTAAAGCGATACACCATATAGCAAGAGAAAACCACTCTTCTTCTAAGAATGACCACATGAGGGTCTCAGACAGCAGGATAAGGCCAGTACTCAATCCATGCCCCAAACTGGGTCCCTGTGAATTGCCAAACAGCCTTGCTGCAGACACCACACAATAGCTTTCTTCATTGCGTAAAGAGATGGCCCAAACCTGAGTGCAGCACTAACTCAGCACACCTGAACGCCTCTTGAGTGTGCACTCTTAGATTTCCTGTAAAGAACAATGCTTCTCTGCTGACCTTTTGTCTCATCTTGAATCTTCCTTTCATTGGAGACAAACACCTGGACCCAGCTACCCCACAAACTGATCTGTAAATACCAATCTACCCTCACCTACTAAGGAGATGCTCCAAACATGAACCAGGAAACTGAGTCTACAAACTTGAGACACTGGGCTCCCAGTGATCAGCAAAATCACAAGTGAACAGGACTCCATGTGGTCTGCTAATGATCCAGTCTTCTCTTAAATATAAAGGTTACGGGCCAGCACTCTGCATATCAGGTAAAGCCACTGCCTAGAGAGCCACCATCCCATATGGGCACTGGTTTGAGTCCTGGCTACTCCATTCCAATCCAGCTCTCTGCTATGGCCTGGGAAATCAGTGGAAGATGGCCCAAGTCCTTGAGCCCCTGCACCCACATGGGAGCACTGAAGGAGCTCCTGGCTTTGGACAGGCGCGGCTCCGGCCGTTGTGACCAATTGGGGAGTGAAGCAGTGGATGGAAGACCTCGGTCTCTCTGCCTCTCCTCTCTCTGTGTAACTCTGACTTACAAGTAAATAAATAAATCTTTAAATAATATGAAGGTTATTGCTCAGGTTCACCATACCCAAGTCAAGAAGCTGCTGAGCCTACCCTTACCAATCAACAGATATCCTCATGACTCTGTTATATCTAAGCTCTTACACATTCATAGGCACACTTCCAAGTGCCTCCTCATGTTACTAAGGGTCTATGAACTGCTCCTGCTGACTTAATCGTGTTGCATTGAAGTGTGTCCCTCAACCAGAGGATGCTCCCATCCCATGCATCTGGAGAGAGTAACAAAAAATGGCCTTTCTCTCCTACTCCTCAAGAATGAGTGCGAGGTCTCAGGTTTTGTAACCAGAGAGCAGGATTTCTTCAAGAGGGGGACACAGGAACAGGAGCAGAGACTCTGAAGGAGTTCATCCCTCACTGGCTGTTTTTCAGAGCACTCTGAGGAAGGTTCATCTTGCAACACTGTACTCACAGGGGGCCAGAACTCCACTAAGGAGGAAAGCTGCAAGTCACTTCTGGAATAGACAATGTACTAGGGTGTATGCTGCTGAAACAGGAAGTGCCTCCAGCTCCTCATGTTGTACATGTTGGATGTTTATTGCAAGGCAGCCCGCTGTTTCCTTGTCACATACACACACACACACACACACCAAGAAAGCTATGCTTTGATAAGCTGTTGGTCAGCCGGCAACAAACCTAAAAGTATACTTTGTGTCCAAATGCACCTCTCTGTGTGTGTCTGTGTGTGCACCCATGTCATGCAGTCTGTGTTTAATAATATTCCTCCTGGGGATATAACAAAGTCTTGATTGGTGATGTCTACTTGATTTAAATATCCCAGTATACTAACTACAAGCTAGCAACCTAATGCCAGTGAACACGGAGGTGGCAAGAGACAGGAAGGAAGCTTCTCTGACCCACCTCAAGCACACCTACATTCCATCGTAGAAATCTGTCTCTCCCAGCTGTATCACTGGAGGTGTGCTGGCCACCTTCATACTGTCAGCTCCCATACCTCTTTCCTGAGGGATCTGAGCTCAAATCCCTCTGAGCTCAAGCTGCCTGAACAGGAAAGGATGAAAGGACAGACAACTAACTCTTCATTCTTATTCCCCTGCTGCTCTCCACCAGTGATGGGAAGGGGTATGTATATAACTTTGGTAGCTTTCTCATTCTGTGATGGGGATAACTCGGAGGCCCATCTCCTGCACTGGCTACCAGAGTTTCCCAGCTGGAATCAACCCAAATTATTAAAAGAGGAAATTTGCTGCTCACTCACACATTTGGGATTCTTTTGCATTCCCTGCCTCATTTCCCCATTCCTCTACTGTTCTTTTGCCTCCAAAATAAGCTTACATTCATTTCTTTGTCTCTAGGTCAGTTCCTAGGGGAATTCAAACTAAGCCCACAAAGAAAGAGCATGGACAGTTCTACTGCAAGACTGGTGGACCAAGCTGGAGCCAGAAACTCAATTCAGATCCCCAACCACGGGTGGTAGGAACCAACTTCTTGAATCGTCAATCTTGTCTCTCAAAGTATGCATTTACAGGAAACTGGAATCAGAAGCCACAGGCACGCGCATCTACTTGATAAAGCTAACTACAGTACTTTCTAGTAGTCCTTGAAACGCATAATTTTGCTCTAATAAAACGATCTTTTGTGTGCTTGAAAGAAAAAACACCCTCAATAAAGACAATATCAAACACGTTCCCTGAATTCCTACAGGCACCGGAACACCCACTTTCAGATACAACACACTTTCAGATACAACCACCCCACAATTCTCACACGGCCAAATAAACAAGAAAATCAACATGCTCTAATGCACACACTGACCCCCAAACCGTGCACACACCCTTATCGGTGTGCAGTGAGTGGCACTGATCTAACAGGTGAGCAGCACAGAAGTCACAAACCATACAGTGTACAACCTCCTTTATTGTTAATTTCATGCACACAAGGTGTAGGCAAGGCATCCGTGATTTGACACCGGACTGGGAACTACAGTTACTATTCAACTGAGGCAGGCTGTTCACATCACTGACGCCTCTCCGTACTGAACCTGAGTGCTCCACTTCTCCTCAGCTGCACCACGTGCACAGGTCACACAGGACGCACCTGAGGACGGCACGCACTGGCAGCAGCCCGCGCTGCCTGCTGGACTGCATCAGGGTCTTCCGTCCCGAGGAGGCGTCCCCAGCCTCAGCCTTGCTCAGAGTGCTAGCGACACCGGCGGGACACACTCAGGGTCCTCTGCGGTATTAAAGCCCCCTCACGTCAGGTTCAGGCACCGTCAGAACACGGGGAGCGCCCAGCCAGGACCGGCACCAAATTCTGCGGTATAGCCGCTCGCTCGCTCTGCAGCCAGCTGGCCACTCGGGCCGCTGGGCCGCACAGACCAAGGGTGAGCCCACCGCACAGCGGGAACGATCACAAAGTGCAATAACCGCTCGGCAAGACTGGGGCTGGGGGGTCCATTACCTTCTAAGTAACGGACTCTCGGGACGCCGCCATGGCCGCGATTCCGTGGGCGTGCGCTCTCCTCGCGCCTGCGCATCACCTGGGTTGGACGCCCGCAACGGATGCTGGGAGACGTTGGAGGCAACTGGAGCACGCCGGGAACCCGGCGCGCCCAGAGAGGGCGTGCGCATGCGTGCGGAGCGCGCCACAGAGGTAGGCATGCAGGGAGGCAGTATGAGATCTAGAAAGTTTTTTGAGGTTTTTCCGCAACGAGACGAGTCCTGGAATCTTTGTGGCCGTCCCTCCATTAACCTAGCGCGTCTGAAACGACCCCTGATGGTTTGGAAGAGGGCAGACGTCCACGCAGGCACGCGCACCCCAGGGAAGGGCTCTTCCCAGGGCTGCACCCTAGAGCGAGGTCGCCTGCATTGGAGTCAGCGCTTGCAGCCTCTCCGGACTGCAGGTCTCTGAGGCTTGTCCGCGCCTCCCACAGACGCTGCCTCCTCTCTTCCCAGGCCTCCTGGGTTCCATGGAAGAGCAGTCTGGCCAAGAATATTGGACCTGGAAGCACTGAGGGACTCCAGTTCTTAGCTCTGTTCTTAGAGTTTGTCCTCTAGTATTTACTGCACTTGGGGAATTTATATAATACAGGGAATTTTAAATAAACAGTGATTCGCAAATGCTTTCGTTGAAAATTTCTTACCATCCTAAGACGTGACCATTTGAACCACATAAAGTAAAAAATACCATGTAGTATAGGCGTAATTTTACAACAAAGAAACACTCATTCCTTAAGTTCCTGAGTACAAAACGTGGCCTCATCAACCCTGCAATATGAAGTTATTGCTTGAACACCATGTAGGGGTGCCCACGATAAAAATACAAGTCTTTGAGAAGGCTCTTAAACTTGTTTATTTTTTAAGTCACACCCCTAGGGTTTTTGTTTGTTTTGCCAGTCACCCTTACCTTGCTTGAATTGCTCCCACATTATCTTCTGAACATGGGTAGACCTCTTCCCAGTGCTTGCATGGAGAATAAAAACGTTGTTGAGTGTAAATGGGTGGTTCATGCTACAGAGGACTGAGGCTGCTAGCCCCTGGGTTATTCTCCAGGTGACTTCAATTCCAGGGCTAGGCCAAGCGGGAGCTAGGTGCATGGAACTTCAGCTCTTTTCAGGTCGCACCTGGATTCGTGAACCCAACAACTTGAGGCATCATCTGTGGTCTCCCAGGGTGCACATCGGCAGAAGGCTGGAAGGCCCAATTACTCCAGTACGTGAAGGGGATCTCTTCACTGCTAGACTCAACACCATCTGGAGTACCTGCAATATTTAAGAGCTAAAGGCCCACTTTTTCTAAATACCTATCCTACAAACCAAAGAAAGTAACCACAAGTAACACAAATTCATTCTGCACACCAGTAAAATGAACTATCAGAAACTAATTGAAAGTGTTTTCAAAAGCAAAACTCCTGTCTACATACTTTTAGATAAAAATGTACACATCTCAAAAATTTCCTGTGAAAGGAAAAGTGACCAGGATACTTTGTTGGGAGGAAGCCCCTTCCCTACGTATTCCAGTTGACTTTTGAAATACAAAAACATTTGCACGTTACAATACTCCATGAAAAGCATTAAAAGGAGAAACAGCATACATTTCACAACACACACTGTCAGTACCATAAAAGGTTGGGGAGGGGATTCCTGAGTTAGTCTGTAAGCTTCAATATCAGTCCTTGATGGACAGAGGCATTGCAACAGAGGGCATCAGAAGTCAGACTTTCCTTGGAAATGCATTTTCAGCAGTGGACAGGACTTGGGGATGCAGACTGCTTCCCTCAGGATGAAGTGCACACACTGCAACTATCTCTGATCCGCTGGTACCTCGTTTTCAGACACTTGGTCCCCTCTTCTCCCTGAGCAAGCCTGTGCTGATCACATCTTGTGTTCTGAAATTTGATGAGAAAGTGCCTCCCTGAATGTAGCTAGGAGCCTACCTTCCTCCACAGGTGGGAAGCAGGGTGGCCTAGGAACCAAGAGTAGGTATATCGATATGGAACAGAAGTTAAGGAGGAACCAAGTACAGTCGGTGTGCGGAATCAGAGACTACTTTAACACTGCCTGAGGAGCTCACATCAGCTGTTTTGCCACAGTTCAACTTCAAGAGAACCTGAGATTCTGCCCCACTGCAAGAGCCTCAGAATGTCTCCCCACCCCCACCCAGGCTGCTCTCCTGCCACCCCTCCCCCACCAGAGGAGCCTGAGCCCCACATTCCATTCCTGTTACCTTTAAACTTGCCCCAGCTGCTGCAGTTGGACCCTGAGCGGCCAGCTCACTGCTGGGTCCTGAACTTGCTTCTCTCATTGAGGAGGCTGTGCTGAGTGTCCAAGCCTGCGGGGAGAGCTTCAGGAGGTGGTAAGTCTGTAGGGGTGGGGCTGTTTAACCAGATTCCCTGCTACTACTGTAATACTTGGGAACTCACATGTGACACGTCCCCTGGGGACAAAAAACTGGACTGAAGTAGAAGAAAGAGACAGCCCTGGATGTCCACAAGGACATCCTACCTGGGGAGGCTGTGGAAGCCTACATTGAACGGACACTGCTGACTGGGGACACTACTGACCACGTACAGGTGGATAAAGAGGCCCCACGGGAAGTGTACTGATGAGTAGAAGAGACGGGAGCAAATGGATTCATTCTCTGTAAACCAGGAGAGGGACACAGGTCACTTCAGTCTGAGGGGTGTAGTGCGAGGATGGGCGGGGATGAGGTGGAGGCAGAGAGAGGGTTCAGGGTACAGCTGAGCCTACCCTTTCAGTCACAGGGAGCCTGCCCTTGAAAGGGCTCAGAGGGTTTAGACAGGGGTATCCTAGGTATTAGGATGCTGTTTTGAAACGGGCTTAGCCATGAAAATGATCAGTTAGGCTCCTTCCCCTTTACCCACTCTTCCTTGAGTGAGGCTGGAAATTACCCCAACCTCTACCTCCCAGAACCTCCCAGCTCTCTGCTTCCTCCCAGCAGTGGTTTCTTTCATTCCGGGAAAGTTGTTTTTTCTGGATTCTGCAAGGACAGGAATGGCAATTAACATCAGGCAACAGAGGGCTTGGGTTTCCCCTAAGTGGTGTGCATTGTTCCTCTTGTAGTGGAAACACAAGTCTTTCACCCAAGTCACCCTACATCTCATGGTGGGCCCCTGCCAAGGACTTTCCATAAAGATGATGGCAGTGCACGGACTCCATGTCTGTACTTCACAGACAGGTTCAGCTGGGCAGAGTGGTTGGATTCCACAGGAAGTTTCAATGAATGCTGTTTTCCACCTTTATTTTTCATAAAGCTTATTTATTTGAGTAGCAGAGTGACACAGGAGGGAGATAGTGAGGGCTTGACAAGCAATGGAAGAAGGAGAGAGGGAGGATAGAGAGGGAGAGAGGCGAAGGGAGAGACGGAGAGGGAGAGAGAGAGAAAGAAAGGGAGGGAGAGGGGGAGGAAGGGAGAGAGATATTGATATCTTCTATCCCCTGTTACTCCCCAATGTCTGAAATAATCAGAGCTGGGCAAGGTCAAAGCCAGGAACCCAGAACACTGCCAGAGTCTCCAACAAAGGACAGGAATTCATGTGCTATGTCTTCATTTTCTGCCTCCCTTCTCACATTAGCAAGAAGCTGGATCAGAAGTACAGTTTGCCAGGGCTAGAACAAGCTCCAATATGGGATGTGGACATGCCAAGTTGCAGCTTAACTCACTGTGCCCAAAAAACCACACCTGTTTTTATATTAAAGAATGGAGAGCAGCAGTTAGGAAGGTTATGTTCAATCTGAAGACACGGGTCCTGATCCTCAGACGCATGCGCCTTGTGCCTGTTGTCATTTACTGGGCTCTGTGTGGTTCCTGGTCAGAGATGTGTTCCAGTACATACTGCCCCCCCCCAACTCCCTGACTCAAGCCTACTCCTCAAGCCTTCACTTTCCATCACTGAGAGCAGAAAAAGCCTAAGGTGGGGTCTGGGCTCGGTGTTGTGCATCAGCTGGCTTTACCTAGGCCGGCTGGGCACGTGGCACCACAGCTGTATAAGTTCCCTCGCATTCCATCACTGAGAGCATAAAAAACGATCCCAGAGAGTCACCCTTTCCCTCAACCAACTCTGATATGACCCTTTAGAAACTATGAAATCCCGGACACCTCCCCAGACACCTCTACCAGTCACCACCCTGTGGACTTTCCTAACCTATGCAGCCATCACTGATTGTGTAAGGACACCATCTCAAGGGACCAACATCTACCTAGCAGTCCTGCTCTTGGGGAACACAGCTTCTAGAGTGGCCAGAGTGACCACCAGACCATGCAACCAGGGGCGGCCAATATATGCTCCCTGTGGTTTCGGCAGGGCCCTCTGAAGAGGAGTACCACCTGCTAGCAGGATGACATTAGCCTCAGAGATAACAAGGTTATGCTCATGAATCACAAGGCCATGGTAGGCCAGCCCTCTGCTGTTGCCAGTGAGTGCAGTGGAGGATGGCCCAGGTGCTTGGGCCCTGCACCCCATGGGAGACCAGGAAAAGCACCTGGCTCCTGGCTCCTGCCATCGGATCAGCGCGGTGTGCCAGCCGCAGCGTGCCGGCCACGGCGGCCTTTGGAGGGTGAACCAACGGCAAAGGAAGACCTTTCTCTCTGTCTCTCTCTCACTGTCCACACTGCCTGTCAAAAAAAAAAAAAAAAAAAAAAAAAAACAAGGCCATGGTAGGGAGAGGTTTCTTCCCAGACCTTTGACCTTCTTGTGCTAGGGTTTAAGGGAAGGGTTCCACTACGAAGTGTCAGCTAAAGAAGCCTAAGGTGGGGTCTGGGCTCGGTGTTGTGAATCAGCTGGCTTTACCTAGGCCGGGTGGGCACGTGGCACCACAGCTGTGTAAGTCCCCTGGCTTGCTGTGGAGTACTGAGGGGCCCAGTGCCACTAGGGAGGCAATGCTGATCCAGGTGTGGGGAGACACCTATAGAACTAGGAGTCACCCTGTGTGACTCTAGGGGCAGTGAGAATTCATTGTTCCATCCTGGCAATGAAGGGTATTTGAGAATTGCTATTCGAGAAGGGTATTGAGAATTGGTTCCCCTATTCCATTCACCCTTCTCCTTTGTCTCCACAGCATCTCCAGGGCTGGGAACAGCCATGATCCCGCACCCAGGCACCTCCACGTCTCTCGTCATACTGCTGCCCTTTCCCCAACCAATTCATGGCACTGCACCCCAGCCACCCTGGGGGCAGCCCCCTCTGCCCCTCCTGAATGTGGCATTCCCTCCAGGCAGCCGCCTCGTACTGCCTGCTGCCATCCCCAGGATGCCCGCAGTGGCCGGAGATGGTGGCTGCGGCCCCAATGGGGCTGGGAACGTCCACCTATTACTCCAGTTGAGGACAGGAGGGCAGCCAGTGGAGCCCCTCCACTCTCAGACCTTGGTCTACAACCAAACCCGTATCAGCCTCAATGCCCCAGGGGGCCTCTGTGTGCCAGGGCAGAACCCTGCTCCCATAGCAGTGCCTGGGTCTTCCCTACATGCTACAGTGCCTGCACCTACCATGGCGGGAACTCAGGCCAGTCAGGGGGGCTGGCCTCTGGGCCTCCCTCCTCCAGCTCCACCACCAGCTGCCCAGCTGGCCCCAATGGTCTTCCCAGTTAACAACGGGCCACCACCACAAGGGGCAGACAGGGAGCGCATCCTGCCTACTCCCAAGGCCCAAGCCTCACCAGACGACCCCTGCAACTCCACCAGCGTCTACGAGAACTTCCGGCGCTGGCAGCACTTCAAGGCCCTGGCCCGGAGGCTCCTGCCCCAGAGCCCTGACACAGAAGCTCTGTCCTGCTTCCTCATGTGAGCACCCATGCCCAGGGCCTGGGGCAGTGCATTGGGAGGATCACGGGCTGGGCAACGCAGGCTATGAGGGCTCCCAAAGGAAGACCCTGAAGGCAATCGAGAGACCACATGCAGTTCCATTGTCAGCCATGCTACCTCATGCTGCGTGTGACACGATTCCAGGGCCTTTCCCCACTGGATCTTAGCTATCCTGTGATAACATTTACATTTCCACCATTTCCAGGGTGACCCTTACAGAACACTAAAGGTCACAGCGGGTCCTGGGATCACAAGAGCCACCACTGGGGTTTGAGTCTGAGTCCACACAGCAATCCCTGTCCACCACCGGCATCGTATGCAGAGGGTCACAGACCTCAGGGACTTGATGTGAGGGGCAATAAGGAGGGAAGTCTTATACACAGCCCAACCTTCACTCTTGCTGGGACTTCCAGGAAGACAGAAGGTGGTCCGAAACCCACCCTGGGCCACGCTGGGGCCCCAACACGAGGGTCTTTCTCAGGCCAGCACTGACATCACAGCCCAGAGCCCTCATAGGGGAGGAGACGCTCGCACCCGTTCCTAGGGAGCTGAAGTTCACTGCAGCTGAACCTGCTGAGCTTGGCACAGGTCAGGCACACGCTCTGTCTCAGGAAACGACTGCGGTCATGCCGTCATGAGGAAAAGACAATGTGGTCAGGAACACAGCCACAGCCCAAACACCACGGTCCAGGCTGTGACCGGACTCTGAGCCCCTAAGGCAAGAACGCAGGCCACTGTCTGGGGGCTGGGGACCAAACAAGAGGGAGCCTTCCCCACAGTGGCACACTCCCCTTTCTTGACCACTTGGGCCTGGCTCCTCCTGTCTACCACCATCACGACAGACACAGCCACCTTGCACTGAGCAGGGCACTGTGTCCATGTCGCGCCCACCTCTGACCTCCCGGCCGCATCGGCACTCAGCCTGCAGCTGAAAGCAGTCTCCACGCCTTGGTGTTGACGTCTCCATCTCCCTGCCGCTCTGGACACTCAGCATTGCCCAGGAGGCACATCACACCCAACTCAGTCCCCACGCACTGAGCCTGGTCCCCTAATCAGGGCACAGCCTGCATGGCTCCCTTCCTTCTCCCCACTCACAGGAGCTCTGAGGTCCCAACTCCAGTGCGGCCTCTGGCCAGCAACTATAAAGCAGGTTACACGCTCAGCCCTGGGGCCAGGAACCCGCACCAGAGCCCTGGCACCCAGCTCAGATCATTCTGTGTGCTTCTCCCTTTGGGCTGCACTGCACAAGGCCACACACTGGACAGTTTCAGCCACAGATGTTCTTGTGACATGTTGGAGGCTGGAAGACTGAGCACAGGACATGGCTGGATTCAGATTCCGGTGAGGCTGCTCTTCCTGAGACAGGACCTTCCCACTGTCTTCATTTGAGAGTCAAGCTGTGGCGAGTCTTGCTTCTCCTCTAAGGACACCAGTACTATCATAGGAGCTGCAGCCTTAGCACCTCTCCTAACCCTAACTGCACCACAGACACCACCTCAGACCCCATCACACTGAGGATTAGCACTTGCACACATGTATTTAGGGCATACAAGCATCCAATTCATGCTGCACTGTGATACTGAAGCTGCAAAAGGAAGACAGAGAGGCCAGCACAGCCCTGGAAGTGGGTATCCCCCAGATGAGAGGTGCCCAGGAGGCTGGAGAGCCCACACTGGAGGAGGACACGACAGGGACAGAGGGAAGGGGAGACCCCAGCACAGTAGTCAGAGCCCTGAGCTCAGGTGGCAGGGTGGACATGTGCATTTTCACTGACTCCGGGGAATTAATTCCAGCCCCGTGCTGCGGACCCTGGCCCAGCGGAGGCCCACCATGCCGCTGGAGGAGGGCCTGCGGTTTGCCTTGCGCGAATGGCAGCACAAGAGCAACTTCGACCGCATGATCTTCTACGAGATGGCAGAAAAGTGAGTTGGGAGTCCGAGTCCCGGTGCTGTGTGGTGGAGGAGGCTGGGGAGGGAGGCTGGGCCTGAGGGGCTGGACGTGTGAGCACATGTACGCAGAGGGCCGTTCCTTGGATCAGTCCCTCCGTGGGCCCTGCTCTCCCAGGATACTGCCCCACCACCTGGATGTAGGGTTCTAGGCACTCTCCTCCCCGGGAGTCCTCCCCATCTGTGTCTGAGCTACCCAGGCTCTGACGTTCAAGGTTGAGGTGGAGCAGCCAGGGCAGCCCTTGTGGTTCCTCCCACCACGAGGACTCTGCACACGGCAAGACCTCACACCCTGGAGGGGGGTTGTGGACAGATGTGTTGTTACGGTGAAATGCCATCCCAGAATGTGCTGCAGCCCAGAGTGTGTCCTCAGGGATCTGGTGTCTCAGACACACGGCCCTGTCTGCATTTCTGCCGGTTCATGCAGTATGATAAGTTGAAACACACAGCACTCAGAGGCCATGCCCACCTCTCAGCCAGGCCTCCCATCCTCCAGCCTGCCCCTGACCCGAATACCCTGCTCCCCCTACAAGGGTCACAGTCTCGGGCTCAGGATCTTTGATTCTGAACTAGGACACAAAGAGCTTGTGATAAATGTCCTTTTGAGCAGCCTCTGGAGTCAGCCCTACTTGGGGCTCTGTGTGGGGCCAGACCAGGCATGGAAGTGGTGAGATCTGCTGTGCCTTTGTTAACTGGGCCTGTAGGGGATCAGAGACACACGTCACCTGCCCGTGCAGGGCAGACAGAGCACTGTTCCCAGCATGTTTTACCGCTGTGGGACTGACCAGACTTGGGCCTCCCTGACCCCAAGGGACACGTGCATGTATCCGCCACCAGCTGCTGCCAGAATGTTGTCAGGGCGTGGGCCCCTCACATTTGGCCTGTGTCCCCCACGCTCAGGTTCATGGAGTTTGAGGAAGAGGAGGAGATGCAGATGCAGAAGCTGGAGTGGATGAAGGGGAAACCTTGCCAGCCCCCACTGGTCTCACCAGCACTGCTTCCTCAAGGGCCCCCAGCCCCTGTGGCTGTCCAGCAGCCAGGTACAGTCTCCCGTGTCCCAACACAGTCCGTGGCAGAGGCCAACGCAACCCCAGGATCTGCTGTCCCCTCGTCTGGGCCTTTCCTTCAAGAGCAACATGTGTTCCTTTGTGCAGAATGTCCACGGGCAGCCCAGGGGCCCACATGCTTTGGGCCATTACCTGGGGATTTTTCATACCTCAGTCCTAGTGCCTCTCATCCCTTAGCTTCCCAAGGAGCCAGCAAACACTGGCCAGGATGGGATGTGGAGATAAGAACGAGGAGTGTTGGTGACAAATGTTCCACCTCTCGGCCCCATCTCCTCTCTCGGATGCTTTTGTCAGCTTCTCCTGGCCCAGCGTGACCACTCATGTCCTCCAACAACTGTCCACCCCACTGCAGCTGACATGACGCTGGAGCCCCTGCACTCACACCATGTTCCCATCCACAGGGTGTGCCCCCAGGAAGGCCAGCTCCAAGGCCCTGCCTGCCTGTCCAGTGCCACCCAGACACCAGGGGCCTCAGGACAAGACACCCAAGGAGATCCCACCAGAGGCCGTGAAGGAGTACATGGAAATCATGGACACGTTGCTGGGGCCAACACCCTTGTCCTTGGAGCCTCCCGATGGCCACCCAGAAGAGGACAGAGATGAAGCTTTCCTGGAGAATGAGGGGTCATGCCCGGACCCGGAAATGCTGTCCTACATTGACCATCTATGCTCCCAGGTGGATTTTGTCACCAAGGTGGGTTGGGATGCAGCACTGGGATGCAAGATCCAAAAAATGACCCTGCCAGGCCCTTAAGCCAAATGCAAGTTCTTCACCACTGCCTTTGTGTTCCTGAGTGAGTGAGGGAGGGAGGGAGTGAAGCTGACTGCCCACTGATGTACACCCCAGAGTGTGAACAGTGATGGGGCCGTCATTGCTCTCTGGTTCTGTTCAAGTTCCCATCATCTCAGGTGCTTCATGCAAGGATGATCATGGACATCTTGCATCTCTTCTAGGTGGAGGCCATCATTCACCCCAGATTCCTGGAAGAACTGCTTTCCCCAGATCCACAGCTGGACCTCACGGCCCTGTCCAAGGAGCTGGAGAAGGAGGAAGGGCTGACTGCTGACCAGGTAAAGGACAGAAGGTGGTCAGCAGGTAGAGCAGGCATAGCATGTAGACAGGGCAGGGAGGGGCTCCAGGAAAGCAGGGGTTTGGGGGCAGCATGCAGACAGGGCAGGGAGGGGCACCCAGAAACCAGGGGTGGGGGCTTCATATAGACAGGGCCTGGAGGGGCACCAGGAAACCAGGGGTGGGGGGACAGCAGGTAGACAGGGCAGGGAGGGGCACATAGGTAGACTCGTGGTAGAAGGGGGAACCCCAGCATGGCAGACCCAGATCATTTTGTCTCCCCCTACTCTGCTGGGGAAAAATGACTTCTTGAGGAGCTGCTTCGGGTGGGGTGCAGGTGCACACATGTGTTAAGGAGACAGAAGAGCCAGTTCCAGGTTAGGGTACAGGGCTAGAATGAGGCCCATGTGGGTGGAGGCAGAACCCCTCACACTAATGGGACCAGCCCAGAGACTCAGGCCTTTCTGCCTCCTCCCGAGTACCTGCTGTGCACTCCCTGGCCTCCCTCACACCTGGCACAGCCACTAAGGGCCTGTTTCCTCTGCAGGTGATGGCGAAGCACTGCTCTTTGAAAGAGGATGGGGCTGTGGGGGCAACCCCCAGTCATGGTGTGCCCCAACTGAACCCCAGCAATTCTGAATCTGGATCCCAACAAAGTGCGCAGAGTGACAACCAGGGCCCCCGCCTTGGGGCCAGAGCTGAGTGCTACTCCTGGTCGATGCCTTCCCAAGACCTGCAGAGACATGCTGTCCCAGACACCCCCCTGTGCAGGCCTGAGGTTAATGCTGTCTTTAGTGGACATCGGCAGTGTCCCTCACTGGGGGCCACCAAAGATGCCAGGAGTTTCAGAGGAGGACCCTCTGTTGGGGGCCCGCACACACCATTGGACAACTCCAGTGAGAACGAGGAGGAACTTCCCAGTCTCTCCTTCCTCCTGGCCTCCCAGCACCACCTGCTGCCCTTGGGCTTTGCACGGAGCAAGGCCTCTGCTGAAGACCTGCCCTGCCTTGGAGCTGGGAATCCTTGCAGAGCACCAAAACCCCTGTCTACCCACGGAAGGGACCCTAGGGGTCCCCTCCCACATGCTGCAAAGTCCAGGAAGCAAGCTCTGCAGGGAGGCCAGGGCCCTGCAAAAAAGAAGCCCTGCCCAGTGCCTCAGCTCAGGGCTTCGGGAGGGCAGGCCCAGGCTCTGGGCTCTGTGGACTCCCAGGCTCAGAAGAGGAAACGTGACCACTTGGTCACCAGGAGGAGGAAGAAGCACCATTCAGCCCACTAGGTGGCGCCAGGGCTCTGGGAGCAGCTCCTCCAGGTGCAGCCTGAAGCACATGGACCCTAACTCTGCCCTGCACCCAAAGTGCTGACCCTGCTGTTCCTCACCACAAGAGGGCGACTCTAGGAGCCCCGGGTGGAGGGACCTGGGGCAAGAGTGTGGAATCATCCCTTTGGGACTTTGTTTGTGTAAATAAAGGAAGTTACATTGGAAATCGTCTCTGCTCTGCTGCCCTCTGTCCTGGCGTCAGTGGGGAGTGGACGGTGAGGCGAGACAGACGGGGATGCCTGCTCGTGGCTGCACAGCGGCCTGACCGACGTCTCCCTCCGGGTTCACACACTTCTACCCCGGCTGCCCGTGCCCCGCACCATCACCGCCCACACAAGCCCTCATTTGCTCTGGGTCCTCTGGAGCCCCGCTGTCCTTTGTGTCCTATAAATGTCTTCCTGGGAGCTGCTTCTGAGCCTTCAGACGAGGGCCCCAGGAGCAGAGTTCGAGAACTGAGCCTGGAGTGGGCACCCTCCCGAGGGGGCTCCTTTCTGCTCCCTGAAGCAGGCTCCTGGCAGGCCTGGTCCCTCCTCAGTGTGGGTCTGGGGAGGTGGTAAGCGCTGGCCTTGGGAAAAGAGGCTGCGGCATCTGGGGAAATGGAGGCCGACAAACTGAGCAGCACTGATGGCCGCCAAAGCCAAGGGCTGTGCTTTCTCAGTCACCAGGGGGGACTGCTCACAGGGGACCTCAGCACTGCAGGAGGTCCTGGACGGCTCTGTGCCCTGGGCAGCACTGGGGGTGGCCCTCACTGGTCCTAACAGGCGGCCCCATGCTGTACCAGAAGCCGGGAAAAGGGCAGGCCAGCACGAGTCTGCTCATCAGTCGACCACAGGCAGTGGCTGGCACAGGCCTCCTGCAGACAAGAGAAGGGCTGGCTCCTGGGACACACGGGGGCAGCTGAGGCCCTTCGCAGCCCCTGCAGTTTCTGTGAAGGCGTCCTGGGCTGGGAGGAAAGAACCTGGGCGGCCCCACGGGGGCTCTCAGGACCTGACTCCTACCCTAGACAGGCTCTGCAGTGTCCCCAGACCAGCACGGCCCTGTGAAGGACTTCAAACCCCACTAACTAAGCTCTGTTCCCTGACACCAGCACAGGTGCCTTGTGTGCAAGCCTCTCACTAACTTCAGACAAACATTCATGACTAAGGCTGCCCTGGGCTGGCTCTCATTCTCCCCATCTCAGTCTCCCGAAGGACGAATTCCACCTCTGATGCCAACACCCCTTCCTGCAGTGTCCAGAGATTCTCATTTTCTTCAATTACTGCTGCTTTGGTTGTGATATCAAGAGAATGTAAGGGAACCACTGTGACGTAGCGGGTAAAGCTGCCACCTGCAGCACCAGCATTCCATATGGGCGCTGGTTCGAGTCTCAGCTGCTCCACTTCCAATCCAGTTCTCTGCTGTGGCCTGAGAAAGCAGTGGAGGATGGTCAAGTCCTTGGGCCCCTGCACCCACATGGCAGACCCAGAAGAAGCTCCAGGCTCCTGGCTTTGGATCAGGTCAGCTCCAGTCATTGTGGCCATTTGGGGAGTGATTCAGCAGATGGAAGACCTCTCTGTCTCTGCCTCTGCCTCTCTGTAACTCTGCCTTCAAATAAATAAAAAAAGAACTTCAGTAAAAACATAATAATACTACCCTCACAGCATGAGTTACGAGTGTTCCGGTTCTACTTTGGAACAGCTGAAGGGGATTGATATTCATTTTTTAAGAGAAATTGATTTTTTTTTTCATTTTATTTGAAAGGAACAAGAGGAAGGGAGAAGAAGAGAGGGAGGGAGATGGAGAAAAGGGAGAGGGAGAAAATACCCCTATGTGCTGCATCACTCCCAAGCTGGCAATGGCCTGGGGCTGGGTTGAGTCCATGCAGTATCTTCCGCTATAATCTGTTATTCCACAGGAGCCCTTTTGATGAGGTGGGGAGGTGTTGGAGGGGAGGCATTCTGTAACCCTGTGATTTTACTGAACCTGGGCTACTGTCCTGTGACCTTCACATGACCTCTGAGTAGCCCTCACCCCAACCATGGTGTGGAAGAAATGCAAGAGCGTGCTGGAGCTGGGCCTTTCTTGTCCATCAAGTCAGTTAGGTGCTGGTAAACACTCCAAAGAAAAGACTCGCGTAAGAGCTGCAGTGGACGGTAGGCTTTTGTAAGCAGGGCTGATGGTCTCTTCACATTTCACAGTCGTCACGTGGCCGTCCCTGTCAGAAGCAGGACAGGATCTCCCTCTTATCCACGCACCAAGAGCTTGAGCAGGCTGCTGAGGTAACACTCAGGTAACCACCCCAGCCCCTACGTCCCTCTCTCGTCCTCCAGTCACAGGCCAGGACCCCTTTCCTCACGTCCTGGTTCTGGATGCAGCCATGCTCAGTCAGCTACACCCCAGGCTTTCCCTCCCTGAGGTCCACTGCAGTTCAGTCTTCCCTTTAAAACCTCCAGCCGTGCTGCTTCTCTACTCAGGAAAGCCCTGGATCCTCTGCACTGTGGGTCCTGAGTGGGACGTCTCACTCCTTCCGCAGGCCTGGTGTCCCTGTAGCAGGCACGTTCCGTGAGAGGCAGAATCAGCCTTCTCCCCTGACGGTGCCCCTTAGTGTCCCCCTACACACCTGCTCTTCTCCTGGGATCCCACACTTGAGTCTTCCTGCAAGGTCTCCTTTCTGAACAAGGGAACTGTATGCTGACCCCAAGGGAAGGGCAGGCATGGAGAGCATGAGAGATCAGAAGAGCAGCAGGGTGGGTCATTGCTTTCCTCACCTCCGCCACACTTGGTTTGAGGGTGGGCAGAAGAGCCAAGGGGAAGTGTCAGGCAAGGACACTGGGACACGGGATGAAAGGTCACACCAAGGCTTTCTGGGAGGCCCTCAGGATAAATGGCAGCAGAAGCCAGGTAAGCGCAGTTCTAGGGCTGTGTGGGGTCCAGGTGAACAACAGGCTGGTGTAGGATGGAGCAGATGCTGGGTCTGGGGAAGGAGTGGGCCTCGTGATTCTGTCAACCCAGCCCACTGAGCAGGAGACCCTGGGAAGATGCTGGGGTAGACGCAGTGCCAGGCGCAGTGCCAGCAGACCAGACCCACACTGGCCTGTTTCACCAGTCCCCAGATTTTGGGAAGGTAGCAAACTAGGGGCTCCAGAACCACACTTCCTCCACCCACTGGGGGAGGGTGCAGCTTGTACAAACAAGGTGAGGACGGCTGTGTCAGGACCTAGGGTGTCACAGGAGGCCACAGGCAGTTAACAGAGCAAGCCTGCTGCTAGGCACAGGGTGCCAAGTTGGCAGGCACCAGGCAGAGATAGGACCAAAAAGACGCCAGCAAAGAAGAAAAGGTAGAAGCCATTGACAGGGAGAGAAAAGGGGGACTTGGTGCGATCACAATTCGATGGCCTCCGGGTGTCCTCATTCTCATCCCTGGGACCTGGGACTAAGTGGCTTCATGTGCAGAAAGACTTTGCACACTGGATGGAGCTGGGCGCCCTAGAGGGTAGAGGACCCCTGGAGTACTCAGGTACCATCCCTGATGTCCTTCTAAGGGGACGGGGTAGCAGGGGGCAGGGGCAGAAGGAAGGTGAGGACAGAAGCAGAGGTTGTCTGGATGCACTTTGAGGATGCAGGAATAGGTCACTGGCCAGGGTGTGCTGCCACCCGGAGAAGCTGGAAAGGCGGGAGCGGAATGTGCACGAGGGGCTCACTAGGAACCAGGTGGCCCACACCTGGACTCTGGCCCTCCAGGTCTATTAGTCACTCAGTGTCAGCCACTGGGCTCCCAGGTGGTGCTGACTGGATACTGTGTGCTGGGGAATTCACATCAGGCTCCTCCTGAGGACAGTGCTGTGCCTGTGCTGTCCTGTTGTTTCCTTCTTGGGCTCCCCACAGTGAGTGCCCCTCCCCTGCCTTCCTCTCACTGTGCCACCACCCAGCCTGAGAAGGCGGCAGCAGGCCTCACCTGCACAGTGGGTGCTGTCTGCTCCAGGCCATGCAATGAGTGCTATGAGCTATGGGGTCCCCAACATCACCCTGGATTTAGTGCTGGTGAGGGAAGCACCAAAGGACCCCAGCAGTCTCCAGGCCCTTGGGGAGCTCCAAGAGGGTAAAGTCCCACTTCTTAGGACCCTATGCAGGGGAAGGTCTGAGACAGGCACTAAGAACAAGTGCAGCTCAGACACAGGGAGATGGACAAGATCTGGAACTGGAGGGCCAGCACTTGTTCAGCATCTGCTGAATGCCAGGCAATGTGCTTACTTTTCTGTAGGAACCTTAAGACCAAGCCCATTTCCAGGTGAGGAAACCTTGCTAAGGTCACAGTGCAGGCGGATGACCGACTACAGACTGCAGCCAGGCCTGTCCTGGCCCACAGTGTGAGCACTGAGTCACTCCGCAGCACGTGTCTCCCCAGAGCTGTGTCTTGGCACTCTGGGTAGGGCGGGTGCAATTCAGGGCAGAGCAGGGAGCCCTGGGGAGGAGGTGGGGACCAGGTCAGGGAGGGGAGGAATCCTGAGGGTTCCCAGACACAGGCAGTGGTGATGGACAGGGTGAAGAAAGAGGGGCAGGGGTGCTTGTCTGGACTCTCAGAAGTCCAGCTCAGCAGTGCCCTGGCCTTGGGAAGGTACAACAGGAAGGCAGGGCTGTATGTGCATGATGGTGTGCCCATCAGGTGCACTGTCAAGGGCACTGGCCCTGAGACACCACAACAGGGCCTTTTTAGGAGAAGGCAGGCGCAGGGCCACGCTGGAGAGGAGGTCCAGCCCAGCCCTGCACTCAGCAGGCCCTTTGCTCTGCCTGTGGGTGCAGCAGACTCTCAGGAGGGGGCCCAGGTGAGACAGCCTGAAAGAAGCAATGAGGGGTGTAGGGACAGGGAATCAACAGACCTGGAACCTCCTCCCACAAGGAGGGCAGGGAACTGAAGGCCCTCCCTGTAGCTCAGCAAGCTCACTGGGAAGCAATGAAAACTGAGTTACTGGTGCAGGCACTGTACACAGCACCACCTACAGTGCTAGCATTCCTATGGGTGCCAGTTCAAATCCCTGTTACTCTACTTCCCATCCAACCCCCTGCTAATGAGACAGATAAAAGCAGTGGAGTGTGGCCCAAGCATTTGGGCCCCTGCCACCCAGATGGCACACCCTGATGATGTTCCTGGCTCCTGGCTTCAGCCTGGCCCAGCCCTGGATGTAGTGGCCAAGTAGGGAGTGAAAGTGTAGGTGAAAGATCCTCTCTCTGTGTTTCTCCTCTCTCTCTGCAAGTGTGACTTCAGATTAAATAAACAAATCTTTTTATAAAAGCTAAATTGCCAAAGGACCCTTCCTACTGCCAGGGCGAGTCAGTGTTCAGAGTGGGGACAACACCAGATTCTAGATTTCAATCTGTTGTTTTGCTAGTGGTACGATTTAGCTAAATGTATTCTGTTATACAAGCTTGCCATAATAAGTTGTCATTAACTAGGTAGTTTGGAAATAAGAGAAACTGATTCTCATGATTCTGGAAGCCAGAAGTCAAAAGCCAGGTGTTATCAAAGTCACTCTACCTTAAGAGGGCTGCAGGAGGAATTCCTCACCTCTGCTTACTTCTGGTCGCTGTTGGTGCTTTGTGGTCTCTAACTGTATCACTCCAGCCTCTGCCTCCATCTCCATAGGAATATCTTACCTCTGTGTGTCTCCATGGATCCTCTTATTTTTTAACACCTTCATTTTTATTTATTTGAGAGTTGGAGAGAGACAGAGACCAAGAATGACAGGCAGAGATCTTCCATCTCTTAGTCTACTTGCCTAAAGCTCTTGAAAGGCAGGGATGGGCCAGACTGAAGGTAGAGTTGGGAACGGATTCCAAGTCCCATTTGAGTGGCGTGGGGCCAGCTACCTGAGCCATCACTGCTGTCTCCAGGTACATATGAACAAGTAGCTGGAATTAAATTCAAACACAGGCACCCTAACAAGGGCTGTGGCAACACAAGTAGCCTCGTAATCACTGCATCACATGCCTGAAACTGGCCTCTCTTCTCATATGGACATTAGTCATTGGATTTAGGGTCTACCCAAAAGTGTTATCATCCTGAGATTCTTAATGAAGTACATCTATAAAGACCCCATTTCCAACAAAGGTCAAACACAAAGGTTCCTGGGAAGAAAAAAATTGGGGAATGTTAATCCACCCAATGCACCATCCTTTCAACAACCACATGAGGGAGGCTTCAGAATCCCCCATTACAGAGGACAACACCAGCTCAGAAGACAAAAAGACCAGGAGTAGCTAGTCACACAGCAGGCCCATGTGGCAGAACACTGTCGGCAGCTTTACGGTCCTAACAATTTCCTCTCCACTCCATGTGCCATGTATGGAACAGTTTAGCCCACAGAGGCCTGCTCAGAAGACTTGGTCACATGGAGGATGCTGTAGTGACCAGAATGGCTGGGCCCAGGGCGTATCACTCACTTTCACCTTCTCACTTTCTGTTTCTGCTTTTACAGCTCAGTTTTTACGCCTAAACTGTACAGTTTTACAGCTCAGTTTTTATACCTATAAAATGGGACCCAGTCCTTATGTAAAAAAGGGAACTTATATCCATAATATACAAAGAGAGACTACAAGAAAAAGTCAATACAACCTTATCTAAATATGATCAGAGTCGGTGAACTCAAAAGGCTTCCATAGCCTTGGCAACTCATGACTAGAGCCTAGGGTGATTACTGACGCCATAAACAAGAGTGTCAATTTGTTAAGTCAAAAACAGGGGTCACTGTGCACTTACTCCTCATGTAGGATCTCTGTTCTTAATGTGCTGTACATTGCAATTTAATGCTATAACTAGTACAAACAGTATTTTTCACTTTGTGTTTCTATGTGGATGCAAACTGTTGAAATCTTTACTTAATATATGCTAAACTGATCTTCTGTATATAAAGAGAATTCAAAACGAATCTTGATGTGAATGGAAGGGGAGAGGGAGCAGGAGAGGGGAGGGTTGCGGGTGGGAGAGAAGTATGGGGGGGGAACCATTGAAATCCATAAGCTGTACTTTGAAAATTTATATTCATTAAATAAAAGGGGGAAAAAAGGAAAAAGGCAAACTAACAGAAAAACAACAGGTTAAAAAAAATAGAACACAAATTTCACAGATCTCCAATGACAACACACATATGAAAATGTAGTTAGTCAGTCATCAGGAAAATGCAAATAAAAATCATAAACCACCACACTCGCCAAAATGATCAGAATGAGTGTTGGTGAGGATACAACCTCTCATGCAGGCTGTTTGCTAACCTGGGAGGAAGGTGACCACACCCCTTTCTATCCTGCAGTGCTAGTCGTGACTTTCTAGGAAATGTACCACAAAAGACAGAGTGTTCATCTCTGCTACGAAGAGTAATAAAAGATGTGCACAGCTCTGCTACTCAGGTATCTCCAACTGGAAACTACTCAAATACCTCCCAAGAACAGAACTGATCATAAAATTCAGTTCTCATGGCAGCACACTGTATGGCAATGAGAGTGAAAACACCTTAACTATGTGTTACAGCATGTATGGGTCTCATGTATACAACATTAAGACACAAAAGAGTGCTAGCTGTAATTCTGTTAATATAAACTAAGAATCTCGTCTAAGGTGCTTAAAAGTGAAGGTGGTAGTTGCCTTGACTATCAACGACAAGAACAGGGTATGAAGTGGGGCTTCTGGGGGTGCTGGTAACACATTTTGGGAGTGTGGGGAGGGCATCAAACTTTAGACTTATGAATTATATACTCTTGGGTAGTTATGTCACACTTCAATTAGGACATTTAAATATGCCATGAAAATGGGTGTTGATTTAGGCTCCTTCTTGCAGATGCCCTGACGTTGGGCTGGGCCAGGAAAGGGGTTACTCTCGGGGAGACTGATGAGGAATGGAGCCCAGGAGAACACACAAGCGTCCCCAGACAGGGCCTTACTCACAGGGCACATGGACTATTCTTTCGAGTTCTCCTCACAAACCATCTCCATATAAAGAGCATTTGTCTGAGTCAGTTCTCTGCCCGTATAATAACTGACGGAACTGGTTCTCAATGAGACTCACCTCACCCTACTGGAGGTTGGAGGGTGGTAAAAGACACATTGCAAACAAATACATAAAGCAGGAGGTCAGTAATGTGTGCTGTGGCTTAGTCAAGTCACCCTGACGTACTCTGCTCTGAATTCTCATGCTGCCTGACTACTCACCAATATCCCTCTCACAGGGTTATTCTCATAACATCTGAGCATCAAAAACTGCCTTGGTCTCCTATTATCCTTGAAGTTCCTCTCCATTTTCTCAAATATTTCCAAACTTCTCATCCAATTCATTTCACTTCTCTGAACAACAGACCACACCTGTTCTATGCCACAGAGAGGCAAATCCCTCCAACACATGGGCTTAGCAACCATTCACTGACCTGCTCACCCTTTCATAAATCACCCTATTCACTTTCCATACATCACTTTCTTCCATTTCTTCATCTACCCTTCACCCACATTTGCACAGCCAACAACTAGCACACCTATTGTCCTTCACATCCCCATTCATTCACTAATGCATCCCATCTTTCAGTAATCTCTCCGTTACTCAGCCATCAATCTCCCCACCTATCAATACATCCAGCCTAACTACCCATCTATCTACTCACCCATCCTTTTATCCATGCATCTGCCCACCAAATCTTCATCCATCCAACCATGCATCTACCTTCTCTTCCATTGCTCCACATCTCCACTCAATCAATCATCTATTCACTCTTCCACTGATCTGTGCACAGCCAGGTATCTCTTGGACACTAATGATAGAAGGGGACATTTGTAGGTCACAGCATGTAAACAAGTTGAATTATATTAGATCTATTATGAATAACAAAGACATGTAGATGTAATAGTAGGGATGACCTACTTGAGCTCACAGTGTGAAGTAAAATTCCTCAGCAGAAGATCTGAATCCTAAACGTAAAGAAGAAACTCTGCAAAGACGGGAGGACAGGACAAGCTAGGCCCCTGAAACAACATAGCTAAAGACCCCGAGATGGGGAAGGCCTTGGCACACTAAAGAAACAAGAGCTGTGTGACAAGGATGGCGTGAGGGATGTGGCAGGAGATGAGGCAGAGGTATCAGGAAGCCAACACTATGCAAGGCTTAAAGCCAAAGTAGGAAATTCAATTTTATTCTGAGCACAAGTGAAAAAGCCATGGGGAGGAATGAACAGGAAAGTGCAATGACATGTTTTAAAGTAACGTTCTGATAGTTGTTTGGAGAGTTAAGTAGAGACACAAGAGGCTGGATGCTAGGAGACCAGGTCAGGGACTACAGGACAGAAATAATGGTCTATCCTGCAAAGGAGGTAGCAGCACAGTGGAGTAACTACATGGTTTCACAGTCCTGAGTGAGGACTGGGATAGGTAAACAAGTATGATCACTAGGGATCACTTTCCCCACAAGGAGGAACCAGTGGCAGAGAGAGGTTCACACTGGTAGCTGTTTGTCATCTGATTAGGGAGTGATTCTAATTATTAGGCTAGGGCCCAGGATCTAGGCAGAGCCCAAATCAATGAAGACAAGTTCAGTCCAACAGACCTGTACCATCTCTGTTGAGAAAGCCTGTAGCAAATTATGACTCTACAGTTACCAGATATGTTGTTTTTCTCTTTACCATCACACCTACGCTTTTCCCCAAACCACACATACTCCCATCAATAAATTCTGTTGCCCATAAGTCTTTGCCAAATTTCTCTTTCTTCAATCATTCAAGCAACCAACCAACCGTCTCCTCTGTGACTCAGTTCACCTAACAGGACTATAAGCAGTCAACCCAGTTTAGAAGAGCAAGGTGGCGTTCAGAAAGGTTAAACACTCCAAGGTCATGATCATTTTATTGTTTCACACTGCCTCAGAGGTCAGTATACTTTCTTTCCACTTTTCCCAAACACTTTCTATGACAAGGGAAAATCAAGGTATTCAGTGGTGACCTGTAATGATCAGAGGACTCAAGTCATCTCAGATCCTTGCCTGAGAAAAACATTAAATACGTAACTATGTAAACTTATTCTTGATTCCAGCTGTCCAACATTCCAAGACTTTCAGAGCCTGGGTCTAGGGCCTTCTGAGGGTGTAGAACCACACACCTTCAGAGTCAGAAGGGCCCTGGTCCAGTCCAGTCGTCATCTTACAGGTCATGAAACTGAGGCACAGAGTGCCAAGGTCCAGTGGCTTCTGAAACCAGCCTTGACCTCTTTGTAGGGCTGACCCATCGCTGCTTTATTCCCTTGCACCACACTCATCGCTTTTCTCCTCCCTCGGCCTCCCATCTTTCCCACACCCATTCGCTACCTCAGTGAGCATTCCCCAGCCAGTTATCCAATAGGATGTGAGACTGGTTAGCTACACATACAGGGCTGGGAGGCAGACAGGGACAATGGAGGAGGTGAAGTTCACAGGCAGGTGCAGCTGACGCATGGAAATGTCACCCCCAAAGGGGTAAAATCCCTCAAAGTCTGAGTGCGTGAGGATCTGATCACTGGCATCTGGATGTGCTGGGTTCGCTGGTACAGCTGGGTGTTCCAGCTTTCTCCCTCCACCCATCCCAGGGCCAGACTTTGACCATTTATCCATGTCCAGGGTCCCACCCTGGGATTTGGGGATGTCCCAGCCAAGCAAGGTTTCTCCCTGAGTGGGGAGCCTGATTCATCTGGCTCATGTCATCCTGAGGGCACCTGCTTGGGAGCGACAAGGCAACATCCAGGTGACCTCCACCACTAGCCCTGTCTCCCAGGTTTCTAACTGCTCTTGGGCTGGGCTCACAGAGCTCTGGAGTCCAATGGCTGCTGGCTCCCCACCACTCTGCACCCTATGGCAGCCCTAGTCAGCCCCATAGCCTGTAAGAGGTTGAGGGGCTCTGGGCTGATGGGTGGAAGCGGTCGCAGGGCTCAGGGGAGGCAGCAGCAGCCAAAGCAGGGATCACAGAAGCACAGTTCCCATGTCCATACTGGATGCCAGGAGCAGAGGGAGGGTGGAGGGCCATGCCTGACCCTGGTCCCAGACAGGACCTCATCCTGCTGTGGCTTCAGTTCCAGAGGAGCCCTGCTCCCACCCTGACCTCACCTGACTGAGACCATGATAGGCCTGAACTCTACTAAGAGAAGTCCTGGACCCTGAGCCCTGACCTTATGCCAAGACAGACCCTAACCCCAGGCCTGACCTTCCCAAGCCTGGACTCTAACCCCACCCTGATGGGTACAGAGCTAGGCCAGACCATAATACAATAAAATGCTCCTACCAATTAATGAGGAAAGAGACGAGGCATAGAAAAATAAATGATATTAAAAGATTTTGATGGGCTGGCGCTGTGGCATTCTAGGTAAAGCTGCTGCCTGCAGTGCTGGCATCCCATATGGGCCAGCTGCTCCACTTACAATCCAGCTCTCTGCTATGGCCTGGGAAAGCAGTAGAAAATGGCCCAAGTATTAGGGCCCCTGCACCCATGTGGGAGAATTGGAAGAAGCTCCTGATTCCTGGCTTTGGATCAACACAGCTCCAGCCATTGAAGCCAGTTGGGGAGTGAAACAGTGGATGTAAAACCTTTCTTGGAGGCGGAGCCAATATGGCAGAATAGAGAGGGAGCGCACCAATAGTCTGGGAAAATTTAGTTTAATAAAAGTGGAGTTACGGTAGCCTTAGAAAAAGGATCGGGAAAAAATTGCAGAGGAAACTCTTCCGGATCTAGTGGCTGTGACTAAGAGGACCTACTGGGAGAACAAGGTCACCCACCACATGGAAGCCGAGCCACGGGAGCCGCAGGGTCTGCGTGCCAGTGCAGGAAGGGGAGTGCATGTCACACAGACACCAGTGTGGGAGAGCAGGGATGCCCAGGGCTCCAAGTCCACACATCAGCGCTGGAAGGGGAGGTGAGCTCAGCGGGGAAACGGCGGTCAGAATCTAGAGGGGAGCAGGAAAGTTCACCAGACTGACTACAGGAGAGAAGGGAAAAAAAAAAGTGGGAGGGTACTGGTACAGACAGTTTCTCTCTAGTTTCTCTCTTAGCCAACCTTGCAAAGGCGAGCAAGAGACAAAGAGCAGGCCCCACTCTGGATATACATAACAACAGGGGAGAGCTAAGGAACTGAGTCGCTACAATTCAGTAGCCTAGGCAACCCAGTGGGAGTCCAGAGGAGAAACAGAGCCTGCACAGACTCTTTGGGTAGAAGCCAGAGATCGGAAGCTAAATACCATCAATTCTGCTCAGCCTTGCAGTATTACTTACCTCCTGAATAAATAAATAACATAAATAAAATAAATAAATAAATAAAAAGAGAGAGATTTACCACGCATAACCTGAGGGTGTCACCTTTGCACACCCGTAACCCGGAAGAACCAAGCAGAGCTCTCAGGCCACACCCATCTCAAGCCTCCAAGACTCCTCCAACAGCAGGCAGTCCACTTAACACAGACATAGTATAAAATAAAAAAAAAACGCACAGTGAGGGAAGAATAATTAACTATGCAAAGCAACAAACACAAAAATCGAGGGAACAAGATCAACGATGACACTAGGATGCCTCCAAATAAACAAAACACCCCAAGCCAAGATTATGAAGATGATGAGATAGAAGAAATGCAAGAAGCAGATCTCAAAAAATTTGATAAGAACATTTAGAAGTTTTCAAAAGCAAATCCTTGAACTACAGAAATCCTTATTGGACAGGATTGAAAATCTCTCTCGTGAAAATGAAATTTTAAGGAAGAATCAAAATGAAACTCAGAAACTAGTAGAACAGGAAAGTGTGATAGTGAAGAGAAATCAAAATGAAACGAAGAGCTCAATAGATCAAATGACAAACACATTAGAGAGCCTTAAAAACAGAATGGGTGAAGCAGAAGAGAGACTATCGGACTTAGAAGACAGAGCACAGGAAAACATACAGTCAAACCAAAGAAAAGAAGAGGAAATTAGAAATCTAAAAAGTATTGTTGGGAATCTAGAGGATACTATTAAAAAAACCAACATTCGAGTTCTAGGAGTTCCTGAAGGCATGGAGAGAGAGAAAGGATTAGAAGGCCTTTTTAGTGAGATACTAGCAGAGAACTTTCCAGGTTTGGAGAAGGACAGAGACATCCTAGTACAGGAAGCTCATAGAACCCCCAATAAACATGACCAAAAGAGATCCTCACCACAACACGTTGTAATTAAACTCTCCACAGTGAAACATACAGAAAAGATCCTAAAATGTGCTAGAGAGAAACGTCAGATTACTCTCAGAGGATCTCCAATCAGACTCACAGCAGACTTCTCATCAGAAACACTACAGGCTAGGAGGGAATGGTGAGACATAGCACAGGTGCTAAGAGAGAAAAATTGCCAAACCAGAATATTATATCCTGCTAAGCTCTCATTTGTGAATGAAGGTGAAATAAAGACCTTTCATAGCAAACAGAAATTGAAAGACTTTGCCGCCACTCGTCCAGCCCTGCAAAAGATACTTAAAGATGTGCTACACTCAGAAACACAGAAACACGGTCATCAATATGAAAGAAGGGAAAGGAAGAACACCCACCAGTAAAAGAGCATGGGAAGCTCAAAGCATATACTAGAAAATATTTCCGGGAAAATGGCAGGGCAAAGTCACTATGTATCAATAGTCACATTAAATATTAATGGACTTAACTCTTCAGTTAAAAGACACCGGTTGGCTGATTGGCTCAAGGAACAAAACCCAACTATTTGTTGCCTACAAGAAGCACATCTCTCTAACAAAGATGCATGCAGACTGAAAGTGAAAGGTTGGAAAAAGATATTCCATGCCAACAGAAACCAAAAAAAGCAGGTGTAGCCATATTAACATCAGACAAAATAAACTTTAATACAAAAACTATTAAGAGAGACAAAGAGGGGCACTATATAATGATTAAGGGTTCAATTCAACAGGAAGATGTAACTATTATAAATGTATATGCACCTAATTACAGGGCACCGGTCTATTTAAAAGATATGTTAAGGGACTTCAAGGGAGATTTAGATTCCAATACAATAGTACTGGGGGACTTCAATACTCCACTCTCAGAAATAGACAGATCATCCGGACAGAAGATCAACAAGGAAACAGCAGATTTAATCGACACAATTGCCCAAATGGATCTAACAGATATCTACAGAACTTTCAATCCTACAGCTAAAGACTTCACATTCTTCTCAGCAGTGCATGGAACCTTCTCTAGGATTGATCACATACTAGGCCATAAAGCAAGTCTAGCAACTTTAAAAGAATTAGAATCATACCATGCAGCTTCTCAGACCACAGCGGAATGAAGCTGGAAATTAGCAACTCAGGAAACCCTAGAAAGTATGCAAACACATGGAGACTGAACAACATGCTCCTGAATGAACACTGGGTCATTCAAGAAATCAAAAGAGAAATCAAAAACTTTCTGAAAGTAAATGAAGAAAACAACACAACAAATCAAAACTTATGGGATACAGCAAAAGCAGTACTGAGCGGCAAGTTTATAGCAATAGGGGCCTATATCAAGAAATTGGAAAGGTACCAAATAAATGAGCTTTCAGCGCACCTCAAGGACCTAGAAAAACTGCAGCAAACCCGACCCATATCTAGTAGGAGAAGAGAAATAATTAAAATCAGAGAAGAAATTAACAGGATTGAATCCAAAAAAACCTTACAAAAAATCAGCCAAGTGAAGAGCTGGTTTTTTGAAAAAATAAACAAAATTGACACCCCATTGGCACAACTAACTAAAAAAAGAAAAGACCAAATTAATAAAATCAGAGATGAAAAAGGAAACGTAACAACAGACACCACAGAAATAAAAAGTATCATCAGAAATTACTACAAGGACCTGTATGCCAGCAAACAGGAAAACCTATCAGAAATGGATAGATTCCTGGACACATGCAATCTACCAAAATTGAACCATGAAGACATAGAAAACCTAAATAGACCCATAACTGAAACAGAAATTGAAACAGTAATAAAGGCCCTCCCAACAAAGAAAAGCCCAGGACCAGATGGATTCACTGCTGAATTCTACCAGACATTTAAAGAAGAGCTAAATCCAGTTCTTCTCAAACTATTCAGAACAATCGAAAAAGAGGGAATCCTCCCAAATTCTTTCTATGAAGCCAGCATTACCTTAATCCCTAAGCCAGAGAAAGACGCAGCACTGAAAGAAAATTATAGACCAATATCCCTGATGAACATAGATGCAAAAATCCTCAATAAAATTCTCGCCATTAGAATACAACAACACATCAGAAAAATCATCCACCCAGACCAAGTGGGATTTATCCCTGGTATGCATGGATGGTTCAACATTCGCAATTCAATCAATGTGATTCACCACATTAACAGACTGCAAAAGAAAACCCATATGATTATCTCAATAGATGCAGAGAAAGCATTCGATAAAATTCAACAGCCTTTCATGATGAAAACTCTAAGCAAATTGGGTATAGAAGGAACATTCCTCAATATAATCAAAGCACGGCCAGCATCCTATTGAATGGGGAAAATTTGGAAGCATTTCCACTGAGATCTGGCACCAGGCAGGGATGCCCACTCTCACCACTGCTATTTAACATAGTTCTGGAAGTTTTAGCCAGAGCCATCAGACAAGAAAAAGAAATTAAAGGAATACAAATTGAGAAGGAAGAAGTCAAACTATCCCTCTTTGCAGATGATATGATTCTTTACTTAGAGGATCCAAAGAACGCTACTAAGAGACTTTTGGAACTCACAGAGGAGTTTGGCAAAGTGGCAGGATATAAAATCAATGCACAAAAATCAACAGCCTTTGTATACACAAGCAATGACATGGTTGAGAAAGACCTGCTAAGATCAATCCCATTCACAATAGCTACAAAAACAATCAAATACCTTGGAATAAACTTAACCAAGGACGTTAAAGTTCTCTACAATGAGAATTACAAAATCTTAAAGAAAGAAATAGAAGAGGATACCAAAAAATAGAAAAATCTTCCATGCTCATGGATTGGAAGAATCAATATTATCAAAATGTCCATTCTCCCAAAAGCAATTTATAGATTCAATGCAATTCCAATCAGGATACCAAAGACATTCTTCTCTGATCTAGAAAAAATGATGCTGAAATTCATATGGAGGCACAAGAGACCTCGAATAGCTAAAGCAATCCTGTACAACAAAAACAAAGCCGGAGGCATCACAATACCAGATTTCAGGACATACTACAGGGCAGTTGTAATCAAAACAGCATGGTACTGGTACAGAAACAGATGGATAGACCAATGGAACTGAATTGAAACACCAGAAATCAACCCAAACATCTACAGCCAAGGATCTAAAACCAATCCCTGGAGCAAGGACAGTCTATTCAATAAATGGTGCTGGGAAAACTGGATTTCCACGTGCAGAAGCATGAAGCAAGACCCCTACCTTACACCTTACACAAAAATCCACTCAACATGGATTAAAGACCTAAATCTACGACCCAACACCATCAAGTTATTAGAGAACATTGGAGAAACCCTTCAAGATATTGGCACAGGCAAAGAATTTCTGGAAAAGACCCGGGAGGCACAGGCGGTCAAAGCCAAAATCAACTATTGGGATTGAATCAAATTGAGAAGTTTCTGCACTGCAAAAGAAACAGTCAGGAGAGTGAACAGACAACCGACAGAATGGGAAAAAATATTTGCAAACTATGCAGCAGATAAAGGGTTAATAACCAGAATCTACAAAGAGATCAAGAACTCCACAAAAACAAAACCCACAACCCACTTAAGAGATGGGCCAAGGACCTCAATAGACATTTTTCAAAAGAGGAAATCCAAATGGCCAACAGGCACATGAAAAAATGTTCAAGGTCACTAGCAATCAGGGAAATGCAAATCAAAAGCACAATGAGGTTTCACCTCACCCCGGTTAGAATGGCTCACATACAGAAATCTACCAACAACAGATGCTGGCGAGGATGTGGGGAAAAAGGGACACTAACCCACTGTTGGTGGGAATGCAAACTGGTCAAGCCACTATGGAAGTCAGTCTGGAGATTCCTCAGAAACCTGAAGATAACCCTACCGTTCGACCCAGCCATCCCACTCCTTGGAATTTACCCAAAGGAATTTAAATTGGCAAACAAACAAGCTGTCTGCACCCTAATGTTTATTGCAGCACAATTCACAATAGCCAAGACCTGGAACCAACCTAAATGCCCATCAATGGTAGACTGGATAAAGAAATTATGGGATATGTACTCTTTAGAATACTATACCACAGTAACAAACAACAAAATTCAGTCATTTGCAACAAAATGGAGGAATCTGGAACACATCATGCTGAGTGAAATAAGCCAGTCCCAAAGGGACAAATACCATATGTTCTCCCTGATTGGTGACAACTGACTGAACACCAAAAAGGAAACCTGTTGAAGTGAAATGGACACTTTGAGAAATGGTGACTTGATCAGCATAGCCCTGACTGTTAATGAACAACTTAATACATTATCCCCCTTAGTAGTTTTTTTTTTGTCTGTTCTACTTAATATGACTGGTTTAATTCTGTAATCAATACACAGTTATTCTTAAGTGTTGAAATTTAACTGACATGTCATCCCTGTTAAACATAAGAGTGGGAATAAGAGAGGGAAGAGATGTACAATTTGGGACATGCTCAAGCTGACTTGCCCCAAATGCTAGAGTTAGAAACATACCATGGAATTCCAATTCAATCCCATCAAGGTGGCATGTACCAATGCCATCTCACTAGTCCCGGTGATCAATTTCAGTTCACAATTGATCATAATGAAAGGACTAAGAGTCAAAGGGATCACACAAACAAGTCTAGTACCTGCTAATATTAACCGATAGAATAAATAAAGGGGAGAGTGATCCAACATGGGAAGCAAGATACGCAGCAGACTCATAGGATGGCAGATATCCTAAACAGCACTCTGGCCTCAGAATCAGCCCTAAAGGCACTCGGATCCGGCTGAAAAGCCCATGAGAGTATTTCAGGCATGGAAAGCCAAGACACTCTGGCAAAAAAAAAAGACCTAAATGAAAGATCTCTGTGAGTGAGATCCCAGTGGAAAGAACAGGTCTTCAAAGAAGGAGGTACCTTTCTCTGAAGGGAGGAGAGAACCTCCACTTTGACTATGACCTTGTCTAAACAAGATAAGAGTCGGAGAACTCAAGGGGCTTCCATAGACTTGGAAACTCATGACCGGAGCATAGGGAGATTACTGATGCCATAAACAGGAGTGTCAATTTGTAAAGTCAACAACAGGGGTCACTGTGCACTTACTCCTCATGTAGGATCTCTGTCCTTAATGTGCTGTACATTGAGATTTAATGCTATAACGAGTACTCAAACAGTATATTTCACTTTGTGTTTCTATGGGGGTGCAAACTGTTGAAATCTTTACTTAATGTATACTAAACTGATCTTCTGTATATATAGAAAATTGAAAATGAATCTTGATATGAATGGAAGGGGAGAGAGAGCGGGAAAGGGGAGGGTTGCGGGTGGGAAGGAAGTCATCAGAGGGGATGGGGATGCCAATGTAGTCCATAAGCTGTACTTTGGAAATCTATATTCATTAAATAAAAGTTAAAAAAAAACCTTTCTCTCTCTCTCGCTCTCTCGCTCTCTCTGCCTCTCCTTCTCTGAGTAACTCTGACTTTCAAATAAATAAATATATCTTTAAAAAAGGATTTTGAGTGAAACAAGCTAGGCACGGAATAACAAATACCACATATACTCCTTCATATATGAAAACTAAACAAAACAAAAACCAGTTCAGTCTGAACACAGAGTGGTGATTACTGTGGCTGAGAGGGGTGGAAAGGATAGAAAGAGTGTAGATTTAAAATTTAGAAGCTAGGTGGGGTTCATTAATTGTGACAAACATATTACACTAACCAGAGATGTTAATAAGGGACCTGGGAGTATGGCATATGCAAATTCTTTATACTACTTTACAATGTTTCATAAACTTAGAACTATTCTGGAGTAAAAAGTTTAAAAAGATTATTTGTGAAAGAAGGAATTAAAAGACCTAAACACATGAAAAAAATTTCAACCTAATCAGCTACCTGGGAAATGGAAATTAAAACATTAAAAATTATCATTTTCAACCATCAAATTGCCAACACTTCAGAATGAAAAAGACTCTCAATCTTTTGCTAATCCAAGATTTATCTTTAGAGTGGTAGAAAAAGAGAAGGTTCAAACTTCATAGACATGTTCTTAGTTTCTACTCTAGGATGCAATATCCTGATTTTTTTTAAGGATTGAGATTCTGCCACTGAATATTAATTTCTTTTGCCTTTTTCTTCATTACTAGTCTATCCATCTGATTCTACAGGGAAATAACTATTTACCTCTCAGGCTAGGTGAAAGAGAATAAGGGAAATATGACTGCACATCATAGACACTAAAATGTCTATTTAGCCATTGCTGTTGTTATTAATGAAGACTGAAATGAGGGGACCACACAGTCTTACTTAGGAAGAACTCACATTTCAAATTTTGTTAATATTTTGAGTTTGGCAAAAGTTCATCAGTGTTGAAAATACTTTACGCTTCAATATGGAAGTACTGAACTGAAAAAAGAACTGATAAATAGTGTAAAACAGGACATAAGATTGGCCATGAAGCTCAGGTGAACATAACGAGGGCCATACTAAATGAATTCTGATTGTGATATCTGTGAAGGATCTGGTGAGATTTCTATAACAGGCATGTGGAAACACCAATTTTGACTCTGGGAAGTGGATTCACGTGCAAAATATAGATTCGAATAGTTTAAGGATTTAGGTGAGGGGCACAGCCATGGAGTGGATAAAATATAAAAGGAAACTATGTTCAGGAAAATTAGAGACTAGAACAAAGGAATTAAATAAGGAGCTCCTAAGAGACGAGGACTTCAGGAGGTAAAGTTAAACCTTAAATGAAATTACAGTAGGTGACCATGTAAGATTTCTTATTAACTTCTTAAACAGCATTATTAGTATAGACCATAAAATTCATTCATCACAAGTGGGTAATTTAATAATACTAATTTACAGAATTATATCAAAATCATCCAATTTGCAGTTACACCCCTCTTTACCTTACCCCCCAATACCACTCATTGATCTCTTTATGTCTCTCTGAATTTGCATTTTCTGGATGCATCATATAAACAGAAATACACAATACATAGGTTTTCATGTCTGGGTTATTGCATAATCTTTTTGAAATTCATACATACTGTTGCACATACCATTATTTTGAACCATTCATTCCATTGTATTTTATTTACCATTTTCTGAGTTTGTGCTCTGGGTTGTGTCACATTTTTCACTGCCTAATTACCAGTTGATGAACATGTGTACTATTTGTAGTTTGAGATTATTGTGAATAATGCTCGTGTAAATATTCTTGTGAAATTCTTTGTGTGAACATACAAGTATGTTCTTGTTTCTCTTGGGAGGTTCTTGGAGGTGAAACTGATGGAGCAAATGGTAACTCTATGCTTAATATTTCCCAAACTGCTATTTTCCAAAGAGAGTATATCACTGTACATTCCCATCACAGTGTATAAGGGTTCCACTTTTTCCACATCATTGCCAACATAGATATTGTCTCTGTTACTACAATCATTCTATTGGAAATGAAATGTTATCCCATTGTAGTTTTAATTTGCATTTCCATAATAATTAATGATGTTGAACATATTTTCATGTGCTAAATTGCCATTCATACATTTTCTTCAGTGACAGGACTATTAAAAACTTTCTCATTTCAAAAGTGTTAGTTATCAAGGCTGGCACCATAGTGTAACGGGTGAAGCTGTAGCCTGCAATGCTGGCATCCCATATGAGTGCTGGTTCAAGTCCTGGATGCTCCTCTTCTGATCTAGCTCTCTTCTGTGGCCTAGGAAAGCAGCAGAAGATGGCCCAAGTCCTTGAGCCCCTGCACCTGCATGGGAGACCTGGAAGAAGCTCCTGGATCCTGGCTCCTGGCTTTGGATAGGCGCAGATCCGGCCATTGTGACCAACTGGGGTGTGAATCAGTGAATGGAAGACCTCGGTCTCTCTGCCTCTCCTCTCTCTGTGTAACTCTGACTTACAAGTAAATAAATAAATCTTTAAATAATATGAAGGTTATTGCTCAGGTTCACCATACCCAAGTCAAGAAGCTGCTGAGCCTACCCTTACCAATCAACAGATATCCTCATGACTGTTATATCTAAGCACTTACACATTCATAGGCACACTTCCAAATGCCTCCTCATGTTACTAAGGGTCTATGAACTGCTCCTGCTGACTTAATCGTGTTGCACTGAAGTGTGTCCCTCAACCGGTGGATGCTCCCATCCCATGCATCTGGAGAGAGTAAAAAAAAATGGCGTTTCTCTCCTACTCCTCAAGAATGAGTGCGAGGTCTCAGGTTTTGTAACCAGAGAGTAGGATTTCTTCAAGAGGGGGACACAGGAACAGGAGCAGAGACTCTGAAGGAGTTCATCCCTCACTGGCTGTTTTTCAGAGCACTTTGAGGAAGGTTCATCTTGCAACACTGTACTCACAGGGGGCCAGAACTCCACTAAGGAGGAAAGCTGCAAGTCAGGTTCTCGAATATACAATGTACTAGGGTGTATGCTGCTGAAACAGGAAGTGCCTCCAGCTCCTCATGTTGTACATGCTGGATGTTTATTGCAAGGCAGCCCACTGTTTCCTTGTCACATACACACACACACACACCAATAAAGCTATCCTTTGATAAGCTGGTGTCAGCTGGCAACAAACCTAAAAGTATACTTTGTGTCCAAATGCACCTCTCTGTGTGTGTCTGTGTGTGCACCCATGTCATGCAGTCTGTGTTTAATAACATTCCTCCTGGGGATATAACAACGTCTTGTTCGGTGATGTCTACTTGATTTAAATATCCCAGTATACTAACTACAAGCTAGCAACCTAATGCCAGTGAACACAGAGGTGGCAAGAGACAGGAAGGAAGCTTCTCTGACCCACCTCAAGCACACCTACATTCCATCGTAGAAATCTGTGTCCCTCCCAGCTGTATCACTGGAGGTGTGCTGGCCACCTTCATACTGTCAGCTCCCATACCTCTTTCCTGAGGGATCTGAACTCAAATCCCTCTGAGCTCAAGCTGCCTGAACAGGAAAGGATGAAAGGACAGACAACTAACTCTTCATTCTTATTCCCCTGCTGCTCTCCACCAGTGATGGGAAGGGGTATGTATATAACTTTGGTAGCTTTCTCATTCTGTGATGGGGATAACTCGGAGGCCCATCTCCTGCACTGGCTACCAGAGTTTCCCAGCTGGAATCAACCCAAATTATTAAAAGAGGAAATTTGCTGCTCACTCACACATTTGGGATTCTTTTGCATTCCCTGCCTCATTTCCCCATTCCTCTACTGTTCTTTTGCCTCCAAAATAAGCTTACATTCATTTCTTTGTCTCTAGGTCAGTTCCTAGGGGAATTCAAACTAAGCCCACAAAGAAAGAGCATGGACAGTTCTACTGCAAGACTGGTGGACCAAGCTGAAGCCAGAAACTCAATTCAGATCCCCAACCACGGGTGGTAGGAACCAACTTCTTGAATCATCACTCCTGTCTCTCAGAGTATGCATTTTACAGGAAACTGGAATCAGAAGCCACAGGCACGCGCATCTACTTGATAAAGCTAACTACAGTACTTTCTAGTAGTCCTTGAAACGCATAATTTTGCTCTAATAAAACGATCTTTTGTGTGCTTGAAACAAAAAACACCCTCAATAAAGACAATATCAAACACGTCCCCTGAATTCCTACAGGCACCGGAACACCCACTTTCAGATACAACACACTTTCAGATACAACCACCCCACAATTCTCACACGGCCAAATAAACAAGAATCGACATGCTCTAATACACACACTGACCCCAAACCGTGCACACACCCTTATCGGTGTGCAGTAAGTGGCACTGACCTAACAGGTGAGCAGCACAGAAGTCACAAACCATACAATGTACAACCTCCTTTATTGTTAATTTCATGCACACAAGGTGTAGGCAAGGCAACCGTGATTTGACACCGGACTGGGAACTACAGTTACTATTCAACTGAGGCAGGCTGCTCACATCACTGACGCCTCTCCGTACTGAACCTGAGTGCTCCACTTCTCCTCAGCTGCACCACGTACACAGGTCACACAGGACGCACCTGAGGACGGCACGCACTGGCAGCAGCCCGCGCTACCTGCTGGACTGCATCAGGGTCTTCCGTCCCGAGGAAGCGTCCCCAGCCTCAGCCTTGCTCAGAGTGCTAGCGACACCGGCGGGACACACTCAGGGTCCTCTGCGGTATTAAAGCCCCCTCACGTCAGGTTCAGGCACCGTCAGAACACGGGGAGCGCCCAGCCAGGACCGGCACCAAATTCTGCGGTATAGCCGCTCGCTCGCTCTGCACCAGCTGGCCACTCGGGCCGCACAGACCAAGGGTGAGCCCACCGCACAGCGGGAACGATCACAAAGTGCAATAACCGCTCGGCAAGACTGGGGCTGGGGGGTCCATTACCTTCTAAGTAACGGACTCTCGGGACGCCGCCATGGCCGCGATTCCGTGGGCGTGCGCTCTCCTCGCGCCTGCGCATCACCTGGGTTGGACGCCCGCAACGGATGCTGGGAGACGTTGGAGGCAACTGGAGCACGCCGGGAACCCGGCGCGCCCAGAGAGGGCGTGCGCATGCGTGCGGAGCGCGCGCCAGAGGTAGGCGTGCAGGGAGACAGTATGAGATCTAGAAAGATTTTTGAGGTTTTTCCGCGACGAGACGAGTCCTGGAATCTTTGTGGCCGTCCCTCCATTAACCTAGCGCGTCTGAAACGACCCCTGATGGTTTGGAAGAGGGCAGACGTCCACGCAGGCACGCACACCCCAGGGAAGGGCTCTTCCCAGGGCTGCACCCTAGAGCGAGGTCGCCTGCATTGGGGTCAGCGCTTGCAGCCTCTGCGGACTGCAGGTCTCTGAGGCTTGTCCGCGCCTCCCACAGACGCTGCCTCCTCTCTTCCCAGGCCTCCTGGGTTCCATGGAAGAGCAGTCTGGCCAAGAATATTGGACCTGGAAGCACTGAGGGACTCCAGTTCTTAGCTCCGTTCTTAGAGTTTGTCCTCTGGTATTTACTGCACTTGGGGAATTTATAGAATACAGGGAATTTTAAATAAACAGCGATTCGCAAATGCTTTCGTTGAAAATTTCTTACCATCCTAAGATGTGACAATCTGAACCACATAAAGTAAAAAATACCATGTAGTATAGGCGTAATTTTACAACAAAGAAACACTCATTCCTTAAGTTCCTGAGTACAAAACGTGGCCTCATCAACCCTGCAATATGAAGTTATTGCTTGAACACCATGTAGGGGTGCCCACGATAAAAATACAAGTCTTTGAGAAGGCTCTTAAACTTGTTTATTTTTTAAGTCACACCCCTAGGGTTTTGTTTGTTCTGCCAGTCACCCTTACCTTGCTTGAATTGCTCCCACATTATCTTCTGAACATTGGTAGACCTCTTTCCACTGCTTGCATGGAGAATAAAAACATTGTTGAGTGTAAATGGGTGGTTCATGCTACAGAGGACTGAGGCTGCTAGCCCCTGGGTTATTCTCCAGGTGACTTCAATTCCAGGGCTAGGCCAAGCGGGAGCTAGGTGCATGGAACTTCAGTTCTTTTCAGGTTGCACCTGGATTCATGAACCCAACAACTTGAGGCATCATCTGTGGTCTCCCAGGGTGCACATAGGCAGAATTACTCCAGAACAGGAAGGGGACCTCTTCACTGCTAGACTCAACACCATCTGGAGTACCTGCAATATTTAAGAGCTAAAGACCCACTTTTTCTAAATACCTATCCTACAAACCAAAGAAAGTAACCACAAGTAGCACACATTCATTCTGCACACCAGTAAAATGAACTATCAGAAACTAATTGAAAGTGTTTTCATAAACAAAACTCCTGTCTACATACTTTTAGATAAAAATATACACATCTCAAAAATTTCCTGTGGAAGGGAAAAGTGACCAGGATACTTTGTTGGGAGGAAGCCCCTTCCCTACGTATTCCATTTGACTTTTGAAATACAAAAACATGTGCACGTTACAATACTCCATGAAAAGCATTAAAAGGAGAAACAGCATACATTTCACAACACACACTGTCAGTACCATAAAAGGTTGGGGAGGGGATTCCTGAGTTAGTCTGTAAGCTTCAATATCAGTCCTTGATGGACAGAGGCGTTGCAACAGAGGGCATCAGAAGTCAGACTTTCCTTGGAAATGCATTTTCAGCAGTGGACAGGACTTGGGGATGCAGACTGCTTCCCTCAGGATGAAGTGCACACACTGCAACTATCTCTGATCCGCTGGTACCTTGTTTTCAGACACTTGGTCCCCTCTTCTCCCTGAGCAAGCCTGTGCTGATCACATCTTGTGTTCTGAAATTTGATGAGAAAGTGCCTCCCTGAATGTAGCTAGGAGCCTACCTTCCTCCACAGGTGGGAAGCAGGGTGGCCTAGGAACCAAGAGTAGGTATATCGATATGGAACGGAAGTTAAGGAGGAACCAAGTACAGTCGGTGTGCGGAATCAGAGACTACTTTAACACTGCCTGAGGAGCTCATATCAGCTGTTTTGCCACAGTTCAACTTCAAGAGAACCTGAGATTCTGCCCCACTGCAAGAGCCTCAGAATGTCTCCCCACCCCCACCCAGGCTGCTCTCCTGCCACCCCTCCCCCACCAGAGAAGCCTGAGCCCCACATTCCATTCCTGTTACCTTTAAACTTGCCCAGCTGCTGCAGTTGGACCCTGAGCGGCCAGCTCACTGCTGGGTCCTGAACTTGCTTCTCTCATTGAGGAGGCTGTGCTGAGTGTCCAAGCCTGCGGGGAGAGCTTCAGGAGGAGGTAAGTCTGTAGGGGTGGGGCTGTTTAACCAGATTCTTGCTACTACTCAAATACTTGGGAACTCACATGTGACACGTCCCCTGGGGACAGCTGACTGGACTGAGGTAGAAGAGACAGCCCTGGATGTCCACAAGGACATCCTACCTGGGGAGGCTGTGGAAGCCTACATTGAACGGACACTGCTGACTGGGGACACTACTGACCACGTACAGGTGGATAAAGAGGCCCCACGGGAAGTGTACTGATGAGTAGAAGAGACGGGAGCAAATGGATTCATTCTCTGTAAACCAGGAGAGGGACACAGGTCACTTCAGTCTGAGGGGTGTAGTGTGAGGATGGGCGGGGATGAGGTGGAGGCAGAGAGAGGGTTCAGGGTACAGCTGAGCCTACCCTTTCAGTCACAGGGAGCCAGCCCTTGAAAGGGCTCAGAGGGTTTAGACAGGGGTATCCTAGGTATTAGGATGCTGTTTTGAAATGGGCTTAGCCATGAAAATGATCAGTTAGGCTCCTTCCCCTTTACCCACTCTTCCTTGAGTGAGGCTGGAAATTACCCCAACCTCGACCTCCCAGATCCTCCCAGCTCTCTGCTTCCTGCCCAGTAGTGGTTTCTCTCACTCCAGGAAAGTTGTTTTTTCTGGATTCTGCAAGGACAGGAATGGCAATTAACATCAGGCAACAGAGGGCTTGGGTTTCCCCTAAGTGGTGTGCATTGTTCCTCTTGTAGTGGAAACACAAGTCTTTCACCCAAGTCACCCTACATCTCATGGTGGCCCCTGCCCAGGACTTTCCATAAAGATGATGGCAGTGCACGAACTCCACGTCTGTACTTCACAGACAGGTTCAGCTGGGCAGAGTGGCTGGATTCCACAGGAAGTTTCAGTGAATGCTGTTTTCCACCTTGATTTTCATAAAGCTTATTTATTTGAGTAGAGGAGTGACACAGGAGGGAGATAGTGAGGGCTTGACAAGCAATGGAAGAGGAAGAGAGGGAGAAGAGGGAGGGAGAGAGGAGAAGGGAGAGACAGAGAGGGAGAGAGAGAAAGGAGGGAGAGGGGGGGAAGGGAGGGAGATATCAACATCTTCTATCCACTGTTACTCCCCAATGTCTGAAATAATCAGAGCTGGGCAAGGTCAAAGCCAGGAACCCAGAACACTGCCAGAGTCTCCAACAAAGGACAGGAATTCATGTGCTGTCTTCATTTTCTGCCTCCCTTCTCATATTAGCAAGAAGCTGGATCAGAAGTACAGTTTGCCAGGGCTAGAACAAGCTCCAATATGTGATGTGGACATGCCAAGTTGCAGCTTAACTCACTGTGCCCAAAAAACCACACCTGTTTTTATATTAAAGAATGGAGAGCAGCAGTTAGGAAGGTTATGTTCAATCTGAAGACACGGGTCCTGATCCTCAGACGCATGCGCCTTGTGCCTGTTGTCATTTACTGGGCTCTGTGTGGTTCCTGGTCAGAGATGTGTTCCAGTACATACTGCCCCCCACAACCCCCTGACTCAAGCCTACTCCTCAAGCCTTCACTTTCCATCACTGAAAGCAGAAAAAGCCTAAGGTGGGGTCTGGGCTCGGTGTTGTGAATCAGCTGGCTTTACCTAGGCCGGCTGGGCACGTGGCACCACAGCTGTATAAGTTCCCTCGCATTCCATCACTGAGAGCATAAAAAACGATCCCAGAGAGTCACCATTTCCCTCAATCAACTCTGATATGACCCTTTACAAACTACGAAATCCCGGACACCTCCCCAGACACCTCTACCAGTCACCACCCTGTGGACTTTCCTAACCTATGCAGCCATCACTGATTGTGTAAGGACACCATCTCAAGGGACCAACATCTACCTAGCAGTCCTGCTCTTGGGGAACACAGCTTCTAGAGTGGCCAGAGTGACCACCAGACCATGCAACCAGGGGCGGCCAATATATGCTCCCTGTGGTTTCGGCAGGGCCCTCTGAAGAGGAGTACCACCTGCTAGCAGGATGACATTAGCCTCAGAGATAACAAGGTTATGCTCATGAATCACAAGGCCATGGTAGGCCAGCCCTCTGCTGTTGCCAGTGAGTGCAGTGGAGGATGGCCCAGGTGCATGGGCCCTGCACCCCATGGGAGACCAGGAAAAGCACCTGGCTCCTGGCTCCTGCCATCGGATCAGCGCGGTGCGCCGGCCGCAGCGTGCCGGCCGCGGCGGCCTTTGGAGGGTGAACCAACGGCAAAGGAAGACCTTTCTCTCTGTCTCTCTCTCACTGTCCACACTGCCTGTCCAAAAAAAAAAAAAAAAAACCAAGGCCATGGTAGGGAGAGGTTTCTTCCCAGACCTTTGACCTTCTTGTGCTAGGGTTAAGGAAAGGGTTCCACTAAGAAGTGTCAGCTAAAGAAGCCTAAGGTGGGGTCTGGGCTTGGTGTTGTGAATCAGCTGGCTTTCCCTAGGCCGGGTGGGCACGTGGCACCACAGCTGTGTAAGTCCCCTGGCTTGCTGTGGAGTACTGAGGGGCCCAGTGCCACTAGGGAGGCAAAGCTGATCCAGGTGTTGGGAGACACCTATAGAACTGGAGTCACCCTGTGTGACTCTAGGGGCAGTGAGAATTCATTGTTCCATCCTGGCAATGAAGGGTATTTGAGAATTCATATGTGAGAAGGGTATTAAGAATTGGTTCCCCTATTCCATTCACCCTTCTCCTTTGTCTCCACAGCATCTCCAGGGCTGGAAACAGCCATGATCCCGCACCCAGGCACCTCCACGTCTCTCGTCATGCTGCTGCCCTTTCCCCAACCAACTCATGGCACTGCACCCCAGCCACCCTGGGGGCAGCCCCCTCCGCCCCTCCTGAATGTGGCATTCCCTCCAGGCAGCCGCCTCATACTGCCTGCTGCCATCCCCAGGATGCCCGCAGTGGCCGGAGATGGTGGCTGCGGCCCCAATGGGGCTGGGAACGTCCACCTATTACTCCAATTGAGGACAGGAGGGCAGCCAGTGGAGCCCCTCCACTCTCAGACCTTGGTCTACAACCAAACCCGTATCAGCCTCAATGCCCCAGGGGGCCTCTGTGTGCCAGGGCAGAACCCTGCTCCCATAGCAGTGCCTGGGTCTTCCCTACATGCTACAGTGCCTGCACCTACCATGGCGGGAACTCAGGCCAGTCAGGGGGGCTGGCCTCTGGGCCTCCCTCCTCCAGCTCCACCACCAGCTGCCCAGCTGGCCCCAATGGTCTTCCCAGTTAACAACGGGCCACCACCACAAGGGGCAGACAGGGAGCGCATCCTGCCTACTCCCAAGGCCCAAGCCTCACCAGACGACCCCTGCAACTCCACCAGCGTCTACGAGAACTTCCGGCGCTGGCAGCACTTCAAGGCCCTGGCCCGGAGGCTCCTGCCCCAGAGCCCTGACACAGAAGCTCTGTCCTGCTTCCTCATGTGAGCACCCATGCCCAGGGCCTGGGGCAGTGCATTGGGAGGATCACGGGCTGGGCAACGCAGGCTATGAGGGCTCCCAAAGGAAGACCCTGAAGGCAATCGAGAGACCACATGCAGTTCCATTGTCAGCCATGCTACCTCATGCTGCGTGTGACACGATTCCAGGGCCTTTCCCCACTGGATCTTAGCTATCCTGTGATAACATTTACATTTCCACCATTTCCAGGGTGACCCTTACAGAACACTAAAGGTCACAGCGGGTCCTGGGATCACAAGAGCCACCACTGGAGTTTGAGTCTGAGTCGACACAGCAATCCCTGTCCACCACCGGCATCATACGCAGAGGGTCACAGACCTCAGGGACTTGACGTGAGGGGTGATAAGGAGGGAAGTCTTATACACAGCCCAACCCTCACTCTTCCCGGTACTTCCAGGAAGACAGAAGGTGGTCCGGAACCCACCCAGGGCCACGCTGGGGCCCCAACACGAGGGTCTGTCTCAGGCCAGCACTGACATCGCAGCCCAGAGCCCTCATAGGGGAGGAGACACTCCCACCCATTCCCTGGGAGCTGAAGGTCACTGCAGCTGAACCTGCTGAGCTTGGCACAGGTCAGGCACACGCTCTGTCTCAGGAAACGACTGCGGTCATGCCGTCATGAGGAAAAGGCAATGTGGTCAGGAACACAGCCACAGCCCAAACACCACGGTCCAGGCTGTGACCGGACTCTGAGCCCCTAAGGCAAGAACGCAGGCCACTGTCCGGGGGCTGGGGACCAAACAAGAGGGAGCCTTCCCCACAGTGGCACACTCCCCTTTCTTGACCACTCGGGCCCGGCTCCTCCTGTCTACCACCATCACGACACACACAGCCACCTTGCACTGAGCAGGGCACTGCGTCCATGTCGCGCCCACCTCTGACCTCCCGGCCACATCATCACTCAGCCTGCAGCTGAAAGCAGTCTCCACGCCTTGGTGTTGACGTCTCCATCTCCCTGCCGCTCTGGACACTCAGCATTGCCCAGGAGGCACATCACACCCAACTCAGTCCCCATGCACTGAGCCCTGGTCCCCCAATCAGGGCACAGCCTGCATGGCTCCCTTCCTTCTCCCCACTCACAGGAGCTCTGAGGTCCCAACTCCAGTGCGGCCTCTGGCCAGCAACTATAAAGCAGGTTACACGCTCAGCCCTGGGGCCAGGAGCCCGCACCAGAGCCCTGGCACCCAGCTCAGATCATTCTGTGTGCTTCTCCCTTTGGGCTGCACTGCACAAGGCCACACACTGGACAGTTTCAGCCACAGATGTTCTTGTGACATGTTGGAGGCTGGAAGACTGAGCACAGGACATGGCTGGATTCAGATTCCGGTGAGGCTGCTCTTCCTGAGACAGGACCTTCCCACTGTCTTCATTTGAGAGTCAAGCTGTGGCGAGTCTTGCTTCTCCTCTAAGGACACCAGAACTATCACGGGAGCTGCAGCCTTAGCACCTCTCCTAACCCTAACTGCACCACAGACACCACCTCAGACCCCATCACACTGAGGATTAGCACTTGCACACATGTATTTAGGGCATACAAGCATCCAATTCATGCTGCACTGTGATACTGAAGCTGCAAAAGGAAGACAGAGAGGCCAGCACAGCCCTGGAAGTGGGTATCCCCCAGATGAGAGGTGCCCAGGAGGCTGGAGAGCCCACACTGGAGGAGGACACGACAGGGACAGAGGGAAGGGGAGACCCCAGCACAGTAGTCAGAGCCCTGAGCTCAGGAGGCAGGGTGGGCTAGTGCATTTTCACTGACTCCGGGGAATTAATTCCAGCCCCGTGCTGCGGACCCTGGCCCAGCGGAGGCCCACCATGCCGCTGGAGGAGGGCCTGCGGTTTGCCTTGCGCGAATGGCAGCACAAGAGCAACTTCGACCGCATGATCTTCTACGAGATGGCAGAAAAGTGAGTTGGGAGTCCGAGTCCCGGTGCTGTGTGGTGGAGGAGGCTGGGGAGGGAGGCTGGGCCTGAGGGGCTGGACGTGTGAGCACATGTACGCCGTTCCTTGGAACAGGCCCTCCGTGGGCCCTGCTCTCCCAGGATACTGCCCCACCACCTGGATGTAGGGTTCTAGGCACTCTCCTCCCCGGGAGTCCTCCCCATCTGTGTCTGAGCTACCGAGGCTCTGCCGTTCAAGTTTGAGGTGGAGCAGCCAGGGCAGCCCTTGTGGTTCCTCCCACCACGAGGACTCTGCACACGGCAAGACCTCCATCGGAGTGTCTGCCTCACACCCTGGAGAGGGGGCTGTGGACAGATGTGTTGTTACGGTGAAACGCCATCCCAGAATGTGCTGCAGCCCAGAGTGTCCTCAGGGATCTGGTGTCTCAGACACACGGCCCTGTCTGCATTTCTGCCGGTTCATGCAGTATGATAAGTTGAAACACACAGCACTCAGAGGCCATGCCCACCTCTCAGCCAGGCCTCCCATCCTCCAGCCTGCCCCTGTACCCTAATCCCTGCTCCCCCTACAAGGATCACAGTCTCGGGCTCAGGATCTTTGATTCTGAACTAGGACCCAAAAGAGCTTGTGATAAATGTCCTTTTGCGCAGCCTCTGGAGTCAGCCCTACTTGGGGCTCTGTGTGGGGCCAGACCAGGCATGGAAGTGGTAAGATCTGCTGTGCCTTTGTTAACTGGGCCTGCAGGGGATCAGAGACACACGTCACCTGCCCATGCAGGGCAGACAGAGCACTGTTCCCAGCATGCTTTACCCCTGTGGGACTGACCAGACTTGGACCTCCCTGACCCCAAGGGACACGTGCATGTGTCTGCCACCAGCTGCCGCCAGATCGTGGTCAGGGCGTGGGCCCCTCACATTTGGCCTGTGTCCCCCACGCTCAGGTTCATGGAGTTTGAGGAAGAGGAGGAGATGCAGATGCAGAAGCTGGAGTGGATGAAGGGGAAACCTTGCCAGCCCCCACTGGTCTCACCAGCACTGCTTCCTCAAGGGCCCCCAGCCCCTGTGGCTGTCCAGCAGCCAGGTACAGTCTCCCGTGTCCCAACACAGTCCGTGGCAGAGGCCAACGCAACCCCAGGATCTGCTGTCCCCTCGTCTGGGCCTTTCCTTCAAGAGCAACATGTGTTCCTTTGTGCAGAATGTCCACGGGCAGCCCAGGGGCCCACATGCTTTGGGCCATTACCTGGGGATTTTTCATACCTCAGTCCTAGTGCCTCTCATCCCTTAGCTTCCCAAGTAGCCAGCAAACACTGGCCAGGATGGGGTGTGGAGATAAGAACGAGGAGTGTTGGTGACAGATGTTCCACCTCTTGGCCCCATCTCCTCTCTCGGATGCTTTTGTCAGCTTCTCCTGGCCCAGCGTGACCACTCATGTCCTCCAACAACTGTCCACCCCACTGCGGCTGACATGACGCTGGAGCCCCTGCACTCACACCATGTTCCCATCCACAGGGTGTGCCCCCAGGAAGGCCAGCTCCAAGGCCCTGCCTGCCTGTCCAGTGCCACCCAGACACCAGGGGCCTCAGGACAAGACACCCAAGGAGATCCCACCAGAGGCCGTGAAGGAGTACATGGAAATCATGGACACGTTGCTGGGGCCAACACCCTTGTCCTTGGAGCCTCCCGATGGCCACCCAGAAGAGGACAGAGATGAAGTTTTCCTGGAGAATGAGGGGTCATGCCCGGACCCGGAAATGCTGTCCTACATTGAACATCTATGCTCCCAGGTGGATTTTGTCACCAAGGTGGGTTGGGATGCAGCACTGGGATGCAAGATCCAAAAAATGACCCTGCCAGGCCCTTAAGCCAAATGCAAGTTCTTCACCACTGCCTTTGTGTTCCTCAGTGAGGGAGGGAGGGAGGGAGTGAAGCTGACTGCCCACTGATTTACACCCCAGAGTGTGAACAGTGATGGGGCCGTCATTGCTATCTGGTTCTGTTCAAGTTCCCATCATCTCAGGTGCTTCATGCAAGGATGATCATGGACATCTTGCATCTCTTCTAGGCGGAGGCCATCATTCACCCCAGATTCCTGGAAGAACTGCTTTCCCCAGATCCACAGCTGGACCTCACGGCCCTGTCCAAGGAGCTGGAGAAGGAGGAAGGGCTGACTGCTGACCAGGTAAAGGACAGAAGGTGGTCAGCAGGTAGAGCAGGCATAGCATGTAGACAAGGCAGGGAGAGGCTCCAGGAAAGCAGGGGTTTGGGGGCAGCATGCAGACAGGGCAGGGAGGGGCACCCAGAAACCAGGGGTGGGGACTTCATATAGACAGGGCCTGGAGGGGCACCAGGAAACCAGGGGTGGGGGGACAGCAGGTAGACAGGGCAGGGAGGGGCACATAGGTAGACTCGTGGTAGAAGGGGGAACCCCAGCATGGCAGACCCAGATCATTTTGTCTCCCCCTCCTCTGCTGGGGAAAAATGACTTCTTGAGGAGCTGCTTCGGGTGGGGTGCAGGTGCACACATGTGTTAAGGAGACAGAAGAGCCAGTTCCAGGTTAGGGTACAGGGCTAGAATGAGGCCCATGTGGGTGGAGGCAGAACCCCTCACACTAATGGGACCAGCCCAGAGACTCAGGCCTTTCTGCCTCCTCCCGAGTACCTGCTGTGCACTCCCTGGCCTCCCTCACACCTGGCACAGCCATTAAGGGCCTGTTTCCTCTGCAGGTGATGGCGAAGCACTGCTCTTTGAAAGAGGATGGGGCTGTGGGGGCAACCCCCAGTCATGGTGTGCCCCAACTGAACCCCAGCAATTCTGAATCTGGATCCCAACAAAGTGCGCAGAGTGACAACCAGGGCCCCCGCCTTGGGGCCAGAGCTGAGTGCTACTCCTGGTCGATGCCTTCCCAAGACCTGCAGAGACATGCTGTCCCAGACACCCCCCTGTGCAGGCCTGAGGTTAATGCTGTCTTTAGTGGACATCGGCAGTGTCCCTCACTGGGGGCCACCAAAGATGCCAGGAGTTTCAGAGGAGGACCCTCTGTTGGGGGCCCACACACACCATTGGACAACTCCAGTGAGAACGAGGAGGAACTTCCCAGTCTCTCCTTCCTCCTGGCCTCCCAGCACCACCTGCTGCCCTTGGGCTTTGCACGGAGCAAGGCCTCTGCTGAAGACCTGCCCTGCCTTGGAGCTGGGAATCCTTGCAGAGCACCAAAACCCCTGTCTACCCACGGAAGGGACCCTAGGGGTCCCCTCCCACATGCTGCAAAGTCCAGGAAGCAAGCTCTGCAGGGAGGCCAGGGCCCTGCAAAAAAGAAGCCCTGCCCAGTGCCTCAGCTCAGGGCTTCGGGAGGGCAGGCCCAGGCTCTGGGCTCTGTGGGAAACTCCCAGGCTCAGAAGAGGAAACCTGACCACTTGGTCACCAGGAGGAGGAAGAAGCACCATTCAGCCCACTAGGTGGCGCCAGGGCTCTGGGAGCAGCTCCTCCAGGTGCAGCCTGAAGCACATGGACCCTAACTCTGCCCTGCACCCAAAGTGCTGACCCTGCTGTTCCTCACCACAAGAGGGCGACTCTAGGAGCCCCGGGTGGAGGGACCTGGGGCAAGAGTGTGGAATCATCCCTTTGGGACTTTGTTTGTGTAAATAAAGGAAGTTACATTGGAAATCGTCTCTGCTCTGCTGCCCTCTGTCCTGGCGTCAGTGGGGAGTGGACGGTGAGGCGAGACAGACGGGGATGCCTGCTCGTGGCTGCACAGCGGCCTGACCGACGTCTCCCTCCGGGTTCACACACTTCTACCCCGGCTGCCCGTGCCCCGCACCATCACCGCCCACACAAGCCCTCATTTGCTCTGGGTCCTCCGGAGCCCCGCTGTCCTTTGTGTCCTATAAATGTCTTCCTGGGAGCTGCTTCTGAGCCTTCAGACGAGGGCCCCAGGAGCAGAGTTCGAGAACTGAGCCTGGAGTGGGCACCCTCCCGAGGGGGCTCCTTTCTGCTCCCTGAAGCAGGCTCCTGGCAGGCCTGGTCCCTCCTCAGTGTGGGTCTGGGGAGGTGGTAAGCGCTGGCCTTGGGAAAAGAGGCTGCGGCATCTGGGGAAATGGAGGCCGACAAACTGAGCAGCACTGATGGCCGCCAAAGCCAAGGGCTGTGCTTTCTCAGTCACCAGGGGGGACTGCTCACAGGGGACCTCAGCACTGCAGGAGGTCCTGGACGGCTCTGTGCCCTGGGCAGCACTGGGGGTGGCCCTCACTGGTCCTAACAGGCGGCCCCATGCTGTACCAGAGGCCGGGAAAAGGGCAGGCCAGCACGAGTCTGCTCATCAGTCGACCACAGGCAGTGGCTGGCACAGGCCTCCTGCAGACAAGAGAAGGGCTGGCTCCTGGGACACACGGGGGCAGCTGAGGCCCTTCGCAGCCCCTGCAGTTTCTGTGAAGGCGTCCTGGGCTGGGAGGAAAGAACCTGGGCGGCCCCACGGGGGCTCTCAGGACCTGACTCCTACCCTAGACAGGCTCTGCAGTGTCCCCAGACCAGCACGGCCCTGTGAAGGACTTCAAACCCCACTAACTAAGCTCTGTTCCCTGACACCAGCACAGGTGCCTTGTGTGCAAGCCTCTCACTAACTTCAGACAAACATTCATGACTAAGGCTGCCCTGGGCTGGCTCTCATTCTCCCCATCTCAGTCTCCCGAAGGACGAATTCCACCTCTGATGCCAACACCCCTTCCTGCAGTGTCCAGAGATTCTCATTTTCTTCAATTACTGCTGCTTTGCTTGTGAAATCAAGAGAATGTAAGGGAACCACTGTGACGTAGCGGGTAAAGCTGCCACCTGCAGCACCAGCATTCCATATGGGCACTGGTTCGAGTCTCAGCTGCTCCACTTCCAATCCAGTTCTCTGCTGTGGCCTGAGAAAGCAGTGGAGGATGGTCAAGTCCTTGGGCCCCTGCACCCACATGGCAGACCCAGAAGAAGCTCCAGGCTCCTTGTTCAGATCAGGACAGCTCCAGTCATTGTGGCCATTTGGGGAGTGATTCAGCAGATGGAAGACCTCTCTGTCTCTGCCTCTGCCTCTCTGTAACTCTGCCTTCAAATAAATAAATAAAAAAAGAACTTCAGTAAAAACATAATAATACTACCCTCACAGCATGAGTTACGAGTGTTCCGGTTCTACTTTGGAACAGCTGAAGGGGATTGATATTCATTTTTTAAGAGAAATTGATTTTTTTTCATTTTATTTGAAAGGAACAAGAGGAAGGGAGAAGAAGAGAGGGAGGGAGATGGAGAAAAGGGAGAGGGAGAAAATACCCCTATGTGCTGCATCACTCCCAAGCTGGCAATGGCCTGGGGCTGGGTTGAGTCCATGCAGTATCTTCCGCTATAATCTGTTATTCCACAGGAGCCCTTTTGATGAGGTGGGGAGGTGTTGGAGGGGAGGCATTCTGTAACCCTGTGATTTTACTGAACCTGGGCTACTGTCCTGTGACCTTCACATGACCTCTGAGTAGCCCTCACCCCAACCATGGTGTGGAAGAAATGCAAGAGCGTGCTGGAGCTGGGCCTTTCTTGTCCATCAAGTCAGTTAGGTGCTGGTAAACACTCCAAAGAAAAGACTCGCGTAAGAGCTGCAGTGGACGGTAGGCTTTTGTAAGCAGGGCTGATGGTCTCTTCACATTTCACAGTCATCACGTGGCCATCCCTGTCAGAAGCAGGACAGGATCTCCCTCTTATCCACGCACCAAGAGCTTGAGCAGGCTGCTGAGATAACACTCAGGTAACCACCCCAGCCCCTACGTCCATCTCTCGTCCTCCAGTCACAGGCCAGGACCCCTTTCCTCACGTCCTGGTTCTGGACGCAGCCATGCTCAGTCAGCTACGCCCCAGGCTTTCCCTCCCTGAGGTCCACTGCAGTTCAGTCTTCGCTTTAAAACCTCCAGCCGTGCTGCTTCTCTACTCAGGAAAGCCCTGGATCCTCTGCACTGTGGGTCCTGAGTGGGACGTCTCACTCCTTCCATAGGCTGGTGTCCCTGTAGCAGGCACGTTCCATGAGAGGCAGAATCAGCCTTCTCCCCTGACGGTGCCCCTTAGTGTCCCCCTACACACCTGCTCTTCTCCTGGGATCCCACACTTGAGAGTCTTCCTGCAAGGTCTCCTTTCTGAACAAGGGAACTGTATGCTGACCCCAAGGGAAGGGCGGGCATGGAGAGCATGAGAGATCAGAAGAGCAGCAGGGTGGGTCATTGCTTTCCTCACCTCCGCCACACTTGGTTTGAGGGTGGGCAGAAGAGCCAAGGGGAAGTGTCAGGCAAGGACACTGGGACACGGGATGAAAGGCGCTGAATGCCCACAGGTCACGCCAAGGCTTTCTGGGAGGCCCTGAGGATAAATGGCAGCAGAAGCCAGGTAAGCACAGTTCTAGGGCTGTGTGGGGTCCAGGTGAACAACGGGCTGGTGTAGGATGGAGCAGATGCTGGGTCTGGGGAAGGAGTGGGCCTTGTGATTCTGTCAACCCAGCCCACTGAGCAGGAGACCCTGGGAAGATGCTGGGGTAGACGCAGTGCCAGCAGACCAGACCCACACTGGCCTGTTTCACCAGTCCCCAGACTTTGGGAAGGTAGCAAACTAGGGGCTCCAGAACCACACTTCCTCCACCCACTGGGGGAGGGTGCAGCTTGTACAAACAAGGTGAGGACACCTGTGTCAGGACCTAGGGTGTCACAGGAAGCCACAGGCAGTTAACAGAGCCAGCCTGCTGCTAGGCACAGGGTGCCAAGTTGGCAGGCACCAGGCAGAGATAGGACCAAAAAGACGCCAGCAAAGAAGAAAAGGTAGAAGCCATTGACAGGGAGAGAAAAGGGGGACTTGGTGCGATCACAACTCAATGGCCTCCGGGTGTCCTCGTCCTCATCCCTGGGACCTGGGACTAAGTGGCTTCATGTGCAGAAGGACTTTGCACACGGGATGGAGCTGGGGGACCTGAGATGGTAGAGGACCCTGGAGTACTCAGGTACCATCCCTAATGTCCTTCTAAGGGGATGGGGCAGCAGGGGGCAGGGGAAGAAGGAAGGTGAGGACAGAAGCAGAGGTTGGCTGGATGCACTTTGAGGATGCAGGAATAGGTCACTGGCCAGGGTGTGCTGCCACCCGGAGAAGCTGGAAAGGCGGGAGCGGAATGTGCACGAGGGGCTCACTAGGAACCAGGTGGCCCACACCTGGACTCTGGCCCTCCAGGTCTATTAGTCACTCAGTGTCAGCCACTGGGCTCCCAGGTGGTGCTGACTGGATACTGTGTGCTGCAGAATTCACATCAGGCTCCTCCTGAGGACAGTGCTGTGCCTGTGCTGTCCTGTTGTTCCCTTCTTGGGCTCCCACAGTGAGTGCCCCTCCCCCGCCTTCAACTCACTGTGCCTCCACCCAGCCTGAGAATGCAGCGGCAGGCCAAACCTGCACAGTGGGTGCTGTCTGCTCCAGGCCATGCAATGAATGCTATGAGCTATGGGGTCCCCAACATCACCCTGGATTTAGTGCTGGTGGGGGAAGCACCAAAGGACCCCAGCAGTCTCCAGGCCCTTGGGGAGCTCCAAGAGGGTAAAGTCCCACTTCTTAGGACCCTATGCAGGGGCAGGTCTGAGACAGGCACTAAGAACAAGTGCAGCTCAGACACAGGGAGATGGACAAGATCTGGAACTGGAGGGCCAGCACTTGTTCAGCATCTGCTGAATGCCAGGCAATGTGCTTACTTTTCTGTAGGAACCTTAAGACCAAGCCCATTTCCAGGTGAGGAAACCTGGCTAAGGTCACAGTGCAGGCGGATGACCGACCACAGACTGCAGCCAGGCCTGTCCTGGCCCACAGTGTGAGCACTGAGTCACTCCGCAGCACGTGTCTCCCCAGAGCTGTGTCTTGGCACTCTGGGTAGGGCGGGTGCAATTCAGGGCAGAGCAGGGAGCCCTGGGGAGGAGGTGGGGACCAGGTCAGGGAGGGGAGGAATCCTGAGGGTTCCCAGACACAGGCAGTGGTGATGGACAGGGTGAAGAAAGAGGGGCAAGGGTGCTTGTCTGGACTCTCAGAAGTCCAGTTCAGCAGTGCCCTGGCCTTGGGAAGGTACAACAGGAAGGCAGGGCTGTATGTGCATGATGGTGTGCCCATCAGGTGCACTGTCAAGGGCACTGGCCCTGAGACACCACAACAGGGCCTTTTCAGGAGAAGGCAGGCGCAGGTCAAAGCTGGAGAGGAAGTCCAGCCCTAGCCCTGCACTCAGCAGGCCCCTTGCTCTGCCTGTGGGTGCAGCAGACTCTCAGGAGGGGGCCCAGGTGAGACAGCCTGAAAGAAGCAATGAGGCGTGTAGGGACAGGGAACCAACAGACCTGGAACCTCCTCCCACAAGGAGGGCAGGGAACTGAAGGCCCTCCCTGTAGCTCAGCAAGCTCACTGGGAAGCAATGAAAACTGAGTTACTGGTGCAGGCACTGTACACAGCACCACCTGCAGTGCTAGCATTCCTATGGGTGCCAGTTCAAATCCCTGCTACTCTACTTCCCATCCAACCCCCTGCTAATGAGACAGATAAAAGCAGTGGAGTGTGGCCCAAGCATTTGGGCCCCTGCCACCCAGATGGCACACCCTGATGATGTTCCTGGCTCCTGGCTTCAGCCTGGCCCAGCCCTGGATGTAGTGGCCATGTGGGGAGTGAATGTGTAGGTGAAAGATCCTCTCTCTGTGTTTCCCCTCTCTCTCTGCAAGTGTGACTTCAGATTAAATAAACAAATCTTTTTATAAAAGCTAAATTGCCAAAGGACCCTTCCTACTGCCAGGGCGAGTCAGTGTTCAGAGTGGGGACAACACCAGATTCTAGATTTCAATCTGTTGTTTTGCTAGTGGTATGATTTAGCCAAATGCATTCAGTTATAAAAGCTTGCCATAATAAGTTGTCATTAACTAGGTAGTTTGGAAATAAGAGAAACTGATTCTCATGATTCTGGAAGCCAGAAGTTAAAGCCAGGTGTTGTCAAAGTCACTCCACCTTAAAAAGACTGCAGGAGGAATTCCTCACCTCTGCTTACTTCTGGTCGCTGTTGGTGCTTTGTGGCTTCTAACTGTATCACTCCAGCCTCTGCCTCCATCTCCATGGGAATATCTTACCTTTGTGTGTCTCCATGGATCCTCTTATTTTTTAACACCTTCATTTTTATTTATTTGAGAGTTGGAGAGAGACAGAGACAAAGAATGACAGGCAGAGATCGTCCATCTCTTAGTCTACTTGCCTAAAGCTCTTGAAAGGCAGGGATGGGCCAGACTGAAGGTAAAGTTGGGAACTGAGTGGCGTGGGTCCAGTACCTGAGCCATCACTGCTGTCTCCCTGGGTACATATGAGCAAGTAGCTGGAATTAAAATCAAACACAGGCACCCTAACAAGGGCTGTGACAACACAAGTAGCCTGGTAACCACTGCATCACATGCCTGAAACTGGCCTCTGTTCCATATGGACATTAGTCATTGGATTTAGGGTCTACCCAAAAGGTGTTGTCATCCTGAGTTTCTTTTTTTTTTAAATGAATGCTTATCCTAGTCCCACTATCTTATCTCTCTTTTTAAGATTTTATTTTATTTATTTGAAAGACAGAGTTACAGAGAGAGATGGAGACAGAGAAAGAGGTCTTCCATCTGCTGGTTCACTCCCTAGATGGCCCCAATGGCCGGAGATGAGACGATCTGAAGCCAGGAACGAGGAGCTTCTTCTGGGTCTCCCATGTGGGTGCAGGGGCCCAAGGACTTGGGCCATCTTCCACTGCTTTCCCAGGCCATTTCATAGAGAGCTGGATTGGAAGAGGAGCAGCCAGGACTAGAACCGGCACCCATATAGGATGCCAGCACTTCATGCCAGGGCTTTAACCTCCTGTGCCATAGCGCTGACCCCCATCCTGAGATTCTTAATGAAGTACATCTATAAAGTCCCCATTTCCAACTAAGGTCAAACTCAAAGGTTCCCGGGAAGAAAAAAAATTCGGGGATGTTAATCCACCCAATGCACCATCCTTTCAACAACCACATGTGGGAGCTTCAGAATCCCCCATTACAGAGGACAACACCAGCTCAGAAGACAAAAAGACCAGGAGTAGCTAGTCACACAGCAGGCCCATGTGGCAGAACACTGTCGGCAGCTTTACAGTCCTAACAATTTCCTCTCCACTCCATGTGCCATGTATGGAACAGTTTAGCCCACAGAGGCCTGCTCAGGAGACTTGGCCACATGGAGGATGCTGTAGTGATCGGAATGGCTGGTCCCAGGTCGTATCACTCACTTTCACCTTCTCACTTTCTGTCTCTGCTTTTACACCTCAGTTTTTACACCTATACTGTACAGTTTTACAGCTAAGTTTTTACATCTGTAAGATGGGACCCAGTCCTTATGTAAAAAAGTGAACTTATATCCAGAATATACAGAGAGCTACTACAAGAAAAAGTCAGTCACCTACGGAAAAACAACAGGTTAAAAAATAGCACACGGGATGGAGCTGGGGGACCTGAGATGGTAGAGGACCCTGGAGTGGTCACAGATCTCCAATGACAATACACATATGAAAATGTAGTTAGTCAGTCATCAGGAAAATGCAAATAAAAATCATAAACCACCACACTCGCCAAAATGATCAGAATGAGCATTGGTGAGGATACAACCTCTCATGCAGGCTGTTTGCTAACCTGGGAGGAAGGTGACCACACCCCTTTCTATCCTGCAGTGCTAGTCGTGACTTTCTAGGAAATGTACCACGAAAGACAGAGTGTTCATCTCTGCTACGAAGAGTAATAAAAGATGTGCACAGCTCTGCTACTCAGATATCTCCAACTGGAAACTACTCAAATACCTCCCAAGCACAGAACTGATAATAAAATTCAGTTCTCATGGCAGCACACTATATGGCAATGAGAGTGAAAACACCTTAACTATGTGTTACAGCATGTATGGGTCTCACGTATACAACATTAAGACACAAAGGAGTGCTAGCTGTAATTCTGTTAATATAAACTAAGAATCTAGTCTAAGGTGCTTAAAAGTGAAGGTGGTAGTTGCCTTGACTATCAACGACAAGAACAGGGTATGAAGTGGGGCTTCTGGGGATGCTGGTAACACATTTTGGGAGTGTGGGGAGGGCATCAAACTTTAGACTTATGAATTACATACTCTTGGGTAGTTATGGCACACTTCAATTAGGACATTTAAATATGCCATGAAAATGGGTGTTGATTTAGGCTCCTTCTTGCAGATGCCCTGACGTTGGGCTGGGCCAGGAAAGGGGTTACTCTCGGGGAGACTGATGAGGAATGGAGCCCAGGAGAACACACAAGCGTCCCCAGACAGGGCCTTACTCACAGGGCACATGGACTCTTCTTTTGAGAAGTTCTCCTCACAAACCATCTCCATATAAAGAGCATTTGTCTGAGTCAGTTCTCTGCCCATATAATAACTGACGGAACTGGTTCTCAATGAGACTCACCTGACCCTACTGGAGATTGGAGGGTGGTAAAAGACACACTGCAAACAAATACATAAAGCAGGAGGTCAGTAATGTGTGCTGTGGCTTAGTCAAGTCACCCTGACGTACTCCGTTCTGATTTCTCATGCTGCCTGACTACTCACCAATATCCCTCTCACAGGGTTTTTCTCATAACATCTGAGCATCAAAAACTGCCTTGGTCTCCTATTATCCTTGAAGTTCCTCTCCATTTTCTCAAATATTTCCAACTTCTCATCCAATTCATTTCACTTCTCTGAACAACAGAGCACACCTGTTCTATGCCACAGAGAGGCAAATCTCACCTGTCGCTCCCCGTCTTTGTGGAGGAACGACACAGGACCCTGCGCTGTTCTTTCGTCTGCTTGGCCCTCCCCGGGTTTGCTGTTGGTTCTTCCCGGGTTGGCTACCGTCCCTTCCACCTCCGTGGAAGGGCGGTTCCCCCTGCCACCTTCCCCACTTCCGCGGGGGAGCGGCACACCGCCGGCCGGCTCTCTCGGGGGCTGCACAGGTGTTCCTCAGGTAGATGTTCCCCTTAGATGTTCCTGGTGCATGCCGTCTCTCTCCTCCTTTATAGTCCTCCTCCGCCAATCCTAACTCGGCTGCCCACACGCCGAGTACGCTGCTCTCCTCCAATCAGGAGCAGTTCCTGCAGCTTGTCAAGTTGGTGAGAGGCAGCTGGGTAGAAGCTGTTTTCTTCTCTCCCAGCGCCATGTTGTGGGAGAGCAGATGCATAGAATAAGTCTTAATTCCAGTAACTTAGTCTAGTCCGAGCTGCTCCCCACAGATCCCCCTTTCTTTTTATTTTTTGGCGTTGATACGCGCCTGTCTTCGGTGTCCCGTGGCACACACTCTGCTCTGCTTGCTAGAGTTGCCACAGGTTCTTACAAGTCCTATCAATCAGGCAAACCGAATCCGGGTCCTCTCTTTGCCATGTTGTGAGGAGGTTTTTAGGCGCTGATGCGTGCCTGTCTTCGGTGACCTGCGGCTCATACTCTGGTCGAGCCGCCTGCTGGTGCTTACTGCCTTACTAATCAGGCAGACCGAATCCAAGCCTTCTCATTGCCATATTGTGGGGAGGCCTATTGGTGTTGATTCGTGCCTATCTTCGGTGACCTGCAGCTCATACCCTGGTCGAGCTGCCTGCTGGTGCTTACCGCCTTACTAATCAGGCAGACCGAATCCAAGCTCTCTCATTGCTGTGTTGTGGGGAGGCCTTATTGATGTTAATTCGTGCCTGTCTTCGGTGACCTGCGGCGCATAAGCTGCTAGCCGCCCGCAGGTGCTCATCGCCTCACTAATCAGGCAGACCGAATCCAAGCCTTCTCATTGCGGTATTGTGGGGAGGCCTTACTGATGTTAATTCGTGCCTATCTTCGGTGACCTGCGGCGCATAAGCTGCTAGCCGCCCGCAGGTGCTCACCGCCTCCCTAATCAGGCAGACCGAATCCAAGCTTTCTCATTGCCATGTTGAGGGGAGGCCTTTCTATTTCTCTATTTCTCTATCTCCGGGCATTCCTATTTCTCCCATTTTACTTCTATCTTCCAGCATTCCTATTTCTCTCATTTTACTTCTTTTTTTTTTTATCTTTTATTTAATGAATATAAATTTCCAAAGTACGTCTCATGGGTTACAATGGCTTTCCCCCCCATACCGTCCCTCCCACCCACCACCCTCCCCTTTCCCACTCCCTCTCCCCTTCCATTCACATCAAGATTCATTTTCGATTATCTTAGTATACAGAAGATCAGCTTAGTATACCTTAAGTAAGGATTTCAACAGTTTGTTCCCACACAGAAACATAAAGTGAAAAATAATAGATGATTTTTTTTTAAATGATGATGAAATCAGATCAGACCTATTGTCATGTTTAATCCCAGTGAGAGTCAAGTTGGGAATTGATAGTTTCTTTTCTTTTTTTTTTTTTAACAGAAGATCAGTTTAGTGTACATTAAGTAAAGATTTCAACAGTTTGCACCCCCATAGAAACACAAAGTGAAATATACTGTTTGAGTACTCGTTATAGCATTAAGCCTCAGTGTACAGCACATTAAGGACAGAGATCCTACATGAGGAGTAAGTGCACAGTGACTCCTGTTGTTGACTTTACAAATTGACACTCCTGTTTATGGCATCAGTAATCTCCCTATGCACCAGTCATGAGTTTCCAAGGCTATGGAAGCCCCTTGAGTTCTCCGACTCTTATCTTGTTTAGACAAGGTCATAGTCAAAGTGGAGGTTCTCTCCTCCCTTCAGAGAAAAGCACCTCCCTCTTTGAAGACCTGTTCTTTCCACTGGGATCTCACTCACAGAGATCTTTTTGCCAGAGTGTCTTGGCTTTCCATGCCTGAAATACTCTCATGGGCTTTTCAGCCAGATCCGAGTGCCTTTAGGGCTGATTCTGAGGCCAGAGTGCTATTTAGGACATCTGCCATTCTATGAGTCTGCTGAGTATCTCACTTCCCATGTTGGATCACTCTCCCCTTTATTTATTCTATCGGTTGGTGTCAGCAGATACTAGACTTGTTTATGTGCTCCCTTTGACTCTTAGTCCTTTCATTATGATCAATTGTGAACTGAAATTGATCACTTGGAATAGTGAGATGGCATTGGCACATGCCACCTTGATGGGATTGAATTGGAATCCCCTAGTATGTTTCCAACTCTACCAATTGGGGCAAGTCAGCCCGAGCATGCCCCAAATTATACATCTCTTCCCTCTCTTATTCCCACTTTTATGTTTAACAGGGATCACATTTCAGTTAATTTTAAACACTTAAGAATAACTGTGTGATAATTACAGAATTAAACCAGTCATATTAAGTAGAACAGACAAAAAAAAATACTATGAGGGATAATGTATTAAGTTGTCCATTAGCAGTCAGGGCTATGCTGATCAAGTCACCATTTCTCATAGTGTCCATTTCACTTCAGGAGGTTTCCTTTTTGGTGTTCAGTCAGTTGTCACCGATCAGGGAGAACATATGGTATTTGTCCCTTTGGGACTGGCTTACTTCACTCAGCATGATGTGTTCCAGATTCCTCCATTTTGTTGCAAATGACTGGATTTCGTTGTTTCTTACTGCGGTATAGTATTCTAAAGAATACATATCCCATAATTTCTTTATCCAGTCTACCATTGATGGGCATTTAGGTTGGTTCCAGGTCTTGGCTATTGTGAATTGTGCTGCAATAAACATTAGGGTGCAGACCGCTTTTTTCTTTATCAATTTAAACTCCTTTGGGTAAATTCCAAGGAGTGGGATGGCTGGGTCGAACGGTAGGGTTATATTCAGGTTTCTGAGGAATCTCCAGACTGATTTCCATAGTGGCTTAACCAGTTTGCATTCCCACCAACAGTGGGTTAGTGTCCCTTTTTCCCCACATCCTCGCCAGCATCTGTTGTTGGTAGATTTCTGTATGTGAGCCATTCTAACCGGGGTGAGGTGAAACCTCATTGTGCTTTTGATTTGCATTTCCCTGATTGCTAGTGACCTTGAACATTTTTTCATGTGCCTGTTGGCCATTTGGATTTCCTCTTTTGAAAAATGTCTATTGAAGTCCTTGGCCCATCTCTTAAGTGGGTTGTTGGGTTTTTTTTTTTGTGGAGTTTCTTGATCTCTTTGTAGATTCTGGTTATTAACCCTTTATCTGTTGCATAGTTTGCAAATATTTTTTCCCATTCTGTCGGTTGTCTCTTCACTCTCCTGACTGTTTCTTTTGCAGTAAAGAAACTTCTCAATTTGATGCAATCCCAATAGTTGATTTTGGCTTTGACTGCCTGTGCCTCCCGGGTCTTTTCCAGAAATTCTTTGCCTGTGCCAATATCTTGAAGGGTTTCTCCAATGTTCTCTAGTAACTTGATGGTGTCAGGACGTAGATTTAGGTCTTTAATCCACGTTGAGTGGATTTTTGTGTAAGGTGTAAGGTAGGGGTCTTGCTTCATGCTTCTGCACGTGGAAATCCAGTTTTCCCAGCACCATTTATTGAATAGACTGTCCTTGCTCCAGGAATTAGTTTTAGATCCTTGATCAAATATAAGTTGGCTGTAGATGTTTGGGTTGATTTCTGGTGTTTCAATTCTGTTCCATTGGTCTATCCATCTGTTTCTGTACCAGTACCATGCTGTTTTGATTACAACTGCCCTGTAGTATGTCCTGAAGTCTGGTATTGTGATGCCTCCGGCTATGTTTTTGTTGTACAAGATTGCTTTAGCTATTCGAGGTCTCTTGTGCCTCCATATGAATTTCAGCATCATTTTTTCTAGATCTGCGAAGAATGTCTTTGGTATCTTGATTGGGATTGCATTGAATCTATAAATTGCTTTTGGGAGAATGGACATTTTGATGATGTTGATTCTTCCAATCCATGAGCATGGAAGATTTTTCCATTTTTTGGTATCCTCTTCTATTTCTTTCTTTAAGGTTTTGTAATTTTCATCGTAGAGATCTTTAACGTCCTTGGTTAAGTTTATTCCAAGGTATTTGATTGTTTTTGTAGCTATTGTGAATGGGATTGATCTTAGCAGTTCTTTCTCAGTCATGGCATTACTTGTGTATACAAAGGCTGTTGATTTTTGTGCATTGATTTTATATCCTGCCACTTTGCCAAACTCCTCTATGAGTTCCAATAGTCTCTTAGTAGAGTTCTTTGGATCCTCTAAGTACAGAATCATATCGTCTGCAAAGAGGGATAGTTTGACTTCTTCCTTCTTGATTTGTATTCCTTTGATTTCTTTTTCTTGTCTGATGGCTCTGGCTAAAACTTCCAGAACTATGTTAAATAGCAGTGGTGAGAGTGGGCATCCCTGCCTGGTGCCAGATTTCAGTGGAAATGCTTCCAACTTTTCCCCATTCAATAGGATGCTGGCTGTGGGTTTTTTATAAATTGCTTTGATTATATTGAGGAATGTTCCTTCTATACCCAATTTGCTTAGAGTTTTCATCATGAAAGGGTGTTGAATTTTATCAAATGCTTTCTCTGCATCAATTGAGATAATCATATGGTTTTTCTTCTGCAGTCTGTTAATGTGGTGAATCACATTGATTGATTTGCGAATGTTGAACCATCCCTGCATACCAGGGATGAATCCCACTTGGTCTGGGTGGATGATTTTCCTGATGTGTTGTTGTATTCTGTTGGCCAGAATTTTATTGAGGATTTTTGCATCTATGTTCATCAGGGATATTGGTCTGTAATTTTCTTTCAGTGCTGCATCTTTCTCTGGCTTAGGGATTAAGGTGATGCTGGCTTCATAGAAAGAATTTGGGAGGATTCCCTCTTCTTCGATTGTTCTGAATAGTTTGAGAAGAAATGGGATTAGTTCTTCTTTAAATGTCTGGTAGAATTCAGCAGTGAATCCATCTGGTCCTGGGCTTTTCTTTGTTGGGAGGGCCTTTATTACTGTTTCAATTTCTGTTTCAGTTATGGGTCTATTTAGGTTTTCGATGTCTTCATGGTTCAATTTTGGTAGATTGCATGTGTCCAGGAATCTATCCATTTCTGATAGGTTTTCCTGTTTGCTGGCATACAGGTCCTTGTAGTAATTTCTGATGATTCTTTTTATTTCTGTGGTGTCTGTTGTTACGTTTCCTTTTTCATCTCTGATTTTATTGATTTGGGTCTTTTCTCTTCTTTTTTTAGTTAGTTGGGCCAATGGGGTGTCAATTTTGTTTATTTTTTCAAAAAACCAGCTTCTCGCTTGGCTGATTTTTTGTAATGTTTTTTTGGATTCAATCCTGTTAATTTCTTCTCTGGTTTTAATTATTTCTCTTCTCCTACTAGATTTGGGTTTGGTTTGCTGCAGTTTTTCTAGGTCCTTGAGGTGTGCTGAAAGCTCATTTATTTGGTACCTTTCCAATTTCTTGATATAGGCACCTATTGCTATAAATTTGCCTCTCAATACTGCTTTTGCTGTATCCCATAAGTTTTGATATGTTGTGTTGTTGTCTTCATTTACTTCCAGAAAGTTTTTGATTTCTCTTTTGATTTCTTGAATGACCCAGTGTTCATTCAGGAACATGTTGTTCAGTCTCCATGTGTTTGCATACTTTCTGGGGTTTCCTGAGTTGCTAATTTCCAGCTTCATCCCGCTGTGGTCTGAGAAGCTGCATGGTATGATTCTAATTCTTTTAAATTTGCTGAGATTTGCTTTATGTCCTAGTATGTGATCAATCCTAGAGAAGGTTCCATGCGCTGCTGAGAAGAATGTGAAGTCTGTAGATGTAGGGTTGAAAGTTCTGTAGATATCTGTTAGATCCATTTGGGCAATAGTGTCAATTAAATCTGCTGTTTCCTTGTTGATCTTCTGTCCGGATGATCTGTCTATTTCTGAGAGTGGAGTATTGAAGTCCCCCAGTACTATTGTATTGGAATCTAAATCTCCCTTGAAGTCCCTTAACATATCTTTTAAATAGACCGGTGCCCTGTAATTAGGTGCATATACATTTATAATAGTTACATCTTCCTGTTGAATTGAACCCTTAATCATTATATAGTGTCCCTCTTTGTCTCTCTTAACAGTTTTTGTATTAAAGTTTATTTTGTCTGATATTAATATGGCTACACCTGCTTTTTTTTGGTTTCTGTTGGCATGGAATATCTTTTTCCAACCTTTCACTTTCAGTCTGCATGCCTCTTTGTTAGAGAGATGTGTTTCTTGTAGGCAACAAATAGTTGGGTTGTGTTCTGTGAGCCAGTCAGCTAAACGGTGTCTTTTAACTGAAGAATTCAGACCATTAATGTTCAATGTGACAATTGATACGTAGTGACTTTGCCCTGCCATTTTCCCGGAAATATTTTCTAGTATATGCTTTGAGCTTCCCATGCTCTTTTACTGGTAGGTGTTCTTCCTTTCCCTTCTTTCATATTGATGGCCGTGTTTCTGTGTTTCTGAGTGTAGCACATCTTTAAGTATCTTTTGCAGGGCCGGACGAGTGGCCACAAAGTCTTTCAATTTCTGTTTGCTATGAAAGGTCTTTATTTCACCTTCATTCACAAATGAGAGCTTGGCAGGATATAATATTCTGGGCTGGCAATTTTTCTCTCTTAGCACCTGTGCTATGTCTCGCCATTCCCTCCTAGCTTGTAGGGTTTCTGATGAGAAGTCAGCTGTGAGTCTGATTGGAGATCCTCTGAGAGTAATCTGACGTTTCTCTCTTGCACATTTTAGGATCTTTTCTTTATGTTTCACTGTGGTAAGTTTAATTACCACGTGTCGTGGTGAGGATCTCTTTTGGTCATGTTTATTGGGGGTTCTATGAGCTTCCTGTACTAGGATATCTCTGTCCTTCTCCAAACCTGGAAAGTTCTCTGCTAGTATCTCACTAAAAAGGCCTTCCAATCCTTTCTCTCTCTCCATGCCTTCAGGAACTCCTAGAACTCGAATGTTGGTTTTTTTAATAGTATCCTGTAGATTCCCAACAATATTTTTCAGGTTTCTAATTTCCTCTTCTTTTCTTTGGTTTGACTGTATGTTTTCCTGTGCTCTATCTTCTAAGTCCGATATTCTCTCTTCTGCTTCACCCATTCTGTTTTTAAGGCTTTCTAATGTGTTTGTCATTTGATCTATTGAGCTCTTCATTTCATTTTGATTTCTCTTGACTATTACACTTTCCTGTTCTACTAGTTTCTGAGTTTCATTTTGACTCTTCCTTAAAATTTCATTTTCACGAGAAAGATTTTCAATCTTGTCCATTAAGGATTTCTGTAGTTCAAGGATTTGCTTTTGAAAACTTCTAAATGTTCTTATCATAAATTTTTTGAAATCCGTATCTTGCATTTCTTCTATCTCATCATCTTCATACTCTTGGCTTGGGGTGTTTTGCTTATTTGGAGGCATCATAGTGTCATTGTTGATCTTGCTCCCTCTATTTCTGTGTTTGTTACTCGGCATAGTTAATTCTTCTTGCGTCACTGTGCGCTTTTTTTTTCTTTTTTTTTTTTTTATACTGTGTCCGTGTTAAGTGGACTGCCTGCTGTTGGAGGAGCCTTGGAGGCTTGAGATGGGTGGGGCCTGAGAGCTCTGCCTGGTTCTTCCAGGTTAAGGGTGTGCAAAGGTGACACCCTCAGGTTATGCGTGGTAAATCTCTCTCTTTTTATTTATTTATTTATTTTATTTATTCAGGGGGTAAGTAACACTGCAGGGCAGGGCTGTGCAGAATTGATGGAATTTAGCTTCCAGTCTTTGGCTCCTCTGGACTCCCACTGGGTTGCCTAGGCTACTGAATTGTAGTGACTCAGTTCCTTAACTCTCCCCCGCTGATATGTAAATCCAAAGAGGAGGCCTGCTCTTTGTCTCTTGGGAATTCTTCAAGTCTTGCAGGCTTGTAACCTTTGCAAGGTTAGGGGGAAGAGAAACCCCGAAGCTTTTTTTTTTCCTTCTTTCCGGTAGTGAGTTTGCTGCACTTTCCGGCCCCCCTCTAGATTCTGACCCCCGTTTCCCCACCAATGTCTCGGGTTATTGAGCTCACCTCCCCTTCCAGCGCCGATGTGTGGACTCAGAGCCCTGAGCGTCTCAAGTCTCCCCGCTGTTTTCTGTGTGGCGTGCACTGTCCTTGGAGCACTGTCGCGCAGACCCTGGGGCTTCTGCGGCTGGGTCCCGGGACTTTGCTTCCGTGCGGTGGGCGACCTTGTTCTCCCAGTAGGTCGTCCGATTCACGCCTGCTCCATTCAGAAGGGTTTCCCCTGCAATTTTTGTTTGGTTCTATTTTCTGCGGCTACCGTAACTCCCCTTTTATTAAACTAAATTTTCCCGGACTATCGGTGCGCGCCCTCACTATTCCCTCTCTCATTTTACTTCTAAACTTCTGTTTCTCTTATCCCTGCGGCTTCCCGGCGGTGCCCGCCCCGAGGCTGCTTCTCGGCACCTCGCCCCGCGGCAGCTTCACGGCTCTGAGCGGCTTCCCGGAGCCTTGCCCCGCCGGCGGGCTCCCGGCTCTGCACGGCTCGGCTTCACGCGCACGCTCCATGGTCTCCACGCACTTCGCGCCCGCACCACGGCCTCGCGCCAGCCCCACATTCCCTATCTATTCACGCCCCGTGCTCTCTCTGCACGCGGCGGCTTCCGCGAATGTTTCCGCCACCACCGGCATTCAGTCCAAGTTCCCCGGACTAACCTGGCGAATTCCAACCTGGCGGCCCACGTCTCTGCCTCTGGTTCCAGATCTTCGCCTCTTGCTCCCCGGGGTGACTTGAAGAATTCCAAGGTGGCTTATGTCTCCGCCTCGGCCTGCACTCGCGGCTTCATCCTCCCTAACATTTTTCTCTACCCGGTATGTTTCCTTAAGTTTTCTTCCAACAATATTCCTCTCATTTCTCCTGGCTACTCCCCACAGTCCGTATCCGAGTCCAAGCCTCCTCCAGGTTTCACTTTCGCTTTCAATCTCCTAGCTTCCCCGCCATAGTCCGCATCCGAGTCTATGAAAGCTTTCACTTTCGCTTTCAATCCTAACTTCTTTCCCACAGTCCATATCCGAGTCTATGCCTAGGCTTTCAATAGCTTCTTCCGGCACCTTTTCCGTCCAGCTTTTCCCTAGGCTGTTTGCTAGTCTCTCTCTCCGGTATTTTCCCATTTCTTCCTGTTTCTTCCCTCCTAAGTTTCCTATCCAAGTCACGGCACCATTATGTCGCTCCCCCTCTTCGTGGAGGAACGACACTAAGCCCTGCCTAGGCTTCATATCCGAGTCACGGCACCATTATGTCGCTCCCCCTCTTCGTGGAGGAACGACACTAAACCCTGCCTAGGCTTCATATCCGAGTCACGGCACCATTATGTCGCTCCCCCTCTTCGCGGAGGAGCGACACTAAACCCTGCCTAGGCTTCATGTCCGAGTCACGGCACCATTATGTCACTCCCCGTCTTCGTGAGGGAACGACACTAAACCCTGCCTAGGCTTCCTATCTGAGTCACGGCACCATTATGTCGCTCCCCCTCTTCATGGAGGAATGACACTAAACCCTGCCTAGGCTTCATGTCCGAGTCACGGCACCATTATGTCGCTCCCCGTCTTCGTGGAGGAACGACACAGGACCCTGCGCTGTTCTTTCGTCTGCTCGGCCCTCCCCAGGTTTGCTGTTGGTTCTTCCCGGGTTGGCTACCGTCCCTTCCACCTCCGTGGAAGGGCGGTTCCCCCTGCCACCTTCCCCACTTCCGCGGGGGAGCGGCACACCGCCGGCCGGCTCTCTCGGGGGCTGCACAGGTGTTCCTCAGGTAGATGTTCCCCTTAGATGTTCCTGGTGCATGCCGTCTCTCTCCTCCTTTATAGTCCTCCTCCGCCAATCCTAACTCGGCTGCCCACACGCCGAGTACGCTGCTCTCCTCCAATCAGGAGCAGTTCCTGCAGCTTGTCAAGTTGGTGAGAGGCAGCTGGGTAGAAGCTGTTTTCTTCTCTCCCAGCGCCATGTTGTGGGAGAGCAGATGCATAGAATAAGTCTTAATTCCAGTAACTTAGTCTAGTCCGAGCTGCTCCCCACATCACCATCACATGGGGCTTAGCAACCATTCACTGACCTGCTCACCCTTTCATAAATCACCCTATTCACTTTCCATACATCACTTTCTTCCATTCTTCATCTACCCTTCTACCCACATTTGCACAGCCAACAGCTAGCACACCTATTGTCCTTCACATCCCCATTCATTCACTAATGCTTCCATTTACCCATGCATCCCATCTTTCAGTAATCTCTCCGTTACTCAGCCATCAATCTCCCCACCTATCAATACATCCAGCCTAACTACCCATCTATCCACTCACCCATCCTTTTATCCATGCATCTGCCCACAGAATCTTCATCCATCCAACCATGCATCTACCTTCTCTTCCATTGCTCCACCTCTCCACTCAATCAATCATCTATTCACTCTTCCATTGATCTGTGCACAGCCAGGTATCTCTTGGACACTAATGATAGAAGGGGACATTTGTTGGTCACAGCATGTAAACAAGCTGAATTATATTAGATCTATTATGAAGAACAACGACATGGAGATGTGATAGTAGGGATGAGGGATGACCTACTTGAGCTCACAGTGTGAAGTAAAATTCCTCAGCAGAAGATCTGAATCCTAAATGTAAAGAAGAAACTCTGCAAAGACGGGAGGACAGGATAAGCTAGGCCCATGAAACAACATAGCTAAAGACCCCGAGATGGGGAAGGCCTTGGCACACTAAAGAAACAAGACCTGTGTGACAGGGATGGCGTGAGGGATGTGGCAGGAGATGAGGCAGAGGTATCAGGAAGCCAACACTATGCAAGGCTTAAAGCCAAAGTAGGAAATTTCAATTTTATCCTGAGCACAAGCCAAAAAGCAACGGTGAGGAATGAACAGGAAAGTGCAATGACATGTTTTAAAGTAACATTCTGATAGTTGTTTGGAGAGTTAAGTAGAGACACAAGAGGCTGGATGCTAGGAGACCAGGTCAGGGACTACAGGACAGAAATAATGGTCTATCCTGCAAAGGAGGTAGCAGCACAGTGGAGTAACTACATGGTTTCACAGTCCTGAGTGAGGACTGGGATAGGTAAACAAGTATGATCACTAGGGATCACTTTCCCCACAAGGAGGAACCAGTGGCAGAGAGAGGTTCACACTGGTAGCTGTTTGTCATCTGATTAGGGAGTGATTCTAATTATCAGGCTAGGGCCCAGGATCTAGGCAGAGCCCCAGTCAATGAAGACAAGTTCAGTCCAACAGACCTGCACCATCTCTGCTGAGAAAGCCTGTAGCAAATTATGACTCTGCAGTTACCAGATATGTTGAAGATATGAAGATACAGAAAACCTAACTTCCATATTGAAGCATAAAGTATTTTCAACACTGATAAACTTTTGCCAATAACCAAGATGGAAACTGAATCCTTAATAAAGACCCTCCCAACAAGAAAAGCCCAGGACCAGATGGTTTCCCTGCTGAATTCTACCAGACATTTAAAGGACTAACTCCAATTCTTTACAAGCTGATCAAAACAATGGGAAGGAGGAGAGAACTTCTACTTTGTTTATGGCCTTGTCTAAATACTGATGGAGTTTGTGGAATCAAAAGGCTTCCATAGTCTAGGCAGCTCATGTCAATAGCCTCAGGTAATCACTGATGTTATATATAAGAGGACTAATTGTTAGATTAACAACAGGGGTCACTGTGCACTCCTCATGCAGGACCTCTATCCTCAATGAGTTATATTATAAGAGTTAACTGTAGCCGGCTCCGCGGCTCACTAGGTTAATCCTCAGCCTTGTGGCGCCGGCACACCGGGTTCTAGTCCCAGTCAGGGCGCCGGATTCTGTCCCGGTTGCCCCTCTTCCAGGCCAGCTCTCTGCTGTGGCCTGGGAGGGCAGTGGAGGATGGCCCAAGTGCTTGGGCCCTGCACCCCATGGGAGACCAGGATAAGCACCTGGCTCCTGCCTTCGGATAGGCGTGGTATGCAGGCTGCAGTGCACCGGCCGCGGCGGCCATTGGAGGGTGAACCAACGGCAAAGGAAAACCTTTCTCTCTGTCTCTCTCTCTCACTGTCCACTCTGCCTGTCAAAAAAAATAAAAATAAAAATAAAAAAATAGTTAACTGTAAAACTTGTTCTCAAAGATTTATTTCATTTTAGTATATTAAGTGGAAGATATGAAGAACAGGCCTTCTCTGAGAATGGGAGAGGGAGAAGGAGGAGGGGTGGAAGAGTGAATGGGAGGGTAGGTATGGTGGGAAGAATCACTATATTCCTAAATTTGTACTTATGAAATGAATGAAGTTTGTATTCCTTAAATAAAAGGTTTCTTTGGGGGAAAACAAGAAAGACAGAGTGCTTCCATCCACAGGTTCACTCCTAAAATACCTGAGATAATCAGGGTGCTGGGCCAGATCAAAGACAGCATTCCAGAATACGACTGTGGTCTCCAACACAGGCGACAGGAATCAAGGTACATAGGTCATCACCTGCTGCCTCCCAGGCACATTAGCAGGAAGATGGATCTGAAGCACAGTGTAGCCAGAACTCAAATAAGCTCCAACATGGGATGTGGGCATCCCATGTTGCAGCTTAACCGGCTACGCCAGAAAACCCTCACCTGTGTTCCTATTAAAGTAAGGAAGGCAAGTGGTAGAGTTAGGAAGGCTATTGTTCTATATGAGGACATGAGTCCTGATCATGAGACACATGTGCACTGTGCCTTGCTGTGTCATTAACTGAGGCCTGTGTGGGTCCTAGTCAGGGATGTGTTCCAGTACACATCGTCCCACCTCCCTGACTCATGCCTGCTCCTGCTTGGGCCTTCACAATCCATTACTGGGAGCTTAAAGAAGATGAATCCTGGCTGGTGCCATGGCTCACTAGGCTAATCCTCCGCCTGTGGTGCCGGTACCCCGGGTTCTAGTCCGGGTTGGGGTGCCAGTTCTGTCCCAGTTGCTCCTCTTCCAGTCCAGCTCTCTGCTGTGGCCCGGGAAGGCAGTGGAGGATGGCCCAGGTCCCTGGGCCCTACACCCACATGGGAGACCAGGAGGAGGCACCTGGCTCCTGGCTTCGGATCGGTGCAGCGCACCGGCTGCAATGCACCGGCCGTAGCAGCCACTTGGGGGGTGAACCAACAGAAAAAGGAAGACCTTTCTCTCTGTCTCTCTCTCACTGTCCACTCTGCCTATCAAAAAAAAAAAAAAAAGATGAATCCCAGACAGGGACAGAGGGCAGAGATTTCAGCTTAGTAGTCCAGCACCTGAGCTCAGGAAGCAGTGTGGGTTTGTGCATTGTGACTGACTCTAAGGAATTACAGCCCAGTGCTGCAGTGACCCAGAGGGAGCCCACCACACTACTGGAGGAGGGCCTGTAGTCTGCCATGCAGGAATGGCAGCATGAGAGCAACTTTGACCTGATGATCTTCTGAGATGGCAGAAAAATGAGTCAGGGGACCAGGACTTGGGGCTGTGTGCTGGAATATGAATAGAAAGGTTGGGCCTGATGGGTTGGACTTGTGAGTGCACAAGTGAGCCATTTCCTGACAGGCCCTCCATGGGCCCTGCTCTCCCAGGATGGTGACCCTGCTGCCTGGGAGAGTTCTATGCACTCTCCTCCCCATGAGCTCCTCCCTCATCTATGTCTGAGGCTACCTATGCTTTGATGTTCAGTGTTGAGGAGGAGCAACCAGGGCAGCTGTTTGGGTGTCCTCTTACCATGGGGACTCTGCACATGGAACAACCTCCATCAGTGCTTCAGCTTCACTCCCTGGAGCTAGAAGCTACTGAAAGACATGTTCTGAAATAGTGAAATGCTATCCCAGAAGGTGCTGGGCACCAGAGCTTATTCACAGGGAACTGGTGTCTCAGACACCTTGGGGCCTTGTCTCTGTCTTTCTGCCAGTTGATGAAATCTGCTGTTTAAACAGACAGTACTCAGAGGAAATGCCCTACCTCTCAGCTAGGCCTCCTCATTCTGCCTGCCCCTGTACTCTCACCTCCTGGTCCTCCTACAAGGATCACAATCTCAGCCTCAGGATCCTTGATTCTGAACTAGGACACAAAAGTAGTTTGTGATAAATGCCCTACAGTCTGGAGTCAGCTCTTATTGTGGGCTGGGTAGGGGCAGACAAGGCATGGAAGGAGGTCAAATTTGCGTAGCTTTTGTCTGCTGGGCCGGTAGGGAATCAGAGATACACATCACATGCCATTTGAATGTAAGTCAGAAGGACTGTTCCCGGAAAGTCTGTCCCTCCTGGAACTCGACCAGAGTTGGGCCTGGCTGACTCCAAGGTAACCTTTCCATATCTCTGACATCAGATGCTGTGAGACCCTTTGTCAGGACTGGGCTGCTTACATATGGTCTGTGTCCCCCTCTCAAATTCATGGAGTTAGAGGCAGAGGAGGGGATCCAGATTCACAAGTGGGGTGGATGAAGGGAAAATCATCCCAGCTTCCCCCAGCCCCACCATCATTGGTTTCTCAAGGGCTCTAAACCCCTGCTGTTCCTTAGCAGCCAGCTATAGTCTCCCTTGCCCCAACACAGCCCATTGGCAGAGGCAAAACCAACCCCAGGAGGCCATCTCATCTGAGCCTTTTCTTTAAGAGCAGTATTTGCTATTTTGGGCAGAATGTCCAACTGACATCCCAGGGTCCTGTTTGTTTGAGTTATGACCTGGAGATTTATCAGGCCACATTCATAGTGCCTCTCACTCCTTACCTATCCAGGTCCCCAAAACAGCCTGACCAGGATGTGGGGTCCAGGGGAGAGAACACGGAACATCGGTGACTGTCTTAGATGTTCCAGCTCTGCCCCCTCTCCTCTCCTGGGTGCTGTTGTCAGGTTCTTCTGGCTCAACCTGACCACCTCATGTCCCCAACAACTGTCCACCCCAGTGTGGCTGGCAAAGAACTGGAGCCCCTGTACTCACACCATATTCCACACCCATAGTGTGATCCCTCGGGAAGGCCAAATTAAAGGCCCTGCCTGCCTGTCCTATGTCACCCAGACACCAGGGGACACAGGACGAGGCACCGAAGGAGATGCCACCAGAGGCTGTGAAGGAGTACATGGAAATCATGGACACACTGTGGGAGCCAACACCCCTGGCCTTGGGGCAGCTCGGTGGACACCCAGAAGAGGACAGATTCAAGGGTCTCCAAGAGAACGAGGGGACATACCCAGACCCAGAGGTCATGTTCTACATTGACAATCTATGTTCCCAGGAGGATTTTGTCACCAAGGTGGGCCAGGCTGCAGCACTGGGAAGAAAGAACTGAAAAATGATCCTGCCAGGCCCTTGAAACAAACTCAAGTTCTTCACCACTGCCTTTGTGTGAGGAGTGAGCGAGTGAGGGAGTGAGGGAGTGAAGCTGACTGCCCACTGAGTGAACAGTGCCCCAGAGTGAACAGTGATGGGGTCATCAGTGCTTTCTGCTTCACCTCAAGTTCCCATCATCTCAGGTGCTTCATGTAAGGACAATCCTTCCTTCTGTTCCAGGCGGAGGCCATCATTCACCCCAGATTCCTGGAAGAACTGCTTTCCCCAGATCCACAGCTGGACCTCACGGCCCTGTCCAAGGAGCTGGAGAAGGAGGAAGGGCTGACTGCTGGCCAGGTAAAGACAGAAGGTGGTCAGCAGGTAGAGCAGGGACAGCATGTAGACGGGGTGGGAGGGGCACCAGGAAACCAGGGGTGGGGGCAGCACATAGACAGGGCAGGGAGGGGCACCAGGAAACCAGGGGTAGGGGCAGCATGCAGACAGGGTAGGGAGGTACACCTAGGTAGACTGGTAGTGGAAGGAGGAACCCCAGAATGGCAGACCCACATCATTTTGTCTCCCCCTGTCGCTCCCCCTCTTCGCGGAGGAACGACACAGGACCCTGCGCTGTTCTTTTGTCTGCTCGGCCCTCCCCGGGTTTGCTGCTGGTTCTTCCCGGGTTGGCTACCGTCCCTTCCACCTCCGTGGAAGGGCGGTTCCCCCTGCCACTTTCCCCACTTCCGCGGGGGAGCGGCACAGCGCCGGACGGCTCTCTCGGGGGCTGCTCAGGTGTTATTCGGATAGATGTTCCTTGTGCATGTTGTCGCTCTCCTCCTTTATAGTCCTCTTCCACCAATCCCAACTCTGCTACCCACACGCTGAGTACGCTGCTCTCCTGCAATCAGGAGCAGGTCCTGCTGTTTATTGGTTGAACTGGAGGCAGCTGTGTAGAAGCTGTTTCCTCCTCTCCCAGCGCCATATTGTGGGAGAGCAGATGCATAGAATAAGTCTTAATTCCAGTAACTTAGTCTAGTCCGAGTTGCTCCCCACACCCCCTACACTGATGGGGAAGAATGGCTTCTTGAGGAGCTGCTTCAGGTAGGGGTACAGGTGCATACATGTGTTAAGGAGACAGAAGAGTCAGGGACAGCTGAGGGTGCAAAGCTGGAATGAGGCCCAGCAGGGTGACAATGCAGCCACCATCACCCTCTGTGAAACAAGCCCAGTGATTCTGGCCTTCCTGCCTCCTCCTGAATGCCTTACTTTGCACGCCTAACCTCCTTCATACCTGATGCAGCCACTGTTAGCCCGTTTCCTCCTGCAGGTGATGGAGAAGCACTTCTTCCCCTTGAATGGGAATGGGGTTATGGAGGCAAGCCCCAGTTATAGTACACTCCTGTTGAACCCCAGCAATTCTGAATCTGGGCCCCAACAAAATGCAAAGAGTGACAACCAGGGCCCACGCCTTGGGGACAGAGCTGAGTGCTTCTCCCAGTCGATGTCTTCCCAAGTCCTGCAGAGACATGTTGTCCCAGACACCCCCCTGTGCAGGCCTGAGGTTAATGCCGTCTTTAGTGGACATCGGGAGTGTCCCTCACTGGGGGCCACCAAAGATGCCAGGAGTTTCAAAGGAGGACCCTCTGTTGGGGGCCCACACACCTAGATGTGTGGACATCTCCAGTGAGAACAAGGAGGAACTTCCCAGTCTCTCCTTCCTCCTGGCCTCCCAGCACCACCTGCTGCCCTTGGACTTTGCACAGAGCGAGGCCTCTGCTGAAGACCTGCCCTGCCCTGGAGCTGGGAATCCTTGCAGAGCACCAAAACCCCTGTCTACCCACGGAACGGACCTTAGTAGTCCTCCCCAATGTGCTGCGATGTCCATGAAGCGAGCTCTCCAGGGAAGCACAGCCCCTGCAAAGCAGCAGCTCTACCTGAGACCTGGCCTTGGGGCTTCTGCAGGGCAGGCCCAGACTCTGGGCTCTGTTGAACACTCCCAGGCTCAGAAGAGGAAATGTGACCACTTTGACACCAGGAGGAAGAAGAAGCATCAATGAGGACAGTAGGTGGCACAAGGGCTCTGGGGAGAGGTCCCTCTAGGTGCAGCCTAAAGAACACAGACTCTAACTATATCCTGCACCTCAAAGCATCAAACACTTATATTTACCCAGTGCCGAACCTGCTGGTCCTCGGCATGGGAGGAAGAGGGTGGGAGCCCCAGGTGGAGGGACCCAGTGGTTGGGGTGGGGAATCATCACTTTGGGACACCATTTATTTGAATAAAGTGAAGTACACTGGAAATGCTCTCTGATCTGCAGCCCTCTGTCCTGGCTCAGTGGGGTGAGGATGGGGAGGAAGGATGTAGCAATTTTCAAATATATACGGAAATGTAAAAGATATTGAATAGCTAAAACAATTTGAGGGAATTCAAAGAAGGGTGGGCAATATTAAGACTTTGGTATCAATGGAAAAGCACACACAGGTCCAATAAACAGAATCAAGAATGCAGAGACACAAGTACAGCAAACTGACTTTTTATAAAGCAGTATAATTGAAAAGGGATAGGGTTTTTTAGCACAAAAAAATAACAGATATTAGTAGCATATTTCAATGTAAAACTGTGAAACTTTTAGAACATAACATTGGAGGAAGTCTATTGGTTTTAGCACTTGGGAAGGAGTTCTCAGATAGGGTATCCAAAGTACTATGTCTAAAAGACATAATTAATAATTGGATTTGATTAAAACTTAAAAATTGTCCTTTGAGAAAGACTCTGTTGAAAGGAAAAAAAAGGCTGGCGCCGAGGCTCAATAGGCTAATCCTCAACCTTGCGGTGCCGGCACACCGGGTTCTAGTCCCGGTCGGGGCGTTGGATTCTGTCCCAGTTGCCCCTCCTCCAGGCCAGCTCTCTGCTGTGGCCAGGGAGTGCAGTGGAGGATGGCCCAAGTATTTGGGCCCTGCACCCCATAGGAGACCAGGAGAAGCACCTGGCTCCTGGCTTCGGATCAGCGCGGTGCACCAGCCGCAGCGCGGCGGCCACGGCAGCCATTGGAGGGTGAATCAACGGCAATGGAAGACCTTTCTCTCTGTCTCTCTCTCTCACTGTCCATTCTGCCTGTCAAAAATAAAAATAAAAATAAAAATAGAACATGTTGTATAAAAAAATAAAAGAAAGGAAAAAACGAGGAACAGGCTTGGAGAAACTATTTGCAAACCACATTCTGGACAAATCTTTCATCTGTAATATATATAGACCTTTGAAAACTCAACAGCAAAAACAGAAACAATCCAATCAGAAAACAGGCAAATTAACATTGAGACACATTTTACAACAGAGGACAAGGTTTTGGTAAACAGGCCATGGAACAACATTCAACATCACTAACCATCAAATGCAAATTAAGAATACAATGGATATTAGCACATACAATTAGAATAGCTCAAAACCAAATTAGCTACACTAAAAATACTGATAAAGAATCCAGGAATCTGGATTTATCACATATTGCTAGTAATATGATAGAACCACTCTTAAAAAAGTTTTTTTCTGGCAGGGCAAAGTTACCATTTATCAATAGTCACATTGAACGTTAATGGCCTGAACTGTCCAGTTAAAAGACACCGATTGGCTGATTGGCTTAAGGAACGAAACCCATCTATTTGCTGCTTACAAGAAACACATCTTTCCAAAAAGATGCATACAGACTGAAAGTGAAAGGCTGGAAAAAGATATACCATGCCAACAGAAATGAAAAAAGAGCAGGCGTAGCCATCTTAATATCGGACAACATAATCTTTACCACAAAATCTGTTAAGAGAGACAAAGAGGGACACTATATAATGATTAAGGGATCAATTCAACAGGAAGATATAACAATTATCAATGTATATGCACCTAATTACAGGGCACCGGTTTATTTAAAAGATTTGTTAAGGGACTTAAAGGGAGACTTAGACCCCAATACAATAGTACTGGGGGACTTCAATACTCCACTCTCAGAAAGACAGATCAACAGGACAGAAGATCAACAAGGAGATAGTAGATTTAAATGACACTATAGCCCAAATGAATCTAACAGATATCAACAGAACTTTTCATCCTACATATAAAGCATTTACATTCTTCTCAGCAGTACATGGAACCTTCTCTAGGATTGACCACATACTAGGCCATAAAGCAAGTCTCAGCAAATTCAAAAGAATTAGAATCATACCATGCAGCTTCTCAGACCATAAAGGAATGAAGTTGGAAATTAGCAACTCAGGAATCCCTAGAGCATATGCAAACACATGGAGACTGAACAACATGCTCCTGAATGAACAATGGATCATAGAAGATATTAAAAGAGAAATCAAAAATTTTCTGGAAGTAAATAAGGGTAACAGCACAACATACCAAAACTTATGGGACGCAGCAAAAGCAGTGTTAGGAAGAAAGTTTATATCAATAGGTACCTACATCAAGAAATTGGAAAGGCACCAAATAGATGAGCTTTCACTGCATCTCAAGGATCTAGAAAATCTGCAGCAAACCAGACCCAAATCTAGTAGGAGAAGAGAAATAATTAAAATCATAAGAAATCAACAGGATTGAATCCAAAAAAAATTACAAAAAATCAGCCAAACAAGGAGCTGGTTTTTTGAAAAAATAAACAAAATTGACACCCCATTGGCCCAACTAACTAAAAAAAGAAAAGACCAAATTAATAAAATCAGAGATGAAAAAGGAAACGTAACAACAGACACCACAGAAATAAAAAGTATCATCAGAAATTACTACAAGGGTTTGTATGCCAGCAACCAGGGAAACCTATCAGAAGGGGATAGATTCCTGGACACATGCAACCTACCTAAATTGAACCAGGAAGACATAGAAAACCTAAACAGACCCATAACTGAGACAGAAATTGATACAGTAATAAAGCCCTCCCAACAAAGAAAAGCCCAGGACCTGATGGATTCACTGCTTAATTCTACCAGACATTTAAAGAAGAACTAACTCCAATTCTTCTCAAACTATTCAGAACAATCGAAAAAGAGGGAATCCTCCCAAATTCTTTCTATGAAGCCAGCATCACCTTAATTCCTAAGCCGGAAAAAGATGCAGCATTGAAAGAGAATTACAGACCAATATCCCCTGATGAACATAGATGCAAAAATCCTCAATAAAATTCTGGCCAATAGAATGCAACAACATATCAGAAAGATCATCTATCCAGAACAAGTGGTATTTATCCCTGGCATGCAGGGATGGTTCAATGTACGCAAAACAATCAACATGATACACCACATTAACAGACTGCAGAAGAAAAACCAGATGATTATCTCAATAGATGCAGAAAGCATTTGATAAAATACAACACCCGTTCATGATGAAAACTCTAAGCAAACTGGGTATGGAAGGAACATTCCTCAATACAATCAAAACAATTTATGAAAAACCCACGGCCAACATCCTATTGAATGGGGAAAAGTTGGAAGCATTTCCACTGAGATCTGGTACCAGACAGGGATGCCCACTCTCACCACTGCTATTCAATATAGTTCTGGAGGTTCTAGCCAGAGCTATTAGGCAAGAAAAAGAAATTAAAGGCATACAAATTGGGAAGGAAGAACTCAAACTATCCCTCTTTGCAGATGACATGATTCTTTATTTAGGGGATCCAAAGAACTCTACTAAGAGACTATTGGAACTCATAGAAGAGTTTGGCAAAGTAGCAGGATATAAAATCAATGCACAAAAATCAACATCCTTTGTATACACAGGCAATGCCACGGCTGAGGAAGAACTTCTAAGATCAATCCCAAAAACAATCAAATACCTTGAAATAAACTTAACCAAGGACATTAAGGATCTCTATGATGAAAATAACAAAACCTTAAAGAAATAAATAGAAGAGGATACCAAAAAATGGAAAAATCTTCCATGCTCATTGATTGGAAGAATCAATATCATCAAAATGTCCATTCTCCCAAAAGCAATTTACAGATTCAATGCGATACCAATCAAAATACCGAAGACCTTCTTCTCAGACCTGGAAAAAATGATGCTGAAATTCATATGGACACACAGGAGACCTCGAATAGCTAAAGCAATCCTGTACAACAAAAACATAGCCGGAGGCATCACAATACCAGATTTCAGGACATACTACAGGGCAGTTGTAATCAAAACAGCATGGTACTGGTACAGAAACAGATGGATAGACCAATGGAACAGAATTGAAACACCAGAAATCAACCCAAACATCTACAGCCAACTCATATTTGATCAAGGATCCAAAACCAATCCCTGGAGTAAGGACAGTCTATTCTATAAATGGTGCTGGGAAAACTGGATTTCCACATGCAGAAGCATGAAGCAAGACCCCTACCTTACACCTTACACAAAAATCCACTCAACATGGATTAAAGACCTAAATCTACGACCTGACACCATCAAGTTATTAGAGAACATTGGAGAAACCCTTCAAGATATTGGCACAGGCAAAGAGTTTCTGGAAAAGACCCGGGAGGCACAGGCAGTCAAAGCCAAAATCAACTATTGGGATTGCATCAAATTGAGAAGTTTTTGCACTTCAAAAGAAACAGGCAGGAGAGTGAAGAGACAACCAACAGAATGGGAAAAAATATTTGCAAACTATGCAACAGATAAAGGGTTGATAACCAGAATCTACAAAGAAATCAAGAAACTCCACAACATCAAAACAAACAACCCACTTAAGAGATGGGCCAAGGACCTCAATAGACATTTTTCAAAAGAGGAAATCCAAATGGCCAACAGGCACATGAAAAAATGTTCAAGATCACTAGCAAGCAGGGAAATGCAAATCAAAACCACAATGAGGTTTCACCTCACCCCGGTTAGAATGGCTCACTTTCAGAAATCTACCAACAATAGGTGCTAGCAAGGATGTGGGGAAAAAGGGACACTAACCCACTGTTGGTGGGAATGCAAACTAGTTAAGCCATTATGGAAGTCAGTCTGGAGATTCCTCAGAAATCTGAATATAATCCTACCATTCAACCCAGCGATACCACTCCTTGGAATTTACCCAAAGGAAATGAAATTGGAAAACAAACAAGCTGTCTGCACATTAATGTTTATTGCAGCTCAATTCACAATAGCTAAGACCTGGAACCAATCCAAATGCCCATTAACAGTAGACTGGATAAAGAAATTATGGGACATGTACTCTATAGAATACTATACAGCAGTCAAAAACAACGAAATCTGGTCATTTGCAACAAGATGGAGGAATTTGGAAAACATCATGCTGAGTGAATTAAGCCAGTCCCAAAGGGACAAATATCATATGTTCTCCCTGATCGGTGACAACTAACTGAGCACCAAAGGGGAAACCTGTTGAAGTGAAATGGACACTATGAGAAACAGTGACTTGATCAGCTCTTGTCCTGACGGTTGATGTACAATGTAATACTTTATCCATTTTAGTATTTTCTCTTTGTTTTGTTCTAGTACTATTGGTTGAACTCTGTAATTAACACACAATTATTCTTAGGTGTTTAAATTTTAACTGAAAAATGATCCCTGTTAAATGTAACAATGGGAATAAGAGAGGGAGGAGATGTACAATTTGGGACATGCTCAATCAGACTTGCCCCAAATGGTGGAGTTACAATCATGCCAGGGGATCCCAATACAATCCCATCAAGGTGGCATGTACCAATGCCATCTCACTAGTCCAAGTGATCAATTTCAGTTCACAATTGATCACACTGATAGGTCTAAGAGTCAAAGGGATCACACAAACAAATCTAGTGTCTGCTAATATTAGCTGATAGAATCAAAAAGGGAGAGAACAATCCATCATGGGAAGTGGGATACACAGTAAACTCATAGGATGGCAGATGTCCTAAATAGCACTCTGGCCTCATAATCAGCCCTTAAGGCATTCGGATATGGCTGAAGAGCCCATGAGAGTATTTTAGGCATGGAAAACCAAGACACCCTGGAAAAATAAAAAAAGGAAGACCTAAATGGAAGATCTCTGCGAGTGTGATCCCAGTGGAAAGAATGGGGCCATCAAAGAAGGAGGTACCTTTCTCTGAAGGGAGGAGAGAACTTCCACTTTGATTATGACCCTGTCGGAATAAGATTGAAGTCAGCGAACTCAAAAGGCTTCCATAGCCTTGGCAACTCATGACTAGAGCCTAGGGAGATTACTGACACCATAAACAAGAGTGTCCAATTGTTAAGTCAACAACAGGAGTCACTGTGTACTTACTTCTCATGTGGGATCTGTCCTTAGTGTGTTGTCCAATGTGAAGTAATGCTATAACTAGTACTGAAACATTATTTTACACTTTGTGTTTCTGTGTGGGTGCAAACTGATGAAATCTTTACTTAATATATACTGAATTGATCTTCGGTATATAAAGATAATTGAAAATGAATCTTGATGTGAATGGAATGGGAGAGGGAGCGGGAGATGGGAGGGGTGTGAGTGGGAGGGAAATTATTGGGGGGAAGCCATTGTAATCCATTAACTGTACTTTGAAAATTTATATTTACTAAATAAAAAAATTTAAAAAAAATAAAAAAGCATGTAAATGAATGAAAATCAATTACATTAACTTGAAATCTTCATTTAAAATTATACCATGTTATTATATATGTTAAATGAATTTTGGGATAAATCTAATAAATGATTCATGTTTCATTAAAAAAATTTTTCTTTAAAAAAACAAATTTCTGTATTTTATTAACAATAATTGTGTTTAGTCTTGGGCTACACTGCGATATTTCAATACCGGTATGTAGTGTGTACTGATCAAAACAGAGTCACGATATTTCCCCTTCTTTGACTTCTCTTTATGATTGGAGGCTTGGACCTTCTTTCTTCTATTTGTTTAAATATATACTGGATTGTTGAGACTCTAGTCTCACTTCTATGCTGTGTAATACAAGGAATTTATTCCTTCCTTCAGACTCTGATTTGTTACCTGTTATCCAAATCCCTTCATTCCCCCTACCACTCCCAATCTCTAGTTATTACCATTAGGGATTCAGAATGAAGATAATCTTGGTTTCAACAAATGGTGGAAACAGGCAGTATTTGTCATTCTGTGTCTATAGGATTTCATTTATGATAATATCCTCCAGTTCCATCCACTTTGCTGCAAATGACAGTATTTCATATTTCAGGGTGAATGATATTCCATTGTGTACATAGATAATTTTTAAGGCTCATAAAGGCAAATATATTCTTTTTTAAAAGATTTGTTTGAAAGGCAGACAGAGACACAGAGAAAGACAGAGACCTTCCACCTGCTGGTTCACTCCACAAATGGCCACAACAGGCAAGATCAGGCTAGGCTGAAGCCAGGAGCCAGGAGCTTCTTCCAGGTCTCCCTGGAAGTTTTTAAAAAAATAAAAAGTTTTAATTTGCATTTCCCTGATGACTAATAATTTTGTCTATTTGTTTGTACCTTGTTAGCCATTCGTATGACTTATTTTGAGAACTGTTAATTCAGGTCTATTGCCCATTTCTTAATTTCATTGGTTGGGTTTTTTGATTGTTGAGTTTTTCCATTCCTGATATATTTTGGATATTAATCCATTGTCAGATAAACATCTGGCAAGTATTTTCTCCCATTCTGTTGGCTGTCTCTTCATTCTGTTGATAGTTTAGTTTTCTGTACAGAAGTTTTGGAGTTTGACAGAATTCTATTTGTCTAGTTGGGCTTTTGAGGTCTGTGCTAAGAAAAAAAAAAACTGAAATAGACCAAACTAAATCCACACGTACATTATGACCCAGAAATTGCATTCTTAGATGTTTACCCTAGAAAATATGAAGACTAATGATGTCCATATAAAAATCTATAAATCTTCATACCAGCTTTATTTGCAATAACCAAACTGCCCACAACCAGAATGCCTCAAAAGCTGCATAGAAGGGCACACAGTGTGGCTGTTTCTCTGGGCAGTCACTGTGAGTGGCTCCACATGCTGGGGACTCACTAATTGCCTAGGGAGGGTCATTGCTGAGGGATCTGTGCTTGCACTGAAGACTGCATGGATTCTTTGTGTGGTTCTGGATGAGTAATGCACCCAATGGGACTAGTACCCAGGCAATCGTCACCTTGGAGGAGAGGAGGTGAGTGTGAGACTATACCAAATTTATTATGCCCAACTTGGGTGTCACCTTGGACACTACCCTCAATCTGGATCATTGACTACGGCTCCCTGGCCACACCCAGCACATGCCGCTGGGTATTCACTGAAAAAATGGACACTCCACTAAGCCACAGAGGTATAGTCCAAAGATAAAAGCCATCAAAGGGAAAAAAACCAACAAGTGTCTCTACAAATGACTAAAAATAAATAGAAATTCAAGAAACAAGATTAAGGAAGATGACATGATGCTCCCAAAAGAAGATAATATTTCAATACCAGAATGTAAAGATGAAGAGACTGAACAAATGCCAAAAATGGAATTCAAAAAATAGATCATATGATTATGTAGACATAATCAGAAGCAAATCAATGAATTATAGAAATACATACATTACATGAATGAAAATTTTTCCCACAAAACTGAAATTCTAAAGAGAAATCAAAATAAAATATTAAAAATGAAATTCAATAGATCAAATAAAAATGTGGTGGAAAGCTTTAACAACAGATTTTGTGAGGCAGAAAAAAAGAATATCTTGAGTTAGAAGACAAATCTCTGGAAATTTTATAGTCAGACCAAAAAAGAAATTAAAAAAATTTATAACAGTGTTGAAAATTTTGGGGATACTATCAAATGACCAAACATATGGGTCCTAGGAGTTCCTGAAGACATAATACCATAAAGTTACTAGAGTACACAGGAGAAACTGCAAGACATTGGCATAGGCAAAGAGTTCTTAGGAAAGACCCCAGAAACATAGGCAATCAAAGCCAAATTTGACAAATGGAATGACATCAAATTGAGAAGCTTCTGCACTGCAAAAGAAACACTAAGAAAAGTGAATAGGCAACAGATACAATGGGAGGAATTATCTACAAATTATGCAACTGGTAAAAGATTAATATTCAGAAATCTATAAAGAGCTCAAGAAACTCAACAACAATAAAACAATCAATTAAGTTACAACATGGGCAAAGGACTTGAACAGGCATTTTTCAAATCAGGAAAGCCAAATGGTGGTCAACAGATACATAAAAAAATGCTCAGGATCAATAGCCATCAGGGAAATGCAAATCAGAACCACATGAGGTTCACCTCACCCCAGTAAGAATAGCTTTCATACAGAAATCAACAAACAACAAATGTTGGTGAGGATGCAGGGATAAAGGTACTCTAATCCACTGTTGGTGGGAATGTAATACTGTGGAAGACAGTATGGAGATACCTCAGAAATCTGAATATAGACCTACCATATGACCCAGCCATCCCACTCCTGGGAATTTATCCAAAATAAATGAAATCAGCATATCAAAGTGTTATCTGTACTCCCATGTTTATTGCAGCTCAATTCACAATAGCTAAAATATGAAATCAACCCAGGTGCCTGTCAATTGAGGAATGAATAAAGAATTTATGGGATATGTACAACATGGAATACTACACAGTGGTTAAAGTTAAATCATGTCATTTGCAACAAAATGGATGCAAGTGGAAATCATTATACTGAGTGAAATAAGCCAATCCCAAAAAAGATAAATACCACATGTTCTCTCTGATCTGTGAAAGAATAGAGTACCTAAAAGGTAATTTATAAAAGTGAAATTGACACTTTGAGATGTGGTAACTTTGAACAGCCCTTGTCTTCACTGTTGAGGAACAGTTTTCTTTTTTTCATACTATTTGTTGAACTCTTTACTTAGTGTAGGGTTAATCTTACGCGTATAAAGTTACTGAAAATAGATCTTAGTAAAAAATAAGAATGGGAATAGGAGAAGGAGGAGGAAGCAGGATGGGAGTGTACACTGGAGGTAAGGTAGGGTGAAAAAAATCACTATGTTCTTAAAGTTGTATTTATGAAATTAATGAAGTTTGTATACCTTAAATAAAAGATTTCTGGGGAAATTTTAAAAAACAAATAAAATTTTAAAACTACACTGTTGCCAATATAAATTAAATTGGAAATACTTTAATGGAATTACAAGTGTTAGAACACTGAGCACAACTGGAATACATAGCACAGTAATTAAAAGTTGATGGAAATTACTTTAGCATCTACTAGAGAAATTCCACAGAACCTTATGTATTGTGAAATGCAGCAAAAGTTGTTACTCTTATTAAAAGATGTTCAATAGTCAACTTTTTTATTATTTATTTGACAGGTAGAGTTATAGACAGTAAGGGAGAGACACAGAGAGAAAGGTCTTCCTTCTGTTGGTTCACTCCCCAAATGGCCGCCACGGCCGGTGCTGCACTGATCTGAAGCCAGGAGCCAGGTGTTTCCTCCTGTTCTCCTATGAGGGTTCAGGGGTCCAAACACTTGGGTCATCCTCCACTGCCCACAGCAGAGAGCTGGACTGGAAGAGGAGCAACTGGGACCAGAACCCGGCACCCATATGGGATGCCGGTGCCACAGGCAGAGGATTAACCAAGTGAGTCACAGCACCAGCCCCTTAATAGTCAACTTTTTAAAAATTTTGCCCAGATATGGGAATTAATGATACTCACTTAGTGTATACCACTGTTCGTTGGAATTCTCAAGGGAAAATACTAAGCATAGTTTATGAACTCAAGAATGTCACATTTTTGTCTTTGAAAAAAATCACATTTGGCAAATACTCTTGAAGATGAAATTTGGGTAATTAAATTGGCATATTTAACAGATATTATAATGAAAAAACAGTGATGTATTTGAACATTCCAAAGGTATCCAAAGATCCCAAAAGGCATTATTGTTATGGCAAGCAAGGCTCAAAAGTAATTGTCCTGTCTACTATTTGTTTCCAAGATTTTTACAAAATATTGAAAAGAATATTAAAACATGTTAAAAAATAAAATGAGAATATAGTTGCATCTCACATCTTTGCCTCAAACTTTTAACCTTTACTTTTCAGAAGAGAAATTTGAGACATTAAGGGAAGCATTTGAGTAGAAAATCAATTTGCTTTTTGAAACCTTCAATCAATAATTAAGATAAACTTACTATCTGAAGAAGAAAATGAATTGTTTAGTTTTTCAATATTCATTGAAGAATGCTTTGACACCTTAAATTTATTAGCATTTTTGATTAAGATAAAAGAAGCTTTTCTTTTGCTAAGTAGAGCATCTTACTGTCCCTACAACATTCACAGCAACTAGTTTGTGTTAAAGAGGGATTTCCATTTTAATCCAGTTAAAAATGAAAGAAAGAAACAGGTTAAATGGTGCAGCAGATATACAAGTAGCATTATCTTCCTGGATTCCAGACTGGAACAAACTTATCAAGTGAGCATAACCAATTCATTAAATAAGATCTTAGCTAGTTTTTGTATTTCTTATTTTGTAACATTTTTCTGTTATATTTAAATGTTAATATTATATGTGATAACTTTGTTATGCCTCAGTGTTTACTATACTTCAATATTAATAAAACAATAATATAGAAAAATTCAGGCATCTTGCAATCCTTCTGGGTTTTACTTTCTACTCCTGACTCCTCCATGCTTCCAGCCTTACATAGGTGTTCAATGTCAGATCACCAAGGATGTTAGAAGTGCAGTATGGACCATGATGGCTGTGTCATTCTCCCTATCTCTTTCATTACATTTGGTTAATCACAGCAGTCATTTGGCCAAATAGTTAAAACATTACTTGGGATGCCCATATTCCATATCAGAGTGGCAGTTTCAAGTCTTGGTAGCACTGCTGAATCTAGCTTCCTGCTATGTACCCCTGGAAGACAGAAGGCAATGACTCAAGTAGTTGGGTCCTTGCTTACCTTCTTGGGAGACCCAGATTGATTCCCAGTTCTGGACACTGGACTGACAAAGCTGTGGCAGTTACAGGTATCTGGGACAGTAAACCAGCATATGGGAAATCTCTACCCATCTGTCTTGCACCTTTCAAATTAAATAAATAAGTAGGTAAGTAAGTAAATAAATAATTTTTAAATGATATTCCTTTTCTATTCTACTTATATTGACTCCTGGATAACAGCAACAAAATTCAACAGAAAGATAAAACTTGAAAAATGATGCTCTTATTTCAATACATAGTACTCTGCAAGAATGAGCAGCAAGTTTTAGGTTAAAAATTTATTGGTTGTTTCATTCTCTTAAAATCAGTCAAAAAGTTATAAAATTAACTAAAGCAATTCAGGTTTTAAAAAAAAGTTTTAATGTTACTACTTAAATGAGACCAAAAGAGAAAATTATGCTCTTCTAAAAGAAAAATGGGGAAATGTCCCAAGATGGTAAGAAGGAAGCACCTCCTTTGCCTCTGTTTTCTCTCTCTTTAGACTGAGCATACCCTTATGACATTTACTTTATGTCAGGCATTGTTCCAAGCACTTTGCAAATATTTTTAGTTATCACAATGAGTTCTGTGATTTAGACATAATTATCTTATCTCCTCTTACCTGAGGACACAGAAAGACAGATTCAGTCCCTTTCCTAAGGTCATGTAGTTGAGAATAGGGAAGCAGTATCAGGAGGAAAACTCAGGTTCATAATCACCATGTTATCGGACCTCTTTTTTCCTTTATACAGCTCCATAAAATTTGCCAGACAATGCCAATGTACTGATTGTGCCAGTACTGTAGCATAATGGGTTTAGCCTGTGATGCCAACATCCCATATGGCCATTGATTTATGTTCTAGTTCACCACTCTGATCCAGCCCCCATGTGCCTGAAAAAGCAGTGAAGCATGGCCCAAGTGCTTGGGCCCCTTCACCCACATGGGAAACCTAGAAAGAGGTCCTGGTTCTAGCCTGGCCCAGCCCCAACCATTTCAGCCATTTGGGAGTGAATGAGTAGATGAAAGATCACTCTCTCCATCTCTCTCTCTCTCCCTCTCTCCCTCTACCTCTCTGTAATTCTGCCTTTCAAAAAAAGACTATATATATATATATATATATATATATATATATACACACATATATATATATACGGAATATTTTTTCTACTTTTTTTCATTTTTTGCAGATATAATTTATTTATTTGAAAGGCAGAGTTAGAGAGAGAGAGAAGTTCTTAGATCCACTGGTTCATTTCACAAATGGCCACAATGACCAGGGTTGGGTTAGAAGCTAGGAGCCAGGAACTTCATTATGATCTCTCATGTGCTCTCTAAGCACTTGTACCAACTTTTGCTGCTTTCCCACGCTGCTTAGCAGGGAGCTGTATCAGAAGTGGAGCAGTTGGGACTCAAACCAATGTTCAGGCCTTTCCTGGCATCACAGACACAGCTTAACCGCTGTGCAACAACACTGGTCCCTTTCCACTTCATATTGTATAACAGTCAGTTATCTCTGAGCCCTTCTGTATATGAGGATACTTTATAAAGATTATGGGAAAATGGAATTAAAAGTTTATTTTGGTGCAAACATGTTTTGAAATCCAAGTATACAACAGGTGCTCATTACAGGAAAAAAACGCATGAATTTCAGAAGTTTTTACACAAAAGTTTGTATCCTTTACACATACAAAATGCATTCACAATATTCCAACAGCTGCAATATCCATTAACCCATTTCTATATTAACTGAAAATCTGGAGCCGGCACCATGGCTCACTAAGGTTAATTCACCTTGCGGCACTGGCATCCCATATGGGCGCCAGGTTGTAGTCCCAGTTGCTCCTCTTCCAGTCCAGCTCTCTGCTGTGGCCTGGGAAGGCAGTGAAGGATGGCCCATGTGTTTGGGCCCCTGTACCTGCATGGGAGACCAGGAGGAAGCACCTGGCTCCTGGCTTCAGATTGGCGCAGTGCACCAGTTATAGTGGCCATTTCGGGGGTGAACCAATGGAAGGAAGACCTTTCTCTCTGTCTCTCTCTCTCACTGTCTAACTCCATCTGCCAAATAAAAAAAAAGAAAACCTATAATCTCTTGTAAATCCCTAAATCAAGAGTGAGAATCCAGTTACTATCACCTTTTGATAAACTTCTCTAGCTGTGATCCTGTGACATGAGGCATGTTATCTGCTTCCAAATACAATGATGGGACAAGCATAGGCTAGATTTTCCCATTCCAAAATAGAGACATCACAAAAAATAAAGAAAGTGGTGCATCATAAGCAAGTCTAAAACCTAGCAAGGCAAATTCTATCAGACTTTAGATCTCAAGAACAATCATTTGTGACTCAATACCCTGTGTTCACAGTCTACTGCAATAGAAGCCCTATTTTCTGGGGTCACTGGGATAACAGGATTGCTCTAAGTAGCAGCTCCTAGAACAAGGAAACTGAGAATACATATTTTCCACTTTCCCCCCAAGAATGTTAGCCTTGCCAAACTCCGAAACAACTTTCTGGGTCACAATTTTCCCTTTTCTTGAACAATAACTCAGATTACGATTAGGACTGCTTTATTATACCTTGCTTTAGACTCATGAAATCCAACAAGTCTGCCTTTATTTCGCTCCACATAGTTCTCTCTCAGGCCCAGGCAGAAGAGTTCCTGATGAGATGTTTAATTGGTAACATGACTCACAGTCACAATGCTCACTACAGAAAACACTTTATCATTTTCTGTGATGTGAACAGATTGAGAATTTTCCAAATCCTGAAATATCAACTCCTGTTAGTTTGACAATCCCTTCTATTTCTTTCTCCCTGCTCATATTTTACTAGGCAGCAGGAGAAATCAGGCCACATTTTCATCATTATGTGTGGAAATCACATCTGAAAATTCAGCACTTAAATCATTTACAGATTCCACAAAAGACTACAATATAATTCAGCAAAGTTATATGGCAAGAATTCTAAGTCAGTGATCTTACCAGCATTAATTCAACATCTACATTTTCACCATAGTCTCTGAAGCAATTCTGCCTTTTTCTAACACACACCTCAAAACTCTTCTAACCGCTACATAGTACCAAGTTCCAAGCAACATCCACATTTTGCAGATGCCATCCCACCCTTAATACCAAAATTGTCATTAGTTTGCTAAGGCCAACATAGGAAAACATATCACACAATAGGTGTCTCACCCAATGGAACTTCTCTTTCTCATAGTTCTGAAAGCTGGAAGTCCCAAAAGTTGTCAGCAAGTCTGGTTTCTACTGAAGCCTCACTCCATGGCTTGTGGATGACTGCAGTATCTCTGCATCTTCACAAGACCTAGTCTTCATGCATGCAACTACTAGGATCCTCTCCCTCTTCAAAGGCCACACCCTTTTTAACCTTTATTACCTCTTTGAATGTGTTTTCTATGAGGAAGACATTGTGGCAAAGCATATTAGGTGCCACCTGTGATGCCGGCATCCCATACAAGTACCAGTTTGAGTCCCTATGTACCACTTCCAATACACCTACCTGATAATTTGTCTAGGAAAGCAACAAAGCACAAGTGCTTGGGTCCCTGAATCCATGATGGGGACATGGATAGAGCACCGGCCTCCTGGCTTTCGTCTGGCCCCATATATCCGTTGAAGTCGTTTGGCTAGTGAACTAGTTGAACTAGTTGATGGAAGACAGCCATCTTTTTATTTATTTAAATTTGTTTTGATAGTTATCTCTTATCTCTAGGCTCTTGGCATCAGCCTGGTCCAAACTTAGCTGGGCAGCTGTCTGGAGAGTGAATCAGCAGATGGAAGATATCTCTGTGTGTATGTCTCTCCCTCCCCACCCCCTCTCTCTGTAACTGTGTCTTTATCAAATACTTTCTCTGCATCTATTGAGATAATCATATGGTTTTTGTTCCTCAGTTTGTTAATGTGATGTATCACATTGATTGATTTGTGAATGTTGAATCATGAATCATCCTTGCATTCCGGGGATAAATCCCACTTGGTCTGGGTGAATGATCTTTCTGATGTGTTGTTGGATTAGATTGGCTAATATTTTGTTGAGTGTTTTTGCATCTATGCTCATCAGGGATATTGGTTTATAGTTCTCTTTCTCTGTTGCATCTTCTTCAGGTTTAGGTATTAAAGTGATGCACACTTCATAGAAGGAGTTTGGGAGGATTCCCTCCCTTTTAATTGTTTTGAATAGCTTGAGAAGAACTGGAATTAGTTCTTTAAATGTCTGATAGAATTCAGCAGTTAAGCCATCTAGTCCTGGGCTTTTCTTTGTTTGGAGTGTCTTTATTACAGATTCAATTTCACTTTCAGTCTGTGTATATCTTTGTTGGTGATGTGTGTTTCTTGTAAGCAGCAAATAAATGGGTCTTGTTTTACAATCCATTCAGCCAGTCTGTATCTTTTACCTCAAGAATTAAGGCCACTTACATTCAAAGTGATTACTGATAAGTAACAACTTGGTCCTGTCATTTTTCCATAGAAATTTCTATTGCTTACTTCAGATTTTTTTTGTACTTCTACTGGGAGATTTTCTGCCTTCATATTCTTTCATAGTGATGGCTATCTTTCCGTGTTTTTGTGTGTAGCACATCCTTAAGCATCTTTTGTAAGGCTAGATGAATGGTAACAATTCTTTCAATTTATGTTTGTTACTACTTGCTGATTAGAAAAGTAGAGAAACTGTGGGACTACACTTCACTCCCTGGAACACACACAGAAGGCAAATTTCTAGAAACAAATGGGCACCACTGATGGACTGGTGGCCAGATACTGGTGGCAGTATCATGTTTTGTTGCCGAATGCTAAAACACTACAGTCATCACTCTGAATCCCTGTCAAGACTCTAAACCCTGCCACATTGCTGCCAGTCTCACAGGACCCCCTAGAACATGATTGTTCTGGAGTAATCTTGCGATCAAGGTTGAAAAATCTCAGAAATGAACCTGTACCTTACACAGAAAAAATATCATTTGTAGGTGATAGCCATTTTATGGTAAATGATCAGCAAGGATAGGATACACAATCGTGTTCTCACATGGAACTCTTGAAGCTAAGAGTCTCCCTCCAGGGACATCAGGACAACAGGCAGAAACAATGTCCACAACCAGGACACTGGCACAGGAGACTTTAACAGTCAGTAAGTACTGCATGTATGCCTTCTCAGGGGTCCATGCACACAGGGCTATCTGGAAAGAAGGCTCCTAACTGCTAGCAACAAAAATAACTACAATAAATTCTCAGTCTGCTACATCGTGGAGAAAAACCTAAAGAAACAGATGTTGTACAATGCAGAGGACACCCAAAGTGAGATTCTGAGTAGTAAGAGGGAACAACCTAGGTGATGTTTTTAGAAAATGGGCAGCTCTGGCAGAGGAGACTCTCCAGTTACTTCTGCTTCCTTCCCTGCTCCTTTGGAAGTATGAGCCTAAGTACTGTCAGGCAGGCTCAAAGGAGCCAAGGACAATGTTTTCAAAGGACCACTTTCTCAGGTAGGGTGGACACAATGGACGTTAGGCCAGGAAGGCAATAAGTATGCACATTATTCCAATGATTATGCTAAATACCATGTATACCTGGCTACTTAAAGTAATCTAAAGCCCAGGGATGAAGGGAATTCCTGATAAAATAGTATAAACAATGCACTTACCACTTTGAAAACAATGTAAAGAACAGGTATCCCAAACCCCCACTAGACAAAGACGTGCAGATGAACTTTTACCTTCCCTCAGAAGAACAGCAAATAGACTTCACAGTTATGCCTAGAGCTCCAGGGGAATTTAGATACCTCCCCAATGTTCTGTAGATAACTCCACTGGGCGAGTAAAATCCTTCCCTTGCCAAACTGAAAAAGCTGGGGATGTCCACTAGGAGAAGTGATTCCAAGATTCAGTCTTCTCAGGACTATACAAACATAGTTTCAAAGGTTGTGGCTGAAGTGTTCCAGGCTTTAAGGTAAGTTGAAAATTACATGCAACTTGAATATCTCAGCTGGCAAGACTGAAAGAAATAAACGACCCCAAAGGGAGATACCTCAGAAAAGCTCAGATAAAACACTGCCAGGAAACTCAAGAAAGTCTGCTAACGCTCCTCCTATCCATCACCTTAACTCATGCTAGACAGGCTCCAAAAGGAAAACTGGGTATTGGTCCCCTAGAGTTAGTGTATGGAAACAGTTCCCTTTGAATGTGACACTTTCCCAGTATTTCTAGTACCCTGACCTGCCCAGATGTGGAAACTGAGAGAGCAATAACACAAATAATATGATTAGTGCAGGTGGTAACTGCTTTAAATTTGCAGTAGGTAAGGAGGCAGTGAGCAAGGAGGATCTCCCATCACCAGTACCTCACTGTAGCCCATGGTGCTGCCCAAAACCCCACCTCTTTTCCGTGCTAAGAAAAACCACAGCTTCTAGGAAACCAGAAGCAGCATCAGTCAAAAATAACCACTGTGGCTACAGACAGTATCCCCACTATGGAATTAAGCTCATTACAGTGTCATTATAATAAAATCATTGTGGCTGATTTTCCTACTCCCATCATGAACCTGAAACCATGACACTTTTGAATTTTGCAAAGAGTAAGGAAATAGGCAGTACTCAAACCCCACCCCAAACTCCATCCCTTGTGAATATTCAAATAAGCCCAACCCAGTAAGCCTCTAAATCATAAAATATGACAGCCCTGAACCTCATTGAGTATGGCTCTCTCAAGCATCCTACACTCCTCCTTGTATGCTTTTTCATTTGTGTGAAAAGAAACACTGCTTCCTTGCTGACTTTTACCTGTATCTCATCCCTAAGTATAGTACTCTTTCTTCATCTTTTTCTGGTTTTGGAATTAAGCTGATGCTGGCCTCATCAAAGGAGTTTGGAAGGATTCTCTCTCTCTCCCTTTCAATTGTTTTGAATGGTTTAAAAAGAATTGGAATTAGAAGTAATGCTTTGATTCATGGTGTTTACTTGGCATAAATATCCTACTATGACTAATTTAAACACCAACCTTATGCCAATGAACATGAAGGTGGCAAGAGATATGCACCAAGCTGCTATCAGCAACCTCAAGCACACCAGTATCATATCATATTAATATGTGCACACAATCTGCCTGCTTTCCAAGCAGGGCTCTTGCACCTGAAATATACTAATAGATCCACACGGTGTTTTCTGCAAAACACACACCCAGGTATATCCTGGATACACATACACCCTGAAGCATAAAATATCTACTCCTACCTAAATTTTTACAGACAAAGCCCTACTTGCTCTGACTTCCCAAACACAATTCCTACAAATATATATATACACTCAAAGCATGCACCTAAATACAAACTTGAGCAAAGAACCCACTGACCATATACACACATTGAAAACCTTACACACAGGCTCTCTCAAATAATATAAGCAGTTGGGTCTCACACACAAAATACCAAAAATACTCACATGCAATCTTTTAATGTTCCTGGTACATTCCTGGGCAGCCTAGTATTCCCTCACCTGCCAACCAAAGAGCATAATTAGTGTTGGACAAATTGAAGGATCCTTCCTGTAAGTTCTGGAGGTGGGACTCAACCTCATATGCTGAGATCGAATTATCAAATTAGGACTGGGATTGCAGTGGATACTGTACAGCTAACAGTCCTAATGAATTTCCTTAGAGGAAAAAAAACCCATATTGAACCTCAGGATGGGCAGAAGAGGGAAATAGAGGGCTAAAAAGTATGCCTCTAAAAATTAGCGAGGGGAAATAGTTCATGAAAGACAACATCCTATTTCTAATGAAGGAAGAAAGGGACTACAGCCTAAAACCCTGTATGTCCCTGGATAACACTCCAATTCTTCCAGTAAATAAATCTGATGGGTCTTATAGACTAGTACAGGACTAGTACAGAGCCATCAACCTAAATTGTACAGGTTTGTCTCCCTGTGGTACCCAACCTTTCCACCCTCCTCAGTAAAATTTTCCATGACCACAAATTGTTTAGGTTGGTTGACTTAAAGGATGTTTTCTGGGCCTGCTCATTGGATCCAAAGAATAAAAACCTCTCTGCCTTCAAATAAGAAAATCCTCATATGGTTAAAATAGATAGATAGATAGATAGATAGATAGATAGATAGATAGATGACTGTATTGTCCCAAGGGTTCATGGAGGCATAAAACATTTTGGCCAAGTTTTTTAAAAAGATAATTTTTAACAATGTCTTGCAAGCTGGTATATCCCTGCACCTGAACTCTGTTACAATATGTAGATGACCTCCTGATCTCAAGGGAAAAAAGCAGATGGCCACTATGGATCTGCTTAACTTTTTGGTAGAGTGGGGCGCTGCAAGTTTCTGGACATAACCTTCAGTGTGTGCACAGGGAAGTAAAGTATTTGGGGCATCTGATTAGTGGCGAAAAGCCAACCTAAGCTGACAAGTCAGTCATGACATCCAACTAGGAATTAGGAACACAAAATTATTAAAATGAGCCGAGGCATTTGCATGACTGACACGACTCGACTGTAAGAAAAACACAAGTACTGCTTTGTTCTGTCTGCTCACAACATTCCCAAGTGCTCAGGATGTACGTAAGAACTGGAGACAGTTCCAGCACGAGCCTGTCGGTACCGGACAGGCTCGGGACTTTCCAATCCCGGGGAAGTCTGCCCAGCCTCTGCCTTATCAGGAGTGTAAGAGACAGTGACGGGACACACCGAGGTCCCCTGCGGGATGAAGGCCCCTCACGTCACGTTCAGGCATCGCCGGAGCACGGGGAGCGCCGGGCTGCAGCGCGGGCCCAAGTCCGCGGTGCAGACGCTCGCGCCGCTGAGCTGCGCACGGAGGGCGCCGGGCCGCACAGGGCAGCGCGTCCTCACAGACCGAGGGTGCGAGCGCCCCAGAGCCGGACCTGCTGGGAACATGGCAGGTCTGGGGATCCACCACCTTTCCCCTGGGTTACCACCCGGGACACCGCCATTGGAGCGACGACCGTTGGCCGCTCGCTCTTCCTTGCGCCTGCGCGGCTTCTGGACGCGACCTCCCGCAACGGACTCTGGGAGACGTCCAAGGGCGATGCCTACAGGCCGAGACCCCGCCCCCCAGGACAAGCGCATGCCCGCGGGGAGCGCGCTGAGGGATTCTGGGAAGCCGGCCAGGAGAGCGAGTGCTGAGTGGTCTGGGGAGCCCTCGAGGCCCCTCTGGCGGGTTCATGCGCTCTTCTGGAGCCCCCGTGACCATCTCTCCTTTAACCGAGCGCGTCTGAAACTACCACTCGTGAGTTTCTATGTGCAAACATGCCGTCCATGCACCTGAGCCCTCGGTGAAAGACTTCACAGCACTGCACCCTAAAGCAAGGTCTCCTGCAGTTGGGTCAAGCGCTTGTGTCCTCTTTGGACTGCAGATCTTGGATTCTTGAGAATGCCTTCCAGAAATACTACGTCCTTTCTTCCTAGCGCATCTGAGGTTCCAGTAAAGAACAGTCTGACACAGACTTCTAGACCTGGGAAACAGGTTCAGGCTTCTGACTCCATTCCTAAGTTCTGTCATATGGCATTAAGTCTACAAGCTAAATTTATTCAATATACAGATTTCCAATAAATATCAACTCATTAATATTTTCATGTAAACCTTCTGTTACCTCTCTGATTAACACTTGACCTCTGAGCCACTTAGGTAGTGAAGGAATAATTTTTGCAACAATGAACCATGCCTTTCAAGTGTTTGAGTACAGTAATTGGCATCAACATCCCTGGATTATGAAGTTATTGCTTGAACACCACGTAAGGTTGCCCCTGATAAAAACAAAGCCCTGAGAAAAGTCTCAAAATCGTTTAATTTTTACAAGCCGCACTTCCATGTCATTTTTTTCATTCACCAAGATCATGCTTAAATTGTTCACATTTATTCTCCTGAACTCCCACCTTGACATGGTTGCACGGAGCACCTTGCAGAGAGGATAAACACAGGAGCATTAGCAGAAAGCTCACTTGGCAGTGCAGTGTAGCCTGGACTTGAATCAGCGCTCTGACATGGGATGCAGGTGTCCCGAGCGGGAGTTTACCCACTCTGCCACAATAACCACCTGTTTTCCCTTTCAGGAAAGGAAGCGGAGTATCAGACACCTAGGAAGGTTATTGTTCAATGTGAAGATGAGTCCCAGTCAGGAGGTACATGTGTACATTGTGATTGGCTAGGGTGCACGTGGATTCTAGACAAGGATTGGCTCCAGCCAACATTGTCCCACCCGCTGCCTGGCTCACATCTGCTTCTTCTTGGGTCTCCACTTTCCTCCATTGAGAGCATAACGGAGAAGGATCCCAGCTGGTCTCCATTTCCCTCAACCAATTCTGACCTGATCTGCTAGTAACTATGAAATTCTTGGAGACATCCCCTGACGGCATTGTCACTCACCATCCCCTGGCCCTTTTCAAACCCTCTGCAGCCATTACTGGCTGTGGCAAGCACAGGAAATTCAACATCTAATTAGAGTCCCGTTCCCTGGAAACAGCTTCCTGAGTAGCTACAGGGACCACCAAGGCCCTGCAGCCGGGGCGGCCCACATGTGCCGTGTGGTTTCGGAGGTGGCCCTTTTAGGGGAAGCTCTGCCCACTGAGCAGGAGTTTCAAAATCATCCTCATAGTTTGCAGAGCCCTTGCTGGGGAGAGACTACTGTCCTGTGTTTTTATTTTCTTGTGCTAGGGTGAAAAGAAAGGGTTGTTTCTTTATAGAAGTGCCCATTAATTAAACCTTACGAAGAGATGAGGGCACAGTATTATGAACCTTCAGGCTTTATCTGGATCCTTGGGGTGCAGGCACTGCCTCTGCAGGACTCTCCTGACCTGCTGTTGAGTACTGAGGGGTGCAGAACTGCTGAGGAGTCAGTCCTGGTTTAAGTCTAGGGAGTCAGCTGTGAGGTTGGCCAGGTGGTACAGGGATGTCCTGGGGAGACTCTCAAAGGCAGGGAGAGCTGTGTGTTCCACCCTGGGAGACAGGTGTCGTGCACTTGGTGAACTAGGGGGACGGGCTCTGGTGGATACTTCTCAACTGGAAGAACAGAGCCTGAAGTTCACTCAGGGACATTTACAAACTGCACCATTACCCCATCCCAATGGCCCTCCATGTCCCCCCAATGACTAACAGGGAACCAGAGAGTCTCCCTCCAGACTGTAGGTTCCCCAGCTCCATTCACCCCTCTCCTTTGTCTCCACAGCATCTCCAGGGCTGGGAACAGCCATGATCCCGCACCCAGGCACCTCCCCGTCTCTCGTCATGCTGCTGCCCTTTCCCCAATCAACTCACGGCCCTGCACCCCAGCCACCCTGGGGGCAGCCCCCTCCGCCCCTCCTGAATGTGGCATTCCCTCCAGGCAGCTGCCTCGTACTGCCTGCTGCCATCCCCAGGATGCCCGCGGTGGCTGGAGATGGTGGCTGCGGCCCCAATGTGGCTGGGAACGTCCACCTATTACTCCAGTTGAGGACAGGAGGGCAGCCAGTGGAGCCCCTCCACTCTCAGACCTTGGTCTACAACCAAACCCATATCAGCCTGAATGCCCCAGAGGGGTTCTGTGGGGCAGGGCAGAACCCTGCTCCCATAGCAGTGCCTGGGTCTTCCCTGCAGGCAACAGTGCCTGCACCTACCATGGCGGGAACCCAGGTCAGTCAGGGGGACTGGCCTCTGGGCCTCCCTCCAGCTCCACCACCAGCTACCCAGCTGGCCCCGATGGTCTTCCCAGTTAACAATGGGCCACCATCACAAGGGGCAGACAGGGAGCGCATCCTGCTTACTCCCAAGGGCCAAGCCTCACCAGACAACTCCTGCAACTCCACCAGCATCTACGAGAACTTCTAGCGCTGGCAGCACTTCAAGGCCCTGGCCCGGAGACTCCTGCAGAGCCCTGACACAGAAGCTCTGTCCTGCTTCCTCATGTGAGCACCCTCCCCTGGGGCCCAGAGCCTGTTCTGGGTGGAGAGGACTAATGGGTGGGCGAGTTCAGACCGTGTAGGGTGCATGAAGGAAGATCTTGAGGGCAAGGGGAGGGCTGTGAGAAGCTTGGTTCTCCACAGTCTGTGACATGGTTTCAGGGCCTCTTCCTTTCTGGATCTTTATCCTCCTATGAGTGCAGCCAATCTGTGCTTTTTTATAATTTCCATGATAACATTTAGAAAACAAAGGTCAGAGGGGTCCTTGGATCACAAGAGTCATTGTTTGGGTTTCAGTCTCTGAGCCCACATAGCAATCCCTGCCTATCACCTATCATACACAGAGGGCCATAGCCCTGGGGATCTCTCATGAGGGCTATGATAAGGTACCTGGGAAGACCTTTACACACATCCCAACATCCCACCCTCATTGTTCTGGGGATTTCCAGGAAGACAGGAAGATAGCCTGGAACCCACACAGGGCCATGTTTGGACCTCAGAGGCCAAAGAGGCCAATATAGCCTATTATCACATTGATGTTCCATGTACAGGGGGGTGTCCTGGAGGCTTGAGAGTCCCCAGTGGAGAAGGATGTGACAGGGACAGAAAACAGGTCAGATGGGAGCAGAGGCTGGATGTTGGCTGACTCGTTTTGGGAAGCAGGGCGGGTTGATGCACTGTGACTGATCCTGAGGAATTACAGCCCTGTCCTGAGGATCCCGGCCCAGAGGAAGCCAACCACACCACTGGAGGAGGGCCTGTGGCTTTCCACGCAGGAATGGCAGCACAAGAGCAACTTTGACCAGTTGATCTTCAATGATAGGACAGAAAAGTTAGTCTGGGGCCTGGAGCCTAGAGCCATGTGGTGAAGGAGGGTGGATAGAGAGGCTGGGACAACGGGTTGGACTTGTCAGCATGCATGCTTCTAGGAGGCCTTTTTCCTGGTCCAGCCCATCCGTGGGCCCTGCTCTGTCAGGAAGCTTCCCCCACCACCTGGATGCTGGGGTTCTCTGCATGCCCTTCTCAAGAGTTCCTCACCTACATCTGGGGCTACCCCTGTCTTTATGTTGAAGGTCAAGGTGGAACAACCAACATGGCCCATTGGGTGTCTTTCTACCATGAGGACTGCAAACGTGGGATGAACTCCACCAACTAGTCCCCTTCTGCCTCATGCCCTGAGCTGTTATGGAATTTTGAAATGCCACCCCAGAATGTACTGGGTACCAGAGCATGGTCATGGGGAGCTGATGTCTCAGATACACCAGGGCCCTGTCTCTGCTTTTCCGCCAATCCATGCAATCCACTATTGTGTTTAAACACACAGCTCTTAGAGGAAATACCCCACCTCTTGGCTAGGCTTCCCCATTCTCCCACCCTTCCCTAGATCCTCATCTCCCAGTCCTTGCAAAAGGACTCACAATCACAGCCTCAGGATCTGTAATCCTGGGCCAGGAACAAGGAATAGTCTGTGAGAAATCAGGTGCTGACCAGCCTCGGGCGCCAGCCCTTCTCATGGTCCTGGGTTAAGGACAGGCAAGCCTTGAGGGCATCAGCTTGGCCCTGCCTTTCTTACCTATGTCTGTTGGAGCTGTGAGAGCCATCACACCACCTTTGAGTAGACTGTTCCTATAACATGTGTCTCTCCTGGGACTGGACCAGAGCACGGCCTGACTGACCCCAAGGCCCTTTTCCATCTCTCTCTGCCATCAGTTGCTGCCTAGTGCTGAGTCAGAGCCTTGATCACTTGGAGTTTGACCTGTGTTTTCCTCTCTCCAAGTTCATGGAGTTTGAGGTGCAGTAAGACATGCAGATTCAGAAGCTGGGGTGGATGAAGGGGAACCTGTGCCAGCTGCCACCTGCCCCACTGCAGCTGATTCCTCAAAGGCCTGCAGCCCCTGTGGTTGTCCAGCAGCCAGCTACAGCTTCCCATGCCATCACACAGACCATTGCAGAGGCAAAGGGAACCCCAGGATTGCTTTGCTCCCTCATCTGTGCCTTTTCCTTCAAGAGAAAATGATGTTCACACAGAATGTCCCACTGAGAGCCTAGGTTCCCCAATGCTTCTGGTCATGACCTGGGTATTGATGTGGCCACATTTGTAATGCCTCTGTCCAAAGACCCAACACTTATTCTCTCTAAGTCTAAGGGAGAAAACACAGAATGTTGGTGACTGTCTCATATGTTCCACCTCTGCCTGCTCTGGGTACTGTGGACAGGTTGCCCTGGAGGAGCCAGACCATCTCATGTCCCCAACAACTGCCCTCCCTAATGTAGCTGATGTGGAGCCAGAGTTTCTGTCCTTATGCCATATTTCCCATCAATAGATTGTGTCCCAAGGAAAGCCAGCTCCAAGGCCCCACCTTCCAGTCCCTTGGCACAAAGACACCATCAGTCTCAGACAAGGCACCCAAGGGGATCCCACCAGAGGCCGTGAGGGAGTACATGGCCATCATGGATACACTGCTAGGGCTGTTGCCCTCAGCCTCAGGGCAGCCCAGTGGACACCCAGAAGAGGACAGAATCCTGGATCACTAACAGGAGAAAGGGATATACCCAGACCCAAGCTCCTGAGTTACACTGACAAGCTGTGCTCCTAGGAGGACTTTGTTACCAAGGTGGGCTGTACAGATCTAGGATGTGTAAGATCTGGACCATAACCACCTGGAGTTCTTGTATCAAGCTCAGTTCACTAGCTACTGCCTCTGTGTGTACGTGTGTGTGTGAGTAGCTGGTGACCCAGCTGATCTGCAATCCCAAGGTGTGGATGGTGATGTGATGGTCACTGCTTTCTGCTTCCACTTGAAGTCCTCTTGTTTGGTTACTTTCTGAAAGGACAATGAAAGACCTCATCCTCCTGTTCCAGGTAGAGACCATCATTCACCTACGATTCCTGGCAGGACTGCTTTCACCAAATTCACAACTGGATCTCATGGCCCTATCCAAGGAGTTGGAGAAGGAGGAAGGGATGACCCCTGGCCAGGTGAAGGAGGGAAGGGAGGATATCGGGCAGAGAAGGAGAACAGAGGCAGAGGCAGCAGGTTGATGGGGCAGGGAGGTACACCAGAAAAACCTGGGACAGAGAGACAGCATGTAAGTCAGGGGAGAGTGGCAAGGTACAAATGGGAAGGAGGTACACCTGGGTAGACTGGGGGAGGAAGGGACTCCAGTGCAGTAGACCCAGAGATTATGTATCCCCCTACCCTGCTGTGGATGCATGGCTTCTTAGAGTTGCGTATGTAGCATGCAGGTGCAGACATATAGGAAGGAAACAGGAGAACTAGGAACAGCTGAGGGTGCAGAGCTGGAACGAGGCTCAGCAGGATGGTGGCAGAGCCACCGTCTCCTTCTGTGAAACCATCTCAGTGATTCTGGCCTTCCTGCCTCCTCTCAGATTCCCTGTTCTGAACACCATGGTCCTCTTCACACCTGGGGCAGAGCCACTAAGTGCCGTTTCCTCCTGCAGGTGGTGGAGAAGAACCTCTCACCCTTGAATGGAGACGGGACTGTGGGGACAACCCCCAGTCACAGTGCACCCCACCTTCTGAGTCAGCAGCCCATCACGGTGCAGAGATGACCATGGCCCCCACCTTGGGGTCAGTGCTGAGACCTCCTCCCAACGGATGTCTTCCTGGGACCCTCAGAGACACATGGACCCAGACACTCACCTATCCAGACCTAAGGACAATGCTGTCTTCTCTGGGCACCAGAAGTGTCCCTTACTGGGGGACATTAAGCCTACTTCTCCCCATGGCCACAAAGCCCCCTCCCCAAGGGGGCCCAAGAAAGCCAACAGTTTCAGAAGAGAGTCCTCGGCTGATAACCCACGACCAGTGGGCATCTCCAGTGAGGACGAGGAGGAACTTCCCAGCCTGTCCTTCCTCCTGGCCTCCCAGCACCACCTGCTGCCCTTGGGGTTTGTCCAGAGCCAGTCCTCTGCCCTGCCTTGGAGCTGGGAATCCTTGCAGAGCACCAAAACCCCTCTCTAACCATGGAAGTGGTTCTCCCCCATCTGCTATCAAGTACATGAAGTGAGCTCTCCAGGGAGGCCCAGCCCCTACCAAAAAGAAGCCCTGCCCAGAGCCTGGCTTCAGGGCCTCTGGAGAGCAGGCTCTAGTTCTTTTGTCTGTTGGACACTCCCAGACTCAGAAGAGGAAATGTGACTTCTTGGTCACCAAGAGGAAGAAGAGGCAGCAGCACTGAGTCCAGGAGGGAATGTGTAGGCTTTGGGGAGTCACCCCTCTAGGTACAGCCTAAAGGACATAGACCCTTACTGTATCCTGAACCACAAGGCACCAGAGACTCTTGTTCACCCAGTGCTGCACCTGCTGGTCCCCAAAGAGGGAGGGCAGGGTTGGCTTAGAGGGTGGGATGGGGACCATTCCTTAGGAGCATTGTTCGTTTACTTGAATAAAGCAAGTTACATAGAGAATGCTCTCTGGGCTGCTACTCTCTGCCCTGACGTCAGGGGGTGAGGACAATGAGGAAAGGTGGATCAGGACCTCCTGATGGTGGGTACACAGCAGAGGCCTTCCCTGCACAGTTAGTGCATGTTTCTCATACTGCCCAAGGACACTCATCCTTTCCCCACAAGTCCAGGTCCTTCCTGCTCCCCTTTTGTCAACTCTGTCTCTTAACTGTCTTTGCATGGGAGCTTTCAAACCTTCAGACGCGGGCACCATGAGCCAATTTCTGGACCTGAGCCTGGAGATGGCACTTTCCTTAGGGAGCTTCATTCTGTTTCCCTGAGAGAGGCCATAAAGTGGGGCTGAACGCAACCCCTCTAGGCCTGGCCCTTCCTGAGTGTGGGAGTCCATAGGTATCAACTCAGTTTTCATGGGTATCTTTAATTACAAGTCACTGTGTAACCAGAAAGTGGCAGTGCCATGGATTCTTTTATTGATTTTCATCCAGTGGTCATTCAGCAATGTCCAGCAAACAGGCATTATTGGGCTCTCACTGCCTTGTAAGTGTCTCCAATAGGTACACCATGATTAGGTTCCCTGTATGATGCTGTAGCAGATTTTTCGTTCCTAATTTGAAAACATGTAAGAACCCATTTCCCCTTTAAAGGGCTCATATATCTCTCTACAAACCCAATAACCTTGATTGAATAACATTAATCATTGGGCTCTTGACCAGGAATCCAAATATCCCTCAGGACAAATGGAAAAATTTGAGATCTATGATGGACTCAGAAATGTCAATAAAGGTATGGAGTATGCTACCCACAGCTGTTTAAGAACCCTTAGTGTAGACAGTGGGAGGGATCAGAGAACCATCCACCAAGTTACATATGGCCATGCTAAGTATGGTTGGTCCACACAGAAGTAAACTCCCAGTGGTGTGATCCCAGGGCCAGCCCTACTTAACCCTGAGGCTCCTGCTGTGCTGTCCTGGAATGCACAGGGTCACAGGTCAGATATAAATGCTAGGCCTGGGTCCTTTGTGCTCTGAGATGCACTGGTGCTTTCCCTGGACCCTGGGATCACCTTCTGAACTATCCACACTCAGGACACGGGGCTCTGCTCCTTGAGATCTCGTGTTCCTTTTTTTAAGATTTATTTACTTGAGAGGCAGAATTACAGAGAGGAATTCCATCCACTGGCTCACTCCCCAATTTGCTGCAATGGCTGGAGCTGGGCCGATCTGAAGCCAGAAGCCAGGAGCCAGGAGCCAAGAGCTTCTTCCTGTCTCCCATGTGGATGCAGGGCCCCAAGCACTTGGGTCACCTTCCACTGCCTTTCCAGGCCATTAGCAGAGAGTTGGATCGAAAGTGGAGCGGCTGGGACATGAATCAGCACCCATATGGGATACTGAAGTCACAGGCAGAGGTTTAACCTACTACACCACAGCACCGGCCCCTAAATCCCAGTCTGTAAGAGAACGGAGCTCTCTGCACTCACAGGTAGTGGGTCCCTCTCAGGTCTGTCTCCGAATACAAAAGTTCTGGCTGTGAGTCTGTGATCTGTCTCATCTTTGTCTTGTTCCTACACCCTAACAGTGTCACAGTTTATGCACTTGCCTACTGAGAGTATCTTGCTTGCTTCCAATTTTGGTAATTATGAATAAATAAGCCACCATGTATAGTTTTTTATGTAAACACATGATTTCAGTTCATTTGGAAAAATGCTAAGGAATATGACTGCTGGATCATTTGTTAAGAGTGTGCTTAGTTTCATAGGACACTTTCAAACCATCTTCCAATGTGATCATATCACTTTGCCCATCAGCAATGAATGAGAGTTCTTGTGGCTCCATGTCCTTACCAACCTGGATGTTGTCACCATGCTGGAATTTGGCCACTCTACTAGATGTGTAGTGGCATCCCACTGGTTTTTTTTATTTACTTATTTGACAGGTAGAGTTATAGATAGTGAGAGAGAGGGAGACAGAGAGAAACGTCTTCCTTCCGTTGATTCACTTCCCAAATGGCCGCCACAGCCAGCACTGTGCTGATCCGAAGCCAGAAGCCAGGTGCCTCTTCCTGTGCTCCCATGCGGGTGCATGGGCCCAAGGACTTGGGCCATCCTCCACTGCCCTCCTGGGGCACAGCAGGGAGCTGGACTGGGAGAGAAGCAATCGGGACTAGAACCCGGCGCCCATATGGGATGCCGGTGCCGCAGGCAGAGGATTAACCAAGTGAGCCATGGCGCCAGCCCCCGCTGTTGTTTTGATTTGCAATTCCCTAATGATACAGGATTGAGCAACTTGAAATCTCAGATCCCAGTTTGGATTCAGTGGGGCACTCACCCTTGCTCTCTTACAGCCAGTACCTTCTTCTCTAGGTTGTGAGCTCCGGTTTCTTCTGCAGGGCCCATGTGGAGCAGGAAGGTCATGGCTCCTGAGTGCCCACCTCAGCCCCACCCAGCTTGCAGACCTGTGGTCCTGAGGGCAGGTGACCCAGCAGCAACAGTGGCAGGTGGAGCAGAGCCATCCATGGCAGTTTGGCACCTCAGCATGTCCTGCAAGGACCGAGGTGAAAGGGGCCCCTGAGCTGCTCTCCTGACTCCCTCTTCCTCTCATTCTTCCATGTCTGGATCAGGTTCAGATGTCACCCTACACATGCACCTGGCTCTCCTTTGCCCAAACACCCCTCATCCCTCACACCAAATCCATGTTTCAGGAAGCCCCTGCTCTGATGTGGTGGCTGTGTCAGTTCCTAGCAGGTGAGTACTGCTCAGCCTGTTTTCCCACCTCCCATCTGCCCTAGATCCCTTTCTGTTGCTGGCAGGTTTGCAATCCCTGTGACCATTGGTTATAGTTGATTGAGAGAGGGAATTAATATGGCTGAGTAGGGAGGGAGCTTACTACTCTAGTCTACAAGATAGTTTAAACAAAGTGGAGGCCGGCGCCGCGGCTCACTAGGCTGATCCTCCGCCTAGCAGCGCCGGCACACCGGGTTCTAGTCCCGGTTGGGGCGCCGGATTCTGTCCTGGTTGCCCCTCTTCCAGGCCAGCTCTCTGCTGTGGCCAGGGAGTGCAGTGGAGGATGGCCCAGGTGCTTGGGCCCTGCACCCCATGGGAGACCAGGAAAAGCACCTGGCTCCTGGCTCCTGGCTCCTGCCATCGGATCAGCGCGGTGCGCCGGCCGCAGCGCGCCAGCCGCGGCGGCCATTGGAGGGTGAACCAACGGCAAAGGAAGACCTTTCTCTCTGTCTCTCTCTCTCACTGTCCACTCTGCCTGTCAAAAAATAAATAAAAATAAAATAAAAATAAAAATAAAAAACAAAGTGGAGAGAGTGCAGTCTCAGGGAAGAGTTAGTGAGAAAACAGCAGAGGAAACTCTACACAAATTAGAGGGACCCAGTGGACCTACGTGGAGGGCATGGATGCCCACAACTCAGGACCCCAGAAGCTGAGTCTACCCAGCGGCCCTGAGCCTTTGAACTAGTGCTGGACAGTGAGGCAAGACTAGACCACAGCAGCCCAAGCCACTGGCAATAAGGCTGCAGAAAGAGCCTAGGGGGAATCTGACTTGGAGACCTGTGGAGGATAGTGTACCTGCCAAACTAGAGGAGTAAAAAAGAAGGGACATGTTTTCTTTCTCCCCAGTCACCCTGCAATGGCGTCCTGTAACAACCTGATAAAGAGCAGGTGCCATTTTGGACATATGCAAGAGCTGCGACAGCTCGTGTCTGCACCAAGCAGCCAGCAGAATGGATACTCCTGAGTCTGGTGGGGGAGAACTGACAGGGGGCTGGATGCTTGTGATGGTGGGAGGCTTGTGTGCTGGGACTGTGAAAAAACTGAGGTTGGTGGCCATTGCTGTGGCACAGTGGGTTAAAGCCCTGGCCTGCAGCACCAGCATCCCATATGGGTGCCAGTTCTAGTCCCGGCTGCTCCTCTTCCGATCCAGCTCTCTGCTATGGCCTGGGAAAGCAGTAGAAGATGGACCAGATCCTTGGGCCCCTGCACCCTCATGGGAGACCTGGAGGAGGCTCCTGGCTCCTGGCTTTGGATCAGCACAGCTCCAGCCATTGTGGCCATCTAGAGAGTGCGCCAGCAGATGGAAGACCTCTCCGTCTCTACCTCTCTCTGTAACTCTTTCAAATAAATAAAATAAATCTAAAAAAAAAAACCGAGGCTGTGTGGGAGAGCTCACAATGTGGCTTGAACTTTAGGCAGTCACTGTGGGAGGTTCCACACGTTCAGAGCTCCTTGGTTACCTGGTGAGGGCCATTGCTGGGGAATCTGAGCTTATAGTGAGGACTGCACAGATCCTTTATGTGGTCCTTGGGGCAGACTGGACGAATATTATACCCACTGGGGCTGGAGCTCTGACACTGGTCTCCTTTAAGGAGAGGAGCTAAGCTGAGCAGAATAAACCTCCCCTATGATGATGATGAAGGGAGAAGAATGGAGAAGAAGCAATTTACAGATTCAATATGATATCAATCAAAATACCAGCAGCAGGTTAAAGTCCTGATCTGCAGCACCAGCATCCCATATGGGCACCAGTTCAAGTCCTGGCTGCTCCACTTCTGATCCAGCTCTCTGTTATGGCCTGGGAAAGCAGTAGAAGATGGCCCAAGTCCTTGGTCCCCTGAACCATCATGGGAGATCCGGAAAAAGCTCCTGGCTCCTGGCTTTGGATTGGCACCACTCCAGCCATTGCGGCCAACTGGGGAGTGAACCAGCAATGGAAGACCTCTCCCCCCCCCCCGCCTCTATCTCTCTGTAACTCTATCTTTCAAAAAAATAAATAAATGAATCTTAAAAATACCAAAACCATTCTACTCAGATATAGAAAAATGATGCTGAAATTCATAAGGAAACAGAGGAGACATGAAATAGTTAAAGCAATGTTATAGAACTAAGTAGGAGGCATCACAATGCCAGATTTCAGGACATACTACAGGGTAGTTGTAATCAAAACAGCATGGTACTGGTACAGAAACAGATGCATAAACCAATGGAACAGAATAGAAATGCCAAAAATCAATCCAAATATCTACAACCAACTCATATTTAACCAAGGACCTAAAACCAATCCCTGGAGCAAGGACAGTCTCTTCAACAAACTGTGCTGGGATAACTGGATTTCCACATGTAGAAGTAGGAAGCAGGACCTCTACCTTACACCTTACACAAAAATCCATTCAAAATGGATTAAAGATCTAAATCTATAACCTGATACCATCAAATTATTAGAGAATATTGGGGAAATTCTGCAATAAATTGGCACAGGCAAAGAGTTATCGGAAAAGACCCCAGATGCACAATAAATAAAAGCCAAAATTAACAAATGGGATTACACCAAATTGAGAAGAATCTGTACTGCAAAAGAAACACTCAGGAAAGTTAAGAGGCAACTGACAGAATGGGAGAAATTCTTTGCAAACTATGCAACTGATAAAGGATATATTACCAGAATATATAAAGAGATCAAGAATCTCCACAAAAAAAAAAACAAAACAACCCAGTAAAGAAATGGGCAAATGATTTAAACAGACATTTTTCAAAAGAGGAAATATAAATGGCCAACAGACATATGAAAAAATGCACAGGATCACTAGCCATCAGGGAAATGCAAATCAAAACCAGCATGAGGTTTCACCTCACCCCCCATCAGAATGGCTTGCATACATAAATCAACAAAAAAACAAATGCTGGTGAGGATGTGGGGGGAAAGGTACCCCCAATCCACTGTAGGTAGGTAGTAGGTAAAACTACTATGGAAGGCAGTTTGGAGATACCTCAGAAATCTGAATATAAACCCACCATATGACCCAGCTACCTACTCCTTGGAATTTACCCAAACCAAAAGAAATCAGCATATGAAAGTTATCTGCACCCCTATGTTTATTGAAGTTCAATTCACAATAGCTAAGACGTATAATCAACCTAAACACCCATCAATTGAAGACTGGATAAAGAAATTATGGGATATGTACTCTATGGGATACTACACAGTGGTTATAAAAATGAAATCCTGTTTTGCAACAAATAGGATGAATCTGGAAAACATCATATATCTTGAATAACCCTGTCCCAAAGGGACAAATACCATGTTCTCCCTGATCTGTGATAACTAATAGAGCACCTTAAAAGGAAATCTATAGAAGTGAAATTGACACTTTGAGAAGCAATGACTTGAATAGCCCTTGTCTTGACTATCAAGGAACAGTTTTTTTTTCATCTTCTTCATACTATTTGTTGAACTCTTTACTTAACACAGAGTTAAACATATGTGTATAAAGTCAATTGAAAATATATCTCAGTAAAAAATAAGAGCGGGAGTAAGAGAGTGAGGAGGAAGTTTGTAACTGCAAAGCTGTATAGTTCTGCATATATTCCTACTACTTACCTCTAAGGGTACAGTTTAAAACTTGCTACGGGACCCCAAATCCCATTAAGTTGGGTGGTAAGAATGCCATCATAAGTGTTAAAGTGACCATATTGAGTGTTAAAATGATCATATATATGGGATCAAGTGTTAAAGGGATCGTATAAATAAGATCAAATGTCTGATGATAATAATAATAGAGAGAATTAAAAAGGAGAGAATGTTCCAACACAAGAAGTAGTCCATACAGCAGACTCAGAATGACAATTGCTTTAAATAGCACTCTGACCTCAGAATCAGCCCTTAAGGCATTCTGGTCTGGCCCATGAGAGCATTTCAGGCATGGAAAGCCAAGACACTGTGTCAAAAAAAAAGAATGTCCTACGTGAAGGATCTCTGTGAAAGAGACTCCAGTGGAAAGAAATAGTCATCAAAGAAGAATGTACTTTTCTATAAAGGGAGGAGAGAACTTCCACTTTGCTTATGGCCTTGTCTAATACTGACAGAGTTTTTAGATTCAAAAGTCTTCCGATGCCAAGGCAGCTCATGTGAAGAGCCTCAGGAGATAATTGACGTCATACATAAGAGTGTTAATTGTTAATAACAACAGGAGTCACTGTGCACTTACTCCCCATGCAGGATCTCTGTCCTCAATGAGTTGTATTATGAGAGTTAATTGTAAAATTTGTTCTGTGTGTGTGTGTGTGTGTGTGTGCAAACTGTTGAAATCTACTTAGTATAGAGTTGGTCTTCTGTGACCACCCATTCATTGAAGATTCATTGAAAATGAATCTTAATGGAGAATGGGACTGGGAATGGAGAGGGAGGAGAACAGGTGGGAGGGCAGGTATGGTGGGAAAAAATCACTGTATTCCTAAAGTTGTACTTATGAAATTTGTACTCCTTAAATAAAAGTTTTCTTTGGAAAAAAGAGATTATTTGATCTCATAAGAGAGTTTGGGGGCCGACGCCGTGGCTCACTAGGCTAATCCTCCACCTTGCGGCGCCGGCACACCGGGTTCTAGTCCCGGTCGGGGCGCCAGATTCTGTCCTGGTTGCTCCTCTTCCAGGCCAGCTCTCTGCTGTGGCCAGGGAGTGCAGTGGAGGATGGCCCAAGTGCTTGGGCCCTGCACCCCATGGGAGACCAGGATAAGTACCTGGCTCCTGCCATCGGATCAGTGTGGTGTGCCAGCCGCAGCGCGGCGGCCGCGGCGGCCATTGGAGGGTGAACCAACAGCAAAGGAAGACCTTTCTCTCTGTCTCTCTCTCTCTCTCACTGTCCACTCTGCCTGTCAAAAAAAAAAAAAGAGAGAGAGAGAGAGTTTGGTAAAGTGGCAAGATACAAAATCAACACACAAAAATCAATGGCCTTTGTATATACTGACAATGCCATGCTGGGAAAGAACTTACAAGACCAGTCCCATTCACAATAGCTACCAAAAAACTTAAATAAATTGAAATAAATGTAAGCAAGGATGTGAATGATTTTTATGATGAAAATTACAAAACATTTAAAAAAGAAATAGAAGAAACCAAAAAATAGAAAAATCTTCCATGTTTGTAGATTGGATGATTTAATAGCATCAAATGTCCATACTACTAAAGGCAATTTACAGATTCAGTGATAAGCCAATCAAAATACCAACAACATTCTTCTCAGACCTAGAAAAACAAAGATGTTAAAATTCATATAGAAATACAAGAGACTCCAAATAGCTAATGCAATTTTTGAAAGATTTCATTTATTTGCTTGAGAGGTAGAGTTAAAGACTGAGAGAGGGAGAGACAGAGAAAGGTCTTCCATCCACTGGTTCACTCCCCAAATGGCTGCAACCAAGAGAGCTGGGCTGATCCAAAGCCAGGAGTCAGGAGCTTCTTCTGGGTCTCCCACGCAGCTGTAGGGACCCAAGCACCTGGGCCACCTTCTACTTATTCCCAGACCATAGCAGAGCTCTACACCTAAATAGCAGCAGCTGGTACACAAACCAGCACCCATATGAGATGCCAGCACTGCAGGTGGAGATTTAGACTACTATGCGACAGCACTGGCCCCACTAATGCAATTTTAAACAACAGAAACAAAGCCAGATGTATCACAATACCAGATTTCATGACAAACTAAAGGGAGTTATAACCAAAACAGATGGCACAAAAACAGGCATGTAGACCAATGGAACAGAATAGAAACTCCAGAAGTTAATCCATGCATCTCCAACCAACTAATCTTTGACATACCAGCTGAAATCAATCCCTGGAGAAAGAACAGTCTCTTCAACAAATGGTGCTGGAAAATTGCATCTACACATGCAGAAGTATGAAACAAACCCCTACCTTACACCTTATACAAAAATCAACTCAAAATGGATAATGGATCTAAATCTATGACTTGATACCATCAAATTACTAGAAGAAAATGTCAGTGACATTCTGCAAGGCATTGGCATAGGCAAAGACTTCTTGGAAAAGACCCCAGAGGCACAGGCAATAAAGACAAAAATGAACAAATGGGATTATATCAAGCTAAGAAGCTTCTGCATTACAAAGGAAACACTCAACAAAGTAAAGAGACAACTGACAGAATGGGAAAAATATTTGCAAACTATGCAACTGATATAGGATTAATATCCCTGGTTTTTAAGAGCTCAGGAAACTCAACAACAACAAAATAAGCAATCCAGTTAAGAAATTGGCAAAGGATTGAAAACGCATTTTTCAAATGATGAAATACAAATGGACAACAGACACAAGAAAAAACACTCAGTATCACTAGCCATCTGGGAAATGAAAATAAAAACTACAATTAGGTGTCACCTCACCCCATTTAGAATAGCTATCATCCAAAAATCAAAAGACAATAAATGCTGGGAGGATGTGTGAAGAAAAGATACACTAATACATTGTTGGTTGGAATTTAAACCATTAGAGAAGATAGTATGGTTATTCCTCAGAAAGCTGAAAACAATCTAACATATGACCTAGCCATCCCACTCCTGGGAATTTACCCAAACGAAATTAAATCAGCATATGAAAATTATCTGTACCACCATGTCTATAGCAGCTAAATTCAGTACAGCTAAGATACAGAATCAACGCAGATGTCCATCAATTGATGACTGGATAAGGAAAATGGATATATATGCTATAGAATGCTACTCAGTCATAGGAAAGAATGATGTGCTGTCTTTTGCAACAAAATGGATGCAATTGGAAACTATTGTGCTTAATGAATAATCCAATCTCAAAAGACAAATATCATGTTTTCTCTGATATGTGGCACTTAATATAGAATATCAAAAAATGCATAGGAATGAAATGATCATTTTTGGATATGCATGCCATTTTTAGCCATTGTTTATATTCCTATAGAACTGTAGTCTTCCTACTTTTTACTTGTTGAATACTATTATTACTGGTGAATTAAGCCTGTGAATATAAAGTGGATTAAAATTACAGTTTTTGAAGACTGGATAAAGAAATTATGGGTTATGTACACCATGGAATATTACACAGTGGTTAAAAAAAAAAAAAGAAAGAAATCCGGTCATTTGCAACAAAATGGATAAAACTAGAAAACATCATACTTAGTGAAATTAGCCAGCCCCAAAAGGACAAATAGCATATATTCTCCCTGACCTGTGATAACTAATAGAGCACCTAAAAGGTAATCTATAGAAGTGAAATTGACACTTTGAGAAGCAATGACTTTGGGGTTTGTTTTTTTTATTTTTTAAGAAATACAAATTTCATAAATACAACTTTAGGAATATAGTGATTCTTCCCACCATACCTGCCCTCCCACCCACACTCCCACCCCTTCTCTTCCTCCCTATCCCTTTTGCAGTCCCATTCTTCATTAAGATTCTTTTTCAATTAACTTTGTACACAGAAGACCAACTCTGTATTAAGTAAAGATTTCAACAATATGCACACACACACAAAAAAAACTGTTTGAGAATTAGTTTCATAGTTAACTCTCATAATACAACTCATTGAAGACAGAGATCCTGCATGGGGAGTTAGTACACAGTGACTCCTGTTGTTAATTTAACAATTAACACTCTTATGTATGACGTCAGTGATCACCTGAGGTTCTTGACATGAGCTGCCAAAGTTATGTAAGCCTTCTGAATCAACAAACTCCATCAGTATTAGACAATGCCATAAGCAAAGTGGAAGTTCTCTCCTCCCTTTAGAGAAAAGTACATCTTTCTTTAATGGCCGCTGGGGTCCCACACACAGAGATTCTTCATGTAGAACATTTTTTGCCACAATGTCTTGGATTTCCTATGCCTGAAATGCACTCATGGCTTTTCAGCCAGACCAGCAAGCCTTAAGGGCTGATTCTGAAGTCAGAGTATTACTTAAAGCCATTATCATTCTATGAGTCTGTGTGGATTGAAGAAGCAATGACTTTGAACAGCCCTTGTCTCGACTGTTGAGGACCATGTTTTTTTCCCCATAATATTTGTTGAGCTCTTTACTTAACAAAGAGTTCATGTGTATAAATTGAAGAGAGATCTTAGTGAAAAATAAGAATTTGAATAAGAGAAGGAGGAGGAAGAGGGGTTGGAGAGTGGGTGGGAGGGTGGGTAAGGTGGGAAGAATCACCATGTTCCTAAAGTTGTAATTATGAAATGTATGAAGTTAGTATTCCTTAAACAAAAGGTTTCTGAGGAAAAATTATTGTACTCATTAATATAATCTTGAATTCCTACTGTAATTCATGAGCCACAAATACATAATCACTCTATTACCATAACTGATTTATATAACCATGGTTTCATATTGATTCATAGAACCATGGATTCATACTCACAAAATACTAGACGATTTATGCTGATTTATAGAATCATGACTTCATACTGATACCTCCAATTCAAACCCAGCACCAAAGGACACATTATAGCCTCCCTGCTTTATTCATTTTTAGCTCCTTCTCCCACAGAGAGAAACTGGCTGTCATTATCCACAGTTTATTTGGTTCTTTGAGCAATCCTGAAATGTATATAAAGTATTTTGAAGTATAACCTACCCCAATCCTTGTTTATTTTTGAACTCATAAAATTAGCATTTCTAAATGTAAAAACAATTAAGAAGTATACTCAAAGAGGTGTCCTTCCTATTCCTCCAACCCAGCTGCCATTCCACCATACTGTCCACCTTGTTCTTCTGATCACTATAATCTCACTAGTTTTTAGTTCTTGTTTCTTTTTTGTACAGTTGAATCGATATGAGGAACCCTCAAAAAGTTCATGGAAATTAGCATCATCTGTTAATTCTGTTTCTGTGAATTTTTGAAGCCCCTGTACATGTGTATTTTCTTGTTTCTTGTTCTTATATGAAAACTAGATACTTCAGGAAAAAAAGTTATCTGATTTAATTTCAATCCTAAATTTAGACAAATGACATTATTTCAGCTATTTAGCAACTTAAAGTAAATACATAAGAGAATGAATAATATATTCTGAAACTAAATCAAATTATATTATCAGCTTTCTAATTTTTTTCTGTAAACATTCTGGTTTTGATGACAAGCACCTAAAGACATGTACCATTCAATCCAAGTAGGAGCACAGGATGGCAGAAGGCATCTTCTGGCCTTTTGTGGTCTATCAATTCAGTCATCTATATCCCTAATTTAAGAATATCTATAAGCTTAAATCTGATCAGTAAATTTAAGAGTTATGGCTCGGTGGTTCTCTGATGTCACTCAGCTCCAAGATTCTCTGAGTCTCGGTTCCCATGGAGCTGTGGTTCTAATGCTCCACATTCCAGGAGAATCATCTTACTAAGACATTCAAGGCAGCTTCCCTTTCCTATCCTGAACTCCTGGGCTACAATTAAAACATGGGTGGAATGGGCTACCTCATGAATAAGAGCGCCTTCAAAGTGGCAGACCCCATAAACCTGCGGAGGACTCTTATAAACAACCTTGGGGAGGATAAGAGGACCAAGCTTCACGTTGAAACACTCCACAAGGCTTTAATTATTCGGTTCAGGGAGATTGATAAAGAAAAAGCGGCACTAAAGAAATTTTTGATAAAGCTTCACAGGACAACTGGCTATTTTCCTCGAACAAAGTTCTGGTGATCTACACCACTGCAGTTGAGGAATTCACCAAGCGTTCAATTCAGAACATACTTGAGTCTCCTGTTATCTCTGTGGGGCCCAAAACGGCAGCATAAGCAACTAATAGGAAAGGTCAAAAAAGAAAAAAAGACTATGTAATTGAAGACACAAAGGAATGTCTGCAAGAGTCAACCAGTATACCTACAAGAGAGAATATGCAATTTATTTCTCTATATGATTCCATTTCTTCTTACAGCCTGAGGTGGTAATATACATGCATATATTATTTTCCTACAAATTTTCTTTGAGACCAGAATTAAACTTGGCTATTTGACATCTTTGTGAAACGGATAATTAAATACATATTATATTTGCCTATTAATCTTGTTCTTTTCTCATTGGCAAGCTGTTTTCATAGCTTTAAATAGCATGAAAAATACAAGTCAATGTTAAAATTAACATGAGATGGGGCCAGCTTTGTGGCACAGTGGGTTAAGCTGCTGCCTGTGATGCCAGCGTCCTGTAACAGAGCCCCAGTTGAGTCCTGATGGCACTGCTTCCAATCCAGCTCCTTGTTAATGAGCCTGAGAAAGCAGCAGAAGATGGCTCAAGAGCCTGGGCCCCTGCCACCATGTGGGAGACTGAGATGGTGTTTCAGGCTGCTGATTTGGCCTGGCCCATCCCTGGCTGTTATGGCCTTTTGGGGAGTGAAACAGCAGCAGATGGAGGATCTCTCTGTCTCTGTCTCTCCCTCTGTATATAACTTGGCCTTTCAAATACATAAATACTTATTTTAACAAATGAAAAAGTGTAATAGTGGGAAATGCACAGACTCTTGAGTGTATATGAGCAATTAATTCATATTTCAGTTTTTCTATGTATGATCTTGGACTTAGAAGCTCTTTTTAAAAATTCAAATCAGTTACAATACTTACATTGAAATACTGTTTTAAGGGTTGAATAAGAATATTTATTAAGAAAATATAGTGTATATTACAGATACCTAAAAATGGAATCGGCTTTATAAAATCATTGTTGTTAACATTATTTTATCACTGTGTAATAGAGCTCAAGTTATATCCATTATCTCTATTGAGGTAAGCCCATTTCCATTTATGGCTATGAGTTTTTTCCAAGGCTACACCATGATAGCTAGACTACATAATCTTGAAGGGCATTTGTGGCTTTCAGTTCTTTGGTGCTAAAACTCCATGATTCTGCTTTAAAAATCTAGAAGAAAAGATGTGGCAGTCAGAAAGCATACCAAAATGACTTGAAGGGTTTGGGCATACATATGTAGCTATGGCTTATCTACCATATAAATAGATACTTATTTTTCTCGGGGATATGTCTCATAAGCTATAGTAATGTCTAGTGCTCACAAAAGACTTAACCATTCTTGGGTTCTTCTTCAAAGTTAATTAAGTTAATTAAATTAAACCTCAGAAAGATTTACTTTTATTGAATTAAAAAGTACTTTTTTTCCTTGTTGTAAAAATAATCCTTTTGGTATTCTATTGCATTGTAGGGTACTAAGAGTTAACAATAACATACCATATTTTTCTAAATAGCTAGAAGATTTTTGAATGTTCACACTACAAAGAAATCTGGAACAGATGAAGCAACTGATGCTAATTATCCTAGTTTGATCAATAAATGAATGCATGTAGCAAAATATTACATTGTACCCCATAAATATGTACAATTATAGTTTGTTCATAAATACAAATAATAAAAAATAAAAAAGAAGATACTTATTTTTCAAATCTGATAGATGTTTAGAAGTCCCTCATGATATACAGACTGGAAGATTTGCAGAACAAATGCAACCCATTACTTGAATACCCTTGGAAACGAAAAGTGAGCAGGCATAGCTACCCTGATATCAGATAAAACAGACTTTAAATCAAGAACTGTAAAAAAGGGCAAAGAAGGACATTATATTTTGATAAAAGGCTCAATTCAGCAAGAAAACACAACAATCATGAATATATAAGTACCCAACACAAGACCATCCAGATACATACAGAAAATATTTTTAGACCTAAAAGGAGACATTGACTCCAATACATCAATAGTGGGTGACTTCAACACCCCATTCTTATCAATGGACAGATCATCTAGACAGAAAATCAACAAAAGTACATCAGAGTTGAAACATAAGCAAATGTACCTAACATATTTCACCCAATGGCTACAGAATACAAATCGACATATGGAACACTTTCTGGAATAAGCCACATATTAGGCCACAAATCAAGTCTCAGCAAATCTAAAAAGATTGAAATCATACCATGTATCTTTTTAGACCATGAAAGAATAAAACTAGAAATCAACAACAGAAGAGCAACAGAACATTCAAAAATACTTGGAAATTAAACAACGTGCTAGTGAATGACCAATGGGTCACTGACAAAATTAAAAAGAAAATCAAAAACTTTATTGAAATAAATGCAAAGGAAAACAAAGCAAATCAAAATCTGAGGGACGGGACCTGCACTGTGGCATAGTAGCTTACTTCAGTCTGCAGTGCTGGCATTCCATATGGACACTGATTCGAGTCCCAGCTGTTCCACTTCTGATACAGCTCCCTGCTGATGGCCTGGGAAGGCAGTAGAAGATGGCCCAAATGTTTGGGCCCCTTTACCCGTGTGGGAGACCCAGAAGAAGCTCCTGGCTCCTGGCTGCAAATCGACTCAGCTCTGGCTGTTGTGACTATTTTGGGAGTTAACCAGTGGATAGAAGACCTTTGTCTCTCCCTGTCTCTGGCTGTAACTCTACCTCTCAAATAAACAAATCTTAAAAAAAAAAAAAAACCTGCAGGATACAGCAAAAGCAGTATTAAGAGGGAAGCTTATAACATTAGATGCTTACATTAAAAAATGGAAATGTCTCAAAGATCTAATGATGCATCTTGAAAACAGAAAAACAACAACAAACCAAACCCAAAATCAGCAGGAGGCAAGAAATAATAAGAATCAGAACAGAGGGGCCAGTGCTGTGGTGCAGCGGGTAAAGCCACTACCTACAGTGCTGGCATCCCTTATGGGTGCTGGTTCGAATCCCAGCTGCTCCACTTCTGATCCAGCTCTCTGCTATAGCCTGGGAAAGCAGTAGAAGATGGCCCAAGTTCTTGGGCCCCTGCACCCGCGTGAGAGACCGCGTGGGAGACTCAGAAGAGGATCCTGGCTCCTGGCTTCAGATTGCCACAGCTCTGGCTGCTGCAGCCAACTGGGGAGTGAACCAGTAGATGGAAGACCTCTATCTTTCTCTCTCTCTCTCTCTCTCTCTCTCTTCTCTCCTCTCTCCTCTCTCTCTCTCTCTCTGTAACTCTACCTTTCAAATAAATAAATAAATCTTTTAAAAATAATCAGAGCAGAAATAAAAGAAATTGAAACTAAAAACCAAAACACAAAAGAACAACAAAACTAAAAGTTGTTTTTTTGAAAAGATAAACGAAATAAACTTCTAGCCGAAGGAAAAAAAGAGGAAAACTTTTAATAAATAAAATTAAAGATGAAAAAGGATACATTACAATTGACACCAATGAAATACAAAGGATCATAAGAAACTACTATGAAGAATTATATGCTAATAAACTGGAAAACCTCAAACAAATTGATAAATTCCTGGATTCATATAACCTACCAACGTTAAATCAAAAAGATATAGAAAATTTAAACAGACCCGAAACAAGCAATGAGATTGAAGCAGTAAGCAAAAGTATTCCATCAAGGAAAAGTACTGAACCTGATGGTGTTCCTACTGAATTCTACAAAATATTCAAAGAGTAAGTAACTCTAAAACTCTTCAAACTATTCAAAAATACTGAACAGGATGGAACTCTGCCAAACTCTTTATGAAGCCAGCATCACTTTCATATAAAAACCAAAACAGACACAACAAGCAAACTACAGACCTATATGCTTAATTAACACAGATACAAAGATCCTCAACAAAATACTAGCAAATTGAATCCAAAACCACATCAAAAAGATCAATACATCATGATCAAGTGGGATTTATCCCAGAAATGCCAGAGTGGTTCAACACTCGCAAATCAATAAACCTCATAAATCACAACAATAGAATGAAGAAGAAAAACCATATGGTCATCTCAATAGATGCAGAGAAAGCATTTGATAAGATTCAACACCCCTCCCCCTGGGACCAGCGCTGTGGCGCAGCAGGTTAACACCCTGGCCTGAAGCGCTGGCATCCCATATGGGCGCTGGTTCTAGTCCTGGCTTCTCCTCTTCTGATCCAGCTCTCTGCTGTGCCTGGAAAGGCAGTGGAGGATGGCCCAGGTCCTTGGGCCCCCGCACCCACGTGGGAGACCCAGGGGAGGCTCCTGGCTCCTGGCTTTGGATCAGCACAGCTCCAGCCATTGCGGCCAACTGGGGAGTGAACCATCAGATGGAAGACCTCTCTCTCTCTCTGCCTCTCCTTCTCTCTGTGTGTGTAACTCTGACTTTCAAATAAATAAATATCTTTTAAAAAAAAAGATTCAACACCCCTTTATGATAAAAACCCTCCACAAATTAGGTACAGAAGAAACATTCCTCAAAATTATATAGGATATATATCACAAACCAACAGCCAATATCATATTGAATGGGGAAAAGCTGAAAACATTTCCCCTCAGATCAGGAACAAGACAAGGACTTCCACTTTCACCACTCTTATTCAATTAGTACTGGAAGTTTTAGTGAGATCAATTAGGGAAGAGAAAGAAAAGGCATCAAAATTGGAAAAGAGGAATTCAAATTATGCATGTATGCAGATGACATGATGTTGTTCATGGAAAAGCCTAAACACTCCACCAAAAAGTTGTTAGAATTAATAAATCAATTCAGTAAAGTTGCAGGTTACAAAATAAACAGATTATCAGGGAGCTGAATCAGAAGTGGAACAGGGAAGAGTTTTCAAGATGGCAGAATATGGAGAGAGCTTACTGCTCTAGTCTAGGGGAAGACAGTTTTTAAAAAGTGCAGAGAGTACAATCTCAGGGAAGAATTATGGAGAAAATGGCAGAGAAAACTACACGCATATTAGAGGGAAACTGAGGACCTACATGGAGGGTGTGGATGCACACAACGCAGGACCCCACCAGCCTTGGAGTGAGTTGGGGCCAGATTGCAGCAGTCCAAGCCACTGGTAGTAAAGCTGGTGTGAGTCTGATTTGGAGTCTAGTTGGGGACAGTGTACCTGCCAACCTAGAGGGAAATAAAGGGGGTTTGTTTCTCTCTCCCCAGCCACCTGGTACTGGCATCCTGTAACTAGCCGAGAGAGGGCGGGTGCAATTTTGGACATACATAACAGCTGCACCAATTTGTGTCTGCATGCCCAGCGACTAGCAGAGGAAACCCCTGAGTCTGGCTGGGAGAATAGACAAGGGGCTAGGAGCTCATGATTGTGAGAGCCTTGTCTGCCAGGGTTGTGAAAAGACTGTGGCTGTGTAGGAGAGCACAGGGTGTGACTGGGACTTTGGGCAGTCACTACAGACAGCTCCACATACTCAGAGCTCCCTGAATCCCTGGTGAAGTCATTGCTGCAGGATCTGTGTTCACACTGAGGACTGCACAGATCCTTTGTGTGGTTCTTATGGCAGTGCAGATATAAATTATGCACACTGGGGCTAGCGCCCAGGCATTGGTCTCTGAGGAGAGTAGGTGAGTGTGAGAGTATGCCATAGAGTAGAACAAACCTCCACTTTGATTTTAAAAAATGAGGATATTTACCACGCCCAACTTGGGTATAACCTGGGGCACTCCCCTCACCCTGAAGCACTGAACGGAGCTCCCTGACCACACCGAGGACATGCCTCTGGGTATTCACTGAAAGGGCAGACACTCCACTAAGCCACAGAGGAATAAAGATAAAAGGCACCACAGGGAAAAAAAAAACAAGTATCACCACAAATGCCTAATAATAATTGCAGCAATTCAAGAAACAAGAACAAGGAAGATAACATGACAGCCCAAAAGAACACAACACTTCAATACTAGAATGTGAAGACGGAGATGTAGATGAAATGACAGAAATGGAATTCAAAAAAATGATTGTACGGTTACTTAGAAGTAATCAAAACAAATTCATGAACTAAAGAAATCTGTACATGACATGAATGATTTTTCCCATGAAATTGGGATTTTAAAGAGAAATCAAAACCAAATATTGGAAATGAAGAATGGGGGAAAGAACCACTATATTCCTAAAGTTGTATCTATGTAAAAATGCATTCATTAAATAAATTTTAAAAAAAGAATTCAATAGAACAAATAAAAGATATGGTGGAAAGTCTTAAGAACAGACTTGGTAAGGCAGAAAAAAGAACATCCAGTTTAGAAGACAAATCTTTGGAAATTTTACATTAAGACACAAAAAAGAATACGAAATTAGAAAACTAAAAAACAGTGTTAGAAATTTAAGGGATACTATCAAATGACTCAACATACAGATCTTAGGAGCTCCTGAAGGCATGGAAAAAGAAAATGATTAGAAGGTTTTTCAGTGAAATAATTACAGAAATCTTCCCTCTTATGGAGAAATAAAGGGATGTCCAAGTATAGTAAGCACATAGGACGCCTAACAAACATGACCAGAAAAGATTTTCACCATAACACATTGCAATAAAACTCTCCACAGTAAAACATAAATAAAATATTCTAAAATGTGCAAGATACAAACACCAGAACACTTTCAGAGGATCTCCAATTAGACTCACAATTGACTTCTCATCAGAAACCCTACAGGCCAGCGCCATGGCTCAATAGGCTAATCCTCCACCTGCGGCGCCGTCACACTGGGATCTAGTCCAGTCTGGGCATCAGATTCTGTCCTGGTTGCTCCTCTTCCAGTCCAGCTCTCTGCTGTGGTCTAGGAGTGCAGTGGAGGATGGCCCAGGTCATTGGGCCCTATACCCGCATGGGAGACCAGGAGAAGCACCTGGCTCCTGGCTTTGGATCAGCATGGCATGCCAGCTGCAGCGGCCATTGGGGGTGAACCAACAGAAAAAAAGGAAGACTTTTCTCTCTGTCTCTCTCTCTCTCACTGTCCACTCTGCCTGTCAAAAAAAGAAAGAAAGAAAGAAAGAAACAGAAACCCTACAGGTTAGGAGAAAATGGTGAGGTATATTCCAAGCCTTAAAAGAAAACACTGTCAGTGCAGAATACTGTACCCTCAAAGCTCACATTTATGAATGAAGATGAAATAAAGACTTCCATAACAGAAATTGAGAGAATGTGTCACCCCATATCTAGCCTTACAAAAAGATGCTTAAGGATGTGCTACACAAAGAAACATGGTCATCACTACAAAAGAATGTGAAGGCAGAAAATCTCCCAGTAAAAGTACAAAGGAAATCCACAGTATGCAATAGGAATATTTATAGAAAAATGGCGGAGTCAAGTCATTACTTACCAATAGTAATCTTGAATGTAAATGTAAATGGCGGCCGGCGCCATGGCTCAATAGGCTAATCCTCCACCTAGTGGCACCAGCACACCGGGTTCTAGTCCTGGTCGGGGCGCTGGATTCTTTCCCAGTTGCCCCTCTTCCAGGCCAGCTCTCTGCTGTGGCCCGGGAAGGCAGTGGAGGATGGCCCAAGTGCTTGGGCCCTGCACCCCATGGGAGACCAGGAGAAGCACCTGGATCCTGCCATCGGATCAGCACGGTGCGCCAGCTGCAGCGCACTAGCCATGGTGGCCATTGGAGGGTGAACCAACGGCAAAAAGGAAGACCTTTCTCTCTGTCTCTCTCTCTCACTATCCACTCTGCCTGTCAAAAAAATGTAAATGGCATCAACTCTCCAGTTAAAAGACACAATCTGGCTGAATGAATTAAAAAAACAAAACCCATTTATTTGCTGCCTACAAGAAACACATCTCAAAAACAAAGATGCATGCAAACTGAAAGTGAAAGATTGGAAAAAGACATTTTATGCTAATGGAAAGCAAAAAAAGGGCAGGTATAGCCATCCTAATATGAGACAAAACAAACTTTAACACAAAAACTGTTAAAAGAGATGAAGAAGGGCACTATGTAATGATTAAGGGATCAATTCAACAGGAAGATGTGACTATTGTAAAAACATATGCACCAAATTACAGGTCACCTGGCTATTTGAAAGAAATGTTAATGGCTCTAAAGGAAGACATAGACTCCAATAAAATAGTAATAGGGGACTTCAATACTCCACTTTCAGCAATGGACAGATCAACCAGACAGAAAATCAGCAAGGAAACATCAGAGGTAATCAACACTATAGACCAAATAGACCTAATGGTCTACAAAACTTTTCATCCTACAGATGCAGAAAACAAATATACATTCTTTTCACCAGTGCATGGAACTTTCTCTAGGATAGACCACAGGCTAGGCCATAAAGCAAGTCTGAGAAAATTCAAAAAAATCAAAACCATACTATGTATCTTCTTGGACCACAATGCAATGAAACTGGAAATCAGCAACTCAAGAATCTCTAGAACATATGCAAACACATGCGTACTGAACAATATGCTCCTGAATGAACAGTAGATCATTTAAGAAATAAAAAATCTAGAAATGAATGAAGACAATAATATAATATATCAAAACTTATGGGATACAGCAAAAGCAGTGTTAAGAGGGAAGTTTATAGCAATTTGTGCCCCCATTGAGAAATTGAAAAGGCACCAAATAAATGAGCTACCAAAGCATCTTAAGTACCTAGTTAAAACAACAGCAAACCAAACCCAAAACTAGTAAGAGAAAAGAAATAATTAGAGAAGAAATCAACAAAATCAAAACAAAAAAATACAAAAGATCAGCAAAACAAAAGGCTGGATTTTGAAAACATAAAACAAAATTGACATACCATTGGCCCAACACACCAAAAAAGAGAGAAGACCCAAATCAATAAAATTCAAGATGAAAAAGGAAATGTAACAAGAGACATCAGAGAAGTCAAACTATCCCCATCTGCAGATGACATGATTCTATATACAGAGGATCCAAAAAATTCCACCAAGAGACTATTGGAACTCTTAAAAGAGTTTGGTAAAGTTGCAGGATATAAAATCAACACACAAAAATCAACAGCCTTCATATACACAGAAAATCCACAGCTGAGAAATAACTTCTAAGATCTATATCATTCACAATAGCTACAAAAAAATCAAATACCTTAGGATAAATTTAACCAAGGATGTCAAAGATCTCTACAATGAGAATTACAAAACATTAAAGAAAGAAATAGAAGACACAAAATAGAAAAATCTTTCATGTTCATGGATTAGAAGAATCAGTATCATCAAAATGTCCACACTACCAAAAGCAATCTACAGATTCAATGTGATACCAATCAAAATACCAAGGACATTCTTTTCAGATATAGAAAAAAAATGATACCGAAATTCATATGGAAGCACAGGAGACACTGAATAGCTAAAGCAATCTTATACAACAAAAGCATACCCAGAGGCATCAGAATACCAGATTTTAAGACATACTACATGGGGCCAGTGCTGTGGCGTAGTGGGTAAAACTGTTGCCTGCAGTGCCGGCATCCCATATGGGCGCTGGTTTGAGTCCCAGCTGCTCCACTTCCAATCCAGCTCTCTGCTATGGCCTGGGAAAGCAGTGGAAGATGGCCCAAGTCCTTGAGCCCCTGCACCTTCATGGCAAGACACGGAGGAAGCTCCTGGCTCCTGGCTTCGGATCAGCACAGCTCTGGCTGTTGCAGCCAACTGGGGAGTAAACCAGTGGATGGAAGACCTCTCTCTCTCTCTCTCTCTCTCTCTTTCTCTCTGCCTCTCCATATCTCTCTCTGTGTAACTGTGACTTTCAAATAAATAAATAAATAAATCTTTAAAAAAAAAAGACATACTACAGGGGAGTTATAATCAAAAGAGCCTGGTACTGGTACAAAAACAGATGGATAGACCAATGGAACGGAATAGAAATGCCAGAAATCAACGCAGAGATCTATAAACAACTTATCTTTCACAAAGGAGCTAAAATCAATCCCTGGAGCAAGGACAGTCTTTTCAACAAATGTTACTGGGAAAACTTGATATCCACATGCAGAAGTATGAAGCAAGACCCCTATCTTACACATTACATGAAAATCCACTCAAAATGCATTAAATACCTAAATCTATGACCTGATACCATCAAATTATTAGAGAACATTGGGGAAACCCTGCAAGACACTGGCATAGGCAAAGACTTCTTGGAAAAGACCCCATATATTAGATCAAATTGACAAGCTTATGCATTGAAATTGAAACACTCAGGAAAGTTAAAACTCAACCAAGAGAATGGGAGAAATTCTTTGCAAACTATGCAACTGATAAAGGATTAATGACCAGAATATATAAAGATATCAAGAAACTCCACAACAACAAAAGAAACAACCCAGTAAGGAAATGGGGAAAGGACTTAAGCAGTCATTTTTCAAAAGAGGAAATCCAAATGGTCAACAGACACATGAAAAAATGCCCAGGACCACTTGAGCCATCAGGGAAATCCAAATCAAAACCACAATGAGATTCACCTCACCCCAGTTAGAATGGCTTTCATATAGAAATCAACAAACAACAAATGCTGATGAGGATGTGGGGGGAAAGGTACCCTAATCCCTTGATGGTGGGAATATAAATTGGTTCAGCCACTGTGGAAGACAATATGAAGATACCTCAGAAATCTGAATATAGACCTACCATATGACCCAGCCATTCCACTCTTAGGAATTTACCCAAGGGAAGTGCAATCAGTATATGAAAGAGTTCTGTACCCCCATGTTTATTGCAGTGCAATTCACAATAGCTAAGATATGGAATCAACCCAAATGCCAGTCAATTGAAAACTGGATAAAGAAATTATGACATGTACACCATGGAATACTACACAGCAGTAAAAAAAATATGAAATCCTGTCATTTGTAACAAAATGGATGAAACTGGAAAACATCATACTTAGTGAAATAAGCAAATCCCAGAAGGATATATACCGTATGTTCTCCCTGATCTGTGATAACTAATATAGCATCTAAAAGGTAATCTATAGAAGTGAGATTGACACTGAGATGCAATGACTTTGAACAGCCCTTGTCTCAATTGTTGAGGAATAGCTTTTTTTTCTTACAATCTTTATTTAGAATAGAGTTAATTGTACCTGTATAAAGTTAACTGAAAATAAATCTTAGTAAAAAATGAGAATGAGAATAGGAGAGGGACAAGGAAGAGCAGTGGATGGGAGGGTGGGTACAGTGGGACAATTCACTATATTCCAAAAGTTGTATTATGAAATGCATAAAGTTTGTATTCCTTAAATAAAATGTTTCTGGGGAAAAATAAAGTAAAATACAAAATAAACAAAAAACAGTTAATTTTTTTGTATGCCAATGATGAGCTCATTGAAAGAAATCACCAAAAAAAAAATTTTAGGAAGAAATCCCATTCACAATAGTCAAAAAACAAATCAAATACTTAGGAATAAATTTACTGAAAAAGTGAAAGATCTCTATAATGAAAACTGTGAAAAGCTGATGGAAAATTGATGAAAGAAATCAAAGACACAAAAAAATAAAAATATATTCCTTGCTAATGGATCAGAAGAATCAATAACATTAAAATTTCTATACTACCTAAAGCAATCTGCAGATTCAATGCAATTTATATCAAAATACCAATGGCATTCTTTATAAAGCTAGAAAAAACAATCCTAAAATTCATATGGAATCACAACAAACCCTGAATAGCCGAAGCAATCCTGAGCAAGAAAACCAAGCTAAGAGCATCACAATACCTAATTTCAAACATACTATGAAGCTATGGTAATTAAAACAGCTTGGCACTGGCATAAAAACTGATAGGTATCAATGTAACGGAGCAGAGATCCCATAAATTATCTATATACATACAGCCAACTGATTTTTGACAAAATGCCCAGACCATGCAGCAGAATAAAGATAATCTCCTCAACAAGTGGTGCTGGCAAAACTGAATGTATATATGTATAAAAATGAAATTAGATTCATACCTCTCACCATATACAAAATCAACTCAAGATGGATCAAAGACCTAAGACTATGAAGTTACTGGAAGAAAATGTAAGGGAAACACTCTAAGACATTGGAGTAAGGGATGGCTTCTTGGAGAAGACCCTCAAAGCACAGACAATAAAAGAAAACTAAAAAGATGGGACTATACAAACTTGGAAACCTTTGCACAGCAAAACAAGTGATCAATAGAGTGAAGAGACATCCAAAAAAAATGAGGAAAAATATTTGAAAACTACAGGACTAAAATCCCAAATATATATCAGCAACTTAAAAACAATAAAAAGAAGACAACAAATCCAGTCGAGAAATGTGCAAAGGATTTAAACAGACAGCTCTCAAAAGAAGAAGTACTTATTTGTATCCCTATATTTATTGCCACTGAATTCACAATAGCTAAGATATGGAATCAACACAGATGTGCATCAACTGATGACTGGATAAAGACATTGAGGTATATATATACTATGGAATACTCCTCAGCCATAAAAGAAAATGAGGCCTTGTCTTTTGCAACAAAATAGATGAACTGGAAACCATGATGCTTAGTGAAATAAGCCAGTCTCAAAAAGACAAATATCATATGCTTTCTCTGATATGTGGCAGCTAATACGAAATACCAAAAAATGTATAGGAATGAAAGTCATTTTTAGCCCTTATTTATACTTGGAACTATGGCTTTCCTTCCTTTTACTTGTTGAATATTATGATCATAGTTGTGAAGTAAGCCTGTGAATATAGAATGGATTAAAATTATGTCCTAGCAAAAATTGATGGAGGAGGGCAGGAGGGAGATTAGGGGGCAGCAAGGGAGTGAAAGAGATGTGGTTGTCTTCTTGGAACTATACGTATGGAACGTATAAAAACTGTTCTTTATATTAATAAATTTTTAAAATATTTATTTATTTGTTTGAAAGTCAGAATTACAGAGGAAGAGGGATAGACAGAGAGAGGTGGATCTTCCATTTGCTGATTCACTCTCCAGATGGCTGCAACAGTTGGGGATAGATCTGGCCAGACTCAAGAGTTTCTTTCAGGTCTCCCGCGTGGGTAGTAGGGTCCCAAGCACCTGGGCCATCCTCTGCTGCCTTTCCCAGGCCATTAGCAAGGAGCTGTATTGGAAGTGGATCAGCTGGGACTCGAACTGGAGCCCATATGGGATGCCAGCATTGTAAGCCCGCTATGCCACAATGCCAGCCTCAATTTAAAAAAAAAAATTTAAGGGAAAGTTTTAGATAAGTTCTGAATGCAGGCTGGCATGAGGAAGCTGCAGGTATGCTAAAAAAAATAAGAAGAAATACAAATGGCCAACAAATATATGAAAAATGCTCAACATCACCAGCCATTAGGGAAATGCAAATCAAAACCACAATGAGATATCATTTCACCCCTGTCAGAATGGCTAAAATCCAAACAGAGTAACAAATGCTGGTGAGGATGTGGACAAAGGGGAACACTTATACACTATTGGTGGGAATGTAAAGTAGTGCAGCTACTGCAGAAAAGTGTGGAGATTTCTTTAAAAACTAGAAATAGACCTGCCATATGATCCAGCAATCCCACTACTGGGTATATACCCAAAACACTTGAATACATTGTATTAGATACCTGTACTACCATGTTCATAGCAACACTGTTCACAATAGCCAAAATTTGAAACCAATCAAGATGTCCATCATCAGATGAGTGGATAAAGAAAATGTGGTATATATACACAATGGAATATTATATGGCTATACAAAAGAATGAAATTCTATAATTTGTAGCAAAATGGATACAACTGGAGTAAATAATGTTAAGCAAAATAAGCCAGATCCAGAAAGACAAATACTGGTATGTTACCCTTTATATGTGGAGAACCAATTGCTCCAAATATAGCTTTGTAGAACTTCATTTTATATGTTTGTCAAATCAATTGGTAAGAAAGTTGTAGTACTATAGTTTTTATACTCTTTTTTTTTTTTTTTTTGACAGGCAGAGTGGACAGTGAGAGAGAGAGATAGAGAAAGGTCTTCCTTTTGCCGTTGGTTCACCCTCCAATGGCCGTCGTGGCCGGCACGCCACAGCCGGCACGCTGCGGCCAGCGCACTGCGCTGATCCGATGGCAGGAGCCAGGTACTTATCCTGGTCTCCCATGGGGTGCAGGGCCCAAGCACTTGGGCCAACCTCCACTGCACTCCCTGGCCACAGCAGAGAGCTGGCCTGGAAGAGGGGCAACCGGGACAGAATCTGGCGCCCTGACCAGGACTAGAACCCAGTGTGCTGGTGCTGCAAGGCAGAGGATTAGCCTATTAAGCTGCGGCACCGGCCAAAGTACTATAGTTTTAATGACCTGTGATTACTTTAAAATTTACTGTATATAAGTGAAATGGACATTTTTCCATTAAATTATTGTTTATAGCCATTGTCTACATTTCCACTAAATGAGTCTTTTTACTTGTTTAACTTCTTATTTGAAGTATTATACCTTTTACTGTAATCTAATTTTAAAATGTCACCTCAAAAACTAAAAAAAAGGGAGGGAGAAGAAAAGAGGGTGGGGAGAAATGGGGAATTTTATGTACAAATCACATTGAAATGTGTTTAAGAATGAACTAAAAATTAAAAATAGGCATCAATTGTATTATACATTTGGCCGTTTCTGTCCCTGTTTGTTGCAGTGTAGCTTGGTTCTATTTATTTGTGAGCCTATCTGCTACATCACCTCTATTCCAGGGCAGGCCATTTCAGAAAGTTTGTATGATTTTAGTAGCCTCAAGGGTGGTCCCTTTGGGTATGACAATGTGGATCATCATAAATTTCCCTTAGAGGGGCTTCACTACTGGCCTTTTTGTTATTGTTGCTATCTTTTCTAAACTGGATGATTTTTTTAAAGAAATCCCAGAAGAGTAACAACACTGGGTGGAGTCCCCAAGTTCTTAGTAAGAGTGGTGTTGGTAGGTCAAGCAAATCTTGTAATAGCTATCAGCAAGCAGTTGGGTGTAGAAATTCTTATATTAAGAGCTGTCGGGGCCGGCGCCGCGGCTCACTAGGCTAATCCTCCGCCTAGCAGCGCCAGCACACCGGGTTCTAGTCCCGGTCAGGGCGCCGGATTCTGTCCCGGTTGCCCCTCTTCCAGGCCAGCTCTCTGCTGTGGCCAGGGAGTGCAGTGGAGGATGGCCCAAGTGCTTGGGTCCTGCACCCCATGGGAGACCAGGATAAGTACCTGGCTCCTGCCATCGGATCAGCGTGGTGCGCCAGCCACAGCGCACCAGGCACGGCGGCCATTGGAGAGTGAACCAACGGCAAAGGAAGACCTTTCTGTCTCTCTCTCTCACTGTCCACTCTGCCTGTCAAAAAAAAAAAAAAAACTGTCGGGGCCAGCGTCATGGCTCACTTGGCTAATCCTCCGCCTGAGGCGCCGGCATCCCATATGGGCACTGGGTTCTAGTCCTGGTTGCTCCTCTTCCAGTCCAGCTCTCTGCTGTGACCCAGGAAGGCAGTGGAGAATGGCCCAAGTCCTTGGGCCCTGCACCCACATGGGAGACCAGGAGAAGCACCTGGCTCCTGGCTTCAGATTGGCGCAGCACCAGCCATAGTGGCCATTTGGGGGGTGAACCAATGGAAGGAAGACCTTTCTCTCTTTCTTTCTCTGTCTAGCTCTGTCAAAAACAAAAAAGCTGTGGATTTCTCCATTAATATGATCAAATGTATGTTTTAATGAGAATCATCTTTTCTGTAACACTTAAGGGCTATGATTATTTTCTGTGGACAACCAACATTGCAATTGTGTTAGGGCCTGCTTCTGCAGTGTTGTGTAAAGTTTGCAGCTGGTGTTGTGACAGGGTAGATTAGGGAGGGCTCCAAAGCTGACTGTAGTCCCTGATTTCTCAGACATCCTTGGCTCAGGTATTGCTATAGTGTATACAGCCTTCCTTGTATGTATTGATGAGCAGCCAGGGAGGCCACTTGGTGAGTGTGGTTTCTTCCCATGTCAGTGAGGCATATACTGGAAGAGGAGAGAAATCATTATAATGAATAGGAAGTAGTCTAGTACTTCTAAGTTTATGCACTGTCGACAAGATTTGCCTTTATCATTGGTAAGAGGTAAAATTTTATCTCCTTAAATCTATATTATTTTTTATCAGCTCTGGCTTGGTGTTTTTAATTTGCACTAATCATGAGCATCCTGTTTGTAATAACTGGGTACATGCTATCTCTGGCAATTACTAAAAGGAGATTCAAAAGACTAGACCCATTACTCCATTTGTCTACTTACCCTACTTAATAATGGTGGGTTTCATATATTTTGAAGTACAAGTTGGTTCTCAGGACTTTGAAGGCACCTATGAGTCATAAGCAGTATTCTTGTGAGATCAGACCTAGATAAGAAGGGAGTCAGTGCAGCAGCAGAGATGGGAGAGGAGTGCCAACATGGTGCTGGCTGACCAGTCCAGATAGCCACCAGTATGGTTCCTGTTGCCCCATTCTGATCCATGTTACATCTCTCTCTTGGGTATACATTTGGCACACTACCATCAGCAGTAGGGTACAGGTGACCAAGTTGGGAGGCACCCACTGGTGGTCATGGAGTTGGAAATGGCAATGTGGAAACTTCTCAGTTAAAGAAGGGGCACAGGAGCGGAGTCAGTGTTAAAGCTGGAGGTTACCTGTGGCCAGCAGCCAGACAGCTGACTTTCCCGAGGATCGCCCTCAGGTTGTTACTCAGTTGGATGGTGGTTTATCCATAGCATCACTAACGGAGCAGTGTTTGTGGATGACAGAGAATGCCTCTCCAGAGAGTGCTGGGCGGTATTCTCAGCTTAGGCTGGTTGAGCAGACCCAGGTTCAAAAGTTTCCAGGGTCCATGGTCCATGTTGGGGTCTTATCAGAATCAAGGAGGAAGCAGTCAGGCTCTGGCTCTTTTCTATATGGTGGACAAGGGAAGGTGGTTCCTTGTCAGAACTCCATGTCCATAGAAACCGTAATTATGGCATGTGAAGTCAGCTTGTCAGCTCTGACATGGCCTTTCTCTCGTTAATTTCTCCTCCCAGGCAGTGAGCAGAGTCTAGGGTTCCTGCAGGTGGAACGCTCCCTACTGACCTGGTGTGGATGCCTTTCTGCTGTATGGACTCTGTGGTGAACAATTCATCTTTGTAATCCAATGATGCCCAAACGCTCTGACCTCCTCTTGTGGCCACTGGCAAAAGGGGTGGTGTGGCTCATCCCAAAGCTCTGGAGCTCTTCCTCCTCTGAAAAGTTTGCTGGCTCTGGTTCACTTCACCAGCTTTGCTCTTGGAGTGTGCCTCTTTCAGGTCTTCTCTAGTGTAAGTCAATGTGTGGTGCACCCTGATGGGCAGAATGAGGGCCAATGTGATGAGCTTCCTCACATCTTTTTGCCCCAAAATGTTTTGACCTTCTATTTTCCAGCTCTCATTTTATCTAAGACCCAACCAAGTAGGTGCCATTAGGTACCAACCAAAAATCTGTGAAGGTATAAACCTTAGGAAACCTTCAAGGACACACACTGTTGCTATGCACAACCATAGTTGCACACAGGGCAACTAGAGTATTGAGATGGCTGAAAGGCTGCAGCTGTTCTTTGCATCCCTTATGGCCTGTGTTTCTCAATCAGTAAAGAAAGAGCATTGGTTTTCTTGTTTTAAGAGTGCTGACAGGCCGGCGCCGTGGCTCACTAGGCTAATCCTCTGCCTTGCGGCGCTGGCACACCGGGTTCTAGTCCCAGTCAGGGCGCCTGATTCTGTCCCGGTTTCCCCTCTTCCAGGCCAGCTCTCTGCTGTGGCCAGGGAGTGCAGTGGAGGATGGCCCAAGTGCTTGGGCCCTGCACCCCATGGGAGACCAGGAGAAGTACCTGGCTCCTGCCATCGGATCCGTGCAGTGCACCGGCCGTGGCGCGCTGGCCGCGGCGGCCATTGAGGGTGAACCAACAGCAAAGGAAGACCTTTCTCTCTCTCTCTCTCTCTCTCACTGTCCACTCTGCCTGTCAAAAAATTAAAAAAAAAAGAGTGCTGACAATCCTGCTATCTCCACTGAGCAAGAGGCAGAGGCATGGGGCAGGGCGGAGGGGGCTGTTTGGCAAGTTAACCTCATATGGCAAAGTATGTGGCTATTTCCTCATAAATGTGTAAATGCAGTAGGACTGAATGTAACTTGATCCTCTAGTGCCATTTTCATTTATTAATGGTTTCTGTAACTGATCCCCTTTTTTTATAGGGAGATTTTCCCTTTACCCAGGGCATAATGGAAATCTCGATTTATAGGATGAATTGGCTCTGCCCAGTAAGGGCTTCAGTTTTGATGACTGAAAATGTAAAAGTTACAGATAAATAGGATAAACAGGGGCAGCAAAGAAAGAATAGAGTGATGCTAAACTCAGATGCTGGCTGCATTTATCAGTGTGGAAGGTTGTGGTGCTAGGAACTTGTATTTTACCAGAAGGGGACTGGTTAACTCCTCTGAATTCTGCATATAATAGCCCAACAGTTCAGAAGCCTGGGAGGAGCCTTGTACCTATACAAGGCATCTGTACATTCTTTCTCACTGAGGGGCTTACTGGTGGGTCTCATGGCCTGTGAGGAGGGGGTCACTGATGTGATGATGCTAAAGCTGAGTTTCTGGTGGAAGTGTGGGACTGTCATTGAAGTTCTGTCCACAAGCCCAAATGTAAATATCAGGGATACTGAAGCACTCTATAGACAACCTCATCTACAGGTGACTGGTGCTATTGACTCTCAACAATGAATGAAATTTGTGGTTGATTTTCCTGTAAAATTTTTACTGGATAGAACATGTTAACTAAGTCTGTAAGTCCATACCATCTGTGGGGAGCAATTCGGACTAGACTAAGTTACTGGAATTAAGACTTATTCTATGCATCTGCTCTCCCACAATATGGCGCTGGGAGAGAAGAAAACAGCTTCTACACAGCTGCCTCCAGTTCAGCCAATAAACTGTAGGACTTGCTCCTGATTGGAGGAGAGCAGCGTACTCGGCCTGTGGGCAGCCGAGTTAGGATTGGCGGAGGAGGACTATAAAAGAGGAGAGAGACGGCATGCACCAGGAACATTTAAGGGGAACACCTGTGCAGCCCCCGAGAGAGCCGGCCGGCGGTGTGCCGCTCCCCTGCGGAAGTGGGGAATGTGGCCAGGGGGAACTGCCCTTCCACGGAGGTGGAAGGGACAGTAGCCAACCCGGGAAGAACCAGCAGTAAACCCGGGGAGGGCCGAGCAGACGAAAGAACAACGCAGGGTCCTGTGTCGTTCCTCCACGAAGAGGGGGAGCGACACCATCTACCCACCTTGTGTTTAATGTCACTCACGTGGTGACAGTGTCTGGCAGGGATGCTCTAATAAGAACAGCCTTGTGTAACTTTGGAGAGTCTATAACAACCTCTAGTCAGTAGTGGCTTAAGCACAGCCACACCAGAGCAGAGATTTGTGAGATGGCACCCTTCTAACCCACATCAGCTCTAACAGGCTGTTACCTTCAGTACCTTGCCTTTGTAGTACTGTGGCATATTTACCACCTGGTCCAGGTCAGGGAAAGCTAATTGGCTCCACTAGGGTGGTGCCCACCAACAGTGTAAAAACTTTATCTTTGTTTCCTGAGGTCTCCTGCAGACTGCAGGGATGGAAACAAGACAGTAGTATCTCTTAGCAAAACTGGACCAATTTTAGTAATTGAATGGGTAACTACTCCCTTATTTATCCTCTTTCTGAGCTTGTTACCTCCTTGAGGTATCCCTTTAAAGTATGAGTGCTTCCTGGGAGATATGAGCATCCGTGTCCAACAGAGCCAGCTGCCACTGTTTATTTTTTGGAGCCCACACTACAATTAATGTAAAAGGCTAACTGTCTTACAGAAGTAGCCTGCTTCCACAACAACCAGGTCTCTCCATGAAATACAAAGATGTACCTGCCACTGATGGAGACTGTATGCTAACCCTGGTAAGTATTGTTAAGTGCTCCATCTGTTTCCCAGAGATCATCCAACTTGGAATCCCTCTGTCCTTTAGGGTCTAACATATACAGATTCACACTTAGGTAGGTATATGGTTTGGGGCAGTTTGCTTGGCCTAAGGGAAGTGGCAGCCTTACTAGTGATGGCAATTTTGATTTGGAGAGAGGTAAAGACAGAGAGAGAGAGAGGTCTTCCATCCACTGGTTCACTCCCCAATTGGCTGCAACGGCTGGAGCTGTTCCGATCCAAAGCCCAGAGCCAGGAGCTTCTTCCAGGTCTCCCACGTGAGTGCAGGGGCCCAAGCACTTGGACCATCTTCTGCTTTCCCAGAACATAGCAGAGAGCTAGATCAGTAGAAGAGCAACCAGGACTAGAACCAGCGCCCATATGGGATGCCGGCACCTCAGGCCAGGGCTTGAACCCACTGCGCCACAGCACCGGCCCCAAGAGGACTTATATTTGTTAAGAGCCTCCCTGAGAAACAGCAGAGTGGACCCAATACCTAAATTCAGTCCCCTCCAGACTTGCCAAGTCATCATGACACATATACTCTGCCACAATGACAACTCAATCCAACACCCCCAGCTGATCTTTAGCCTCATCTAATGTTTCCACTGGCAATCTGCCTGGGATGTTATGAGGCAGGTTGGTGGTAACAATGTAGGATGGGCAGCCTTACCAGCCATAAAAATCCGTGCCAACACAGTCCGTGTGAACCAGGGTCCAAAGCCTCTTCCGCGAGTTACTTCCGTCTTGCACACTAACTTTATGAGATTCTTCAGAGAGGCACGCTGTTTTCATTGCATATTATGGCAACCTGGGTTAGGTGGAGGCTGTTCTCCACAAGAGACACTCCCTACAGCCAGGGAACCTGATTTCCATCCGATACTCAGGCCAGATCTGTAAGGAGAGTCTGGGCCTCAGAACAAGAAAGAGAAGGTGTCTCTCCCTCCACATCTCCTTGCCCCTTCCCTCTTGTCTTTTCCAACATTTTTTGTGGTTATCGGGAAAGCAGAGGGTGCATTATCTCAGTCGTTATCATGAGGACATTGTGCTGCCTTTTCCTCTAGAGGACATCAGTCTCCACCAGGTCCTCCACCCCCTCTGCTGTCCAAGATCCTCTTGTCCAAACATCCTGGTGAGAAGCAGTAACCCCAAAGCATTCTTGGGGTAGGAAGCACTGGTTCAGCAGGATGGAACCTCATCCTTCAGAGTCTGGGGATGGGTAGGAGTTTAAACCTCCTTTCTTTTAGTCTCTTGGAAGTAATGCTTTAGCCAGTTTAGCCCAAGGATTAGGATATCACTCTGGGGGAGGGGCTAGAATAATGACATCCATTACAGCATGATTATCCCCAGAGCAGAGGCATGCTAGTTGCTTGCAGAGGATCTCCCCCAACTGTTTAGGAGAATGACATCAGCCTGCCATGTCTGCCTCCCTGGATCCACTGCCTATCATGAGAGCCCCCAGGGATAAGGACATCCCCTCATCTCAGGGTACCCCATATCACTGATTCAATATGGGAAACATCTCTTGCTCTAGAGTATTATGGAGTAGTCCACTCTCAATCCAAACTATACCCTCCTTTCCTTTTTCTATATAAGCCTATGGGTCTTACAACACCCACTGCCTGCCTAGTGAGTGTCTCCAGCAGTGGGCTAACCTCCATCCTAGGCAACTCCATGCTTCTAACCCCTAAAAGCAGTCTCTATTTTTGAGACATTATTCCCTTAGTTTCTGTAAGTTCTTTTTCCAGGTCATAAGGCTAGCTGATAAATGAGTGCCCAAGTGCCCAGCATTGCAGTGTAGTAGGCTAGGCCTTCAACTCAGCACCAGCATCCCACATGGGTGCCAGTTTGTGTCCTGGCTGCTTCTCTTCTGATCCAGCTCTCTGCTTTTGGCCTGGGAAAGCAGCAGAAGATGGCCCAAGCACTTGGGCTCCTGTACCCATGTGGGAGACCATGAAGAAGCTCTGGGCTCCTGGCTTTAGCCTGGCCTAGCCCTGGCAATATATTGTGGCCATTTGGGAAGTGAACCAGCAAATGGAAGATATTTTTTCTCTCTCTCTCATCCACCTCCTCCTTTCTAACTCTGCCCTTTAAATAAATTTTTAAAAACTATTTTTAATATGGAAATATTGCTTTCTGAACACTAGCCCCTAATGACCTAAAGACCTCCCACTAACCTCAGCTTCCAGATGCCATAGTAAGATAAAACCTCCATCCTTAATTCATTAACCATTAACATACAACTTTGGAGTTTAAACATCTGCATGAGTTTGAGAAGCCAAATCCTGTTCAAGCCCTAATATCTCCTAAGCTGGAGAATGTAAGACCAACACCAACCATGAACAAACTGGAAAGGAAATCAGGAAAATAATTCCATTTATAATAGCATCAATGATAATAAAAGACTAACAAATAAACTTAGCCAGAGGATGAAAGACATATACATTGAAAACTACAAAAGAGTGCTGAAGGAAATTAAAGAAGGCAAAAATAAATACATCAGAATATTTAATGTTAAGACATCCATACCACCAGAGCAATCCACAAATTCAACATAATTTCCATTAAAATCCCAATATTTTTATAGAAATATAAAAATGATTCCTAAAATTCACATGGAGGGGCAGACACTGGCTTAGTAGCTAAGACTCCTGCTGGGCCGGCACCGCGGCTCACTAGGCTAATCCTCCACCTAGCAGCGCCAGCACACCGGGTTCTAGTCCCGGTCAGGGCGCCGGATTCTGTCCCGGTTGCCCCTCTTCCAGGCCAGCTCTCTGCTGTGGCCAGGGAGTCCAGTGGAAGATGGTCCAAGTGCTTGGGCCCTGCACCCCATGGGAGACCAGGATAAGTACCTGGCTCCTGTAATCGGATCAGCGCAGTGCGCCGGCCGCAGTTCGCTGGCCACGGCAGCCATTGGAGGGTAAACCAACGGCAAAAGGAAGACCTTTCTCTCTCTCTCTCTCTCCCTCCCCCCTCTCTCACTGTCCACTCTGCCTGTCAAAAAAAAAAAAAAAAAAAAAAAAAAGACTCCTGCATCCCATATTGAAGTGACTGAGTTTGAGTTTGTTAACCACCTCTTTTTTTTTTTTTTTTTTTTTTTGACAGGCAGAGTTAGACAGTGAGAGAGAGAGACAGAGAGACAAGTCTTCCTTCCATTGGTTCACCCCCCAAATGGCCGCTATGGCCAGCATGCTACACCAATCCGAAGCCAGGAGCCAAGTGCTTCTCCTGGTCTCACATTAGGGTGCAGGGGCCCAAGCACTTGGGCCATCCTCCACTGCACTCCCAGGCCACAGCAGAGAGCTGGACTGGAAGAGGAGCAACCAGGACAGAACTGGCGCCCCAACTGGGACTAGAACCCGGTGTGCTGGCACCGCAGGCAGAGGATTAGCCTAGTGACCTGCGGCACTGGCCAGATAACTTCCTCTTGCTCCTGACTTCAGCTGCCTGCTAATGAAGATTCTAGGACGCGGCAGTGATGGGTCAAGTAACTGGGCTCCTGCCCTCCATCCACGTGGGAAACATAGATTGAGTTACTAACTCCCAGCTTTGGCATTGGCCCAGACCTACGCATCATGGTCACTTAGAGAGTGAACCAGTGGATGGGGGAGAGCTGTCCATCTCTTTGTCTTTCTCAGTCTATCCATCTGTGTCTCATAAACAAAAATTTAAAAATTCATTAAGAGTCTTAAGAGACCCTAACTAGCTAAAATAATTTCAAAAATAATAAAGTTTGAGGTCTGATATTTCTGGATATCAGGACTTACTACAAAGTTACAGCAACCAAAACAATGTGGTACTGACCTAAAGATATACCTATACACTAATGAAATAGGACAAAAAGCCCATAAATAAACTCTTAACGTATATGGTCAGATGATTTTTAGTGAGGGTACCAAGATCATTCAACAGGGAAAGGACAGTCTCTTCAACAAATGGAGTTGAGAAAACTGGATATGCCCATGTTAAAAAAATGAACTGTGCCCCTTATCTTATAGACAAAAATTAACTAAAAATAAATCAATGGCTTAAACATAAGTCTAAAGACACCCTGCAAGCAGAAAATAATTAAATTTCATCAGAATTAAAACATGTCCTTTATACATCAAAGGACAATATCAAGAGGATAAAAGGGGAAACTACAAAATAGAAAATATCTGTGAATTAATAAGTAGAATATATGAAGACCTACTAAAACTTAACAACAAAAAAAAACAAGCAATCCAATTTAAAAATGGACCAAAACTTGAATAGACATTGCCCCAAAGAAGATAAATAAATGCCCAATAAATATATGAGAAGATGTACAATATCTCCAATTATTGAGTAAATGCAAAATAAGGCCACAATGAGATACCACTTCACACTTGACATATGTATCAAGCATTTATAAAGATGTACGGAAATTGGGGCGCTTGAGCATTGCTCTAAAAATGTAAAATGGTATATCCACTGCAGAAAACAGTGTAGTGGTTCCTCAAGAAACTAAATATTATCCACCAATTCCACTTGCAGAATATACCCAAAAGAATTACAAGCAGGAAGCAAAGCAGATATTTATAAACCAATGTCCTTAGCAGCATTAGTCACAATTGCCAAATGTCCACTGGTAAATGAAGGGGTAAATACTGTGGTATGCACATGCGATGTTGTGTTATTCAGCTTTATAAAGGCATGAGGCGTTTGGCTTAGCAGTTAACTTGCCACCTGGGATGCCTGTATTTCATATCAAAGTGCCTAGGTTCGAGTCCCTGCTCCACTCCCAATGCCAGCTGCTTTGGAGGGAGTAGGTGATGGCTCAAGTGGTTAGGTCTCTGGCACCCAATATTACAGGGATTTGAGGAAGTGACCCAACATAAAGGAGCTCTGCTCTCTTTCTTTTCTCCCCTTCTCTTTCTCTGCCTCTCAAATTTTAAATAAAAAAGAGCAAAATTTTGAAACTTGCTAAATGGATAAACCTTGAAAATGTGCTAAGTGGAGTAAGACAGAAACAAAAGTATAAATGTATAACTCTACTTATATGAGTCATCCAGAGAAGTCAAATTCTTAGAGTTTGGAAGTAGGGTAGTGGTTACTAGGGCCTGGAGGGAAAGGAGAAATGGGAAGTTGTTTAGTGGGTACAGAGTTTCAGTTTGGGATATTTTGAAAGTTCTAGACATATATAGCAATGATGGTTACACAACAGTATGAATGTATTTCATGCCACTGAATTATGTAATTAAAAGTGACAAAGTGGTAGATTTTATGTTACAAATATTTTAACATGTTAAAAAAAATAAACTTACCCACAAAGAAAAGCCAAGGACAATAAAGTTTGACTTGTGACTTCTACCAAATATTTCAAAAATTAACACCAATCTTTCACACATTCTTAAATAAAATTGAAGAGGATGGGTTGCTTCTCAACTCGTTCTGTGAAGCCATTATTATCCTGATACCAAAACCAGGCAAACATTAAAGGAAAATTAGAGACCAATATCTTTTATGAAGAAACACAAAATTACTCAGCAAAATACTAGCAAATCAAATCATACAACATTTAAAAGAGGTTTTGCACATCACTGTGTGATTGATCAGAGGAACATAAGGTTGATTCAACATATGTTCAAAATCAGTCCACATGATATACTGTATTGGTATATTAAAGGGCAAAATCATCAATATACGCTGAGAAAATATTTGGAAAAAAAATCCAACACCCTTTCATGATTAAAACCACACACAACTATGTATAGAAAAGAACACCCTAAGGAGCCCCACTCCCAATTCTGTGTGATCTTTTAATCTCAACCATAAGCTATTATAAAAAACTTCCTGACAATCCTCAGTGGGGAAGCTGCACTGTTCACACCAAAGTTGCTGCACAACCAGTGTATTGCTGCCACTGGGGGGAGCTGTAGTTAAGGAAAATCCAGATGTTTCCATTCAGAAGTCTTTATCAGAGAGTGCTTTTCAGGCACCTCCCCTGAGACCTCTTCATTGAGGGGACTTGGCTAAGGCAGTTTTCTCCATTGTCATATATTTTTTTAACACTTAGCCCCTCCATTCACCTTCCTCCCAGTCCTCGGAGTCTATTAAAAGACAGGTGTCCCTTTTTCCAGTGATATTTGGTACTGAGATATTCCCCCCACCACGCCCTGCTCCAGGTACATGCTAATCCACCTTGTGTTGCCCAGTGCCACTCCCTAGCAGGAACTGGACAGCACTGGAACAGCACAGAAGCTGGAACCTCTGCGATTTTTCCCTCTTACCCTGTAGCAGTAAATAAATAAGAACTTGATTATTACTTTTTGGTTTGTCTCACTTTTCTAATTGACCACTTTATCTCCTTGGAGTTTGCTACTTTCTCAACTTCATAAAGGACATCTATGAGAGATCCACAGCTAACATCATACTCAGTGCTGGAAGAGTGAAAACTGCCACTTAGGATCAGGAACTTGCAATATACAAGTATGTTCACTCTTACTACGTTGCTCCAGCATGTACTGGATATTGTAGCTGGAACAATCAGGCAAATAAATAAAAGGCCTGAAGTTTGGAAACGAGGAAGTAAAAATAACTCTATTTGAACATTACAATTTTGTATATTAAAAAACTGATGATTTTACAAATAGAAAGCTACTGGAGCTAATAAATGAGTTCAATAAAGTAGATACGAGATCAATACAAAAATCTGTTGTGTTTTTATGGAATCACAGTTAGTAACCCAAAGGTAAAGAAATGAATTCCATTTATAGTAGCATATTTAGAAAAAACAATATCTGGAACAAATTTAACCGAAAACAAAAAGCCTAAGACTTTCATGCAGAAACAAAGTTAATCTAGCGGGCCTAAGCTTCTATTCTTGGGGCCAGCGCTGTGGTGTAGCTGGCATCCCATATGGCCCCTGGTTCGAGTCCTGGCTGTTCTACTTCCAATCCAGCTCTCTGCTATGGCCTGGGAAAGCAGTAGAAGATGGTCCAAGTGCCTGGGCCCCTGCACCCACGTGGGAGACCCAGAAGAAGCTCCTGGCTTCTAGCTTCAGATCAGCCCAGCTCTGTTTCTCTGTAACTCTGCCTTTCAAATAAACAGTAAATATTTTTTAAAAAAAATTTTTTTACTCTTAAAGAGATCTGCCCACAAGGTTGGCCCTTGGCTGGCTCCTGGGAAGATGACTTTTAGAAATGGAATTGTTCTTACCATTCTCATACTGATAAAAATGACCCACTATTGCCTAGACTATATAAACCATGTAGTTTATAATACCTATTCTTTCTTGGAATCTGGAGTTTTTATTATATGATATTCAGAGGGTATCTACGTGACTTCTCCCAATTGAAAAAAAAAAAAAAAAAAAACACTGAGAACTAAACCTCTAATGAGATTCCATGATAGAATATCACATATGTGGCCGGCGCCGCGGCTCACTAGGCTAATCCTCCGCCTTGCGGCGCCAGCACACCGGGTTCTAGTCCTGGTCAGGGCGCCGGATTCTGTCCCGGTTGCCCCTCTTCCAGGCCAGCTCTCTGCTGTGGCCAGGGAGTGCAGTGGAGGATGGCCCAAGTGCTTGGGCCCTGCACCCCATGGGAGACCAGGAGAAGTACCTGGCTCCTGCCATCGGATCAGCGCGGTGCGCCGGCCGCAGCATGCCGGCTTGGGTGGCCATTGGAGGGTGAACCAACAGCAAAGGAAGACCTTTCTCTCTGTCTCTCTCTCTCACTGTCCACTCTGCCTGTCAAAAAAATAAAAAATAAATAAAAAATAAAAAAAATATCACATATGTGATCACAGTTTGTTGCTAGTGGGCTATTTCCTGTCCCCTCCACTGGGAAAGCACTTTTAGGAATTTGTGCCCGGTTTCCTCTGGACTTTGCTACATGTATCAGTCCCCTTTTACTGATTTTGATTTGTTTCCTTTTTCTATAACAAGTCAATAGTTGTGAGTACAACTATATCATCAGTCTCCCAAATCACTGAATCTGGAGATGGTCTTGGGAACCCCCAGTACACTTGTACAAGATGCTCTGCAGATTTCTGAAGCTCCAGGTAGTAGTGGACCCTGTATATACCATATCTCCTTATACATACATATATATGATAAAGTTCATAAATAAGGCATAGTAAGAGATTGACAGCTAATAAAATACAGTAATCATAACATTATAATAAAAGTTACTTAATATGTATGAATTGACATATTTTAATCTGATTATTGTTTATGGCCCTTGCCTATATTTCTATTGAACCATGGTCCTTTTACTTTTTACTCGTTGAACTCTTTATTTGGTGGAGCACTAAGTCTCTGACTAAAATGTAAATTAAAAATGTTATCTAAGGCCAGCGGCGCCGCGGCTCACTAGGCTAATCCTCCGCCTGCGGTGCCGGCACACCGGGTTCTAGTCCTGGTTGGGGCGCCGGTTCTGTCCCAGTTGCTCCTCTTTCAGGCCAGCTCTCTGCTGTGGCCCGGGAGTGCAGTGGAGGATGGCCCAAGTCCTTGGGCCCTGCACCCCATGGGAGACCAGGAGAAGCACCTGGCTCCTGGCTTCGGATCAGCGCGGTGTGCCAGCCGCAGTGGCCATTGGGGGGTGAACCAACAGAAAAGGAAGACCTTTCTCCCTGTGTCTCTCTCTCACTGTCCACTGTGCCTGTCAAAAAAACATGTTATCTAAAAAATATAAAGTATATGAGTTACTTATTTCTAAAATTTTCTACTTAATGTTTTAGGACTCTGATTGACAGCAAGTAACAAACAGTGGAAATCAACAGATAAGGAGGGACTATTGTATAATGGGAAAAACATGTTGAAAGAAATTAAAGCAGTCTTAAATAAGTGGAAAGACATCTTGTGTTTACGGATTAGAGGACTCGATATTTTTAAGGTGGTTATACTCTACAAATTCTCTACAGATTCAGTGCAAACCCTATCTAAATCCCAGCTGCCCTTTTTTTTCTTAATAGAAACTGACAGTCTATTCATAAAATCCTTATATAAACTTAGGAAACTCAAAATAGTCTTGAAAAATAACAACAAAGTTGGAGCATATGCACTGCCACATTTCAAGACATCCTACAGGGGCTGGTGTTGTGGTCTAGTGGGTTAAGCAGCCGCCTGTGATGCTAGCATCCCATGAATGCTCATTCAAACTTCTGATCCAGCTACCTGCTAGTGCACCTGAGAAAACAGTGAGAGATGACCTATGTGCTTGGGCCCCTGCCACTTACTTGGAGACCCAGATGGAGTTCTAGGTTCCTGGCTTCAGCTTTACCAAGCCCAGGCTGTTGAGCCATTTGGGGAGTGAACCAGCAGATGGAAGATTCCCATTCTCTCTCTCCCTCTCTCCCCCTCTCCCTCTCTCCCTCCCTCGGCCTTTTAAGTAAATAAATTAAACACATGCATTATAAAGTGATGGTAGTCAAGATGTGGTGCATAAGGACAGACACAGACATAAAGAGAAGGGAGCTGAGAATCCAGAAATAAAACCATGATTAATTTGCTTTTGGCAAGGATTCCAAGAAAATTCAATGGGGAAAAGGAAATTTTGGGGCCGACGCTGTGGCGCAGCTAGTTAACACCCTGGCCTGAAGCGCTGGTTCTAGTCCCAGCTGCTCCACTTCCAATCCAGCTCTCTGCTATGACCTGGAAAGCAGTAGAAGATGGCCCAAGTCCTTGGGCACCTGCACCCATGTGGGAGACCCAGAACCTCCTGACTCCTGGCTTCAGATCGGCGCAGCTCCGGCCGTTGAGGCCATCTGGGGAGTGAACCAGCAGATGAAAGACCGCTCTCTCTTTCTTTCTATGCCGCTCCTCTCTCTGTGTAACTCTGACTTTCAAATAAATAAATAAATCTTTTTAAAAAAAAATGGTTATTTTATCTCAAGCAGTGCCAAAACAATTGAATATTCACATGCAAAAGACCTTACACCATATACAAAAGTTAGTTCAAAAGAGATCATAAGCATAAATGCAAGAAAAGAAAGTATTAGAAAATATAGGTATATAAGTCTTATGATCCTGGATTAGATGGCAAAAGTGTTTGGGTTTCAAAAGACATTTAAAAAAAGTGAAAAGAAAATGCACACAATAAAAGTTCTTTGGAAATTATGTAAGTATATCTGAAAAGGCATTTGTAACTTGAATATATAATGACCTCTTACAGACCAATAAATTTCATTTATTTGAAATAACAAGAATAGGTAAGTCCATAGAGGCAGAAAGCAGATTGGTGGTTGTCAAGAACTGGGGATATGTGGCTGTGGAACGGGAAGTAACTACTCAGCAGGTATAGAGTTTTCTTTAGGGGTGATAACAACGTTTTGAAACTAGGTAAAGGTGGTAACTACACCACACTGTGAATACATAAATATCTCTAAACTGTTCACTTTGAAATAGTTCATTTAACATGAGTTTCATGTAATACGAATTTCACCTTGATTTTTAAGAGTAAAGTGAAATAGAATTTTAAGATATCATAAGCAATGAATAAATAGCCCTGTTTGAAAATAACTTAAAATTGAATACTTTATCAAAAATGTAGATGGTGATCAATACTCCATACTATAATTTTAGTAAAACATGAAAGTTACAAAGGGGTTAACAGAATATATAAATAGCTCCTGAAAAATACGCAACATGGTAAAAAATGGGGAAAAGCTTGGGCAAAAGTACAGATAAATAATTCCTATCATGGTATGGACACTGAAAATCTCAGATACATAGCTCAGCATTTAAAAGGACAGGATAACTGCTGCTATTAAAAAGATAATGTTATAACTTCAAGTAGTTTTAATATTGTTCAGCAATAGGGAAAAAAGTACAATCTTCCCTAATTAATCTCTTCTTCACCCATTATTTTTAATTTTTTCTCAAGCTCAGCTAGAAAAGAAACTGTGTTATCACCATCACTCCCTTCTTCAGAATCTTTGAAAATGGAATGGTCAGGATTCAGAAAACAGAAGGAAAAAGAAAGGATGTACACTATTAATCTTTTTCCTTGGAAACATCTCACGCAATTTCACATACCAATGTTTATATGAGAAAAGTGCTTCCCATGTCCATGTAATATTATAAACCAAAAAGCTCCATCCAGTCTAAGGATGAATATGAATATCTGAACAATTTAATAAAAAGCAATGACATCAAGGCATGGAGCGTATTTCCAAATATAATAAGGGCAATGTAAAAATGAAACTATCTGATTTGGAACAGTTAACAACTTTAACACAAATACCCCTATAGAAAAGTAATAATCTTTATGACATGTCTATCTGAACTTTATTCTTTGTTGTAGTACTTTCAGAGCTAAAATTAATTGTTAGTAATTGTAAGTGTCATCGAAAACACAAAACATGGAGGCTACTGTTGTGGTGTAATGGATAAAGCTGTCACCAGTGACACCACAGGTGCACTGGTTTGAGTCCCAGCTGCTCCACTTCCAATCCAGCTCCCTGCTAAAGTGCCTGGAAAAGAGCCTGGGAGATGGCACAGGTGCATGTGCCCCTGCCACCCACATAAGAGACCCAAAAGAAGCTCCTGGTTCCTGGCTTCAGATTAGCCCAGCTCCAGCCATTGTGCCCATTTGGGGAGTGAACCAGCGGATGGAAGATTCTCTGTCTTTACCTCTCTCCGTGTGTAACCCTGCTTTTCCAATATATAAATAAATAAATCTTAAAACAAAACACACACAAAAATATGAATATACAGAAACAAGAATATTTTTTCACATGTCCAATATTTAAAGTACTACCTGATATGAAAACCAGAAACAAAAATAGAAAACTACAGGTCAATATCCTTGATGAACAAAGATGCAAAAATCTTCAACAAAATACTAGCTAACCAAAAGATTATTCACCATGATCAAGTGGGATTCATACTGGGATGCAAGGATGGTTTAACATATGCAAGCCAAGGCCAGCACTGTGGCTCAGCAGGTTAAAGCTCTGCAGCACCGGCATCCCATATAGGCTCCGGTTCGAGTTCTGGATGCTCCACTTCTGATCCAGCTCTTTGCTGAGTCCTGGGAAAACAGTGGAAGATAGCCCAAGTCCTTGGGCCCCTATACCTGTGTGGATCAGCTCAGTTCTGGCCATTGAAGTAATTTGGGGAGAGAACTGGTGGATGGAAGACTTCTCTCTCTCTCTCTCTCTCTCTCTCTCTCTCTCTCTCTCTCTCTCTGGCTCTATCTCTCTGTGCAACTATCTTTCAAAAAATAAAATAAATATTTGAATATATATATACACACACACAAATCAATAATATGATACACATCAACAGAATGAAAGACAAATCATGTGATCACCTCAATATTTGCAGAAAAGGCATTTGACAAAATTCAGCATCCCTTCATGATAAAACTGAACAAGGAGGTACAGAAGAAACATCTCAACATTGTAACAAAGAAAAGCCAAAGGCTTTCTGAGATCTGGACCAATACAAGGATGCCCACTTTCGTCACATTTATTCAGTACTGGAAGTCATAACCACAACAATTAGGCAAGAGAAAGAAGTAAAAGGCATCTAACTTGGAGAGAAGGAAATAAAGTTGTTACTGTTTATAGATGTCGATCTGAGGTATAGGAAGCCTCATAGTTTCCACTAAGAAAATACTGGAACTGATGAACAAATTAGCAAAGCTGCAGGATACAATGTCAACATACAAAAGTCAGTAGAGTTGTTATACACCAGTAATGAGTCATCTGAAAGACATCAGATAGTCCTATTTCTACCAGCTACAAATAACTGTCTCAGTAAATTTGACTGAAGAGGTGAAACATCATACAATGAAAGCCTTAAAATATGAGATAAATTCAAGTGAACACAAATAAATGGAAAGATATCCCACATTCATGCATTACAAGAATCAAAATCATTAAAATGTTTGTTCTACCCAAAAGAGTTTACAGATTTGGTAATCTTTATCAAAATACCAATGCCATTTTTCATAGAATTGAAAAAAAAAAAAACACTACCACAATTTGCATTGAACCACAAAGACCCTGAATAGACAAAGCAGTCTCTTAACAAGAACAGAACAAGGAGCATTACATTACCTGAGCTTAAAATATACCAGAAAGTTACAGTCATTAAAATAGCATGGTGTTGGCATAAAAACAGACACTGATGGTAGAATAGAATAGAAAGCCTACAAGGAAACCCATTCATCCGCAACCAACTGATCTTTGTCAGGGCGTCAAGAACACACAATGTAGAAAGGAAAGTCTTCAGGGCCAGCTTTGTGGTGCAGCAGGTAAAGCCGCAGCCTGCAACACCAGCATCCCGTAAGGGTACCAGTTCATGTGCCAGCTGTTCCACTTTCAATCCAGCTTCCTGATCGCAGCCTGGCAAAGCCAGAAGATGGACCAAGTGTTTGGACCCCTGCTACCAACGTGGGAGATTCAGAGAAAGCTCCTGGCTCCTGGCTTTGGCCTGGCTCATCTCTAGCTGTTGTGGCCATCTGGGCAGTGAACCAGCGGATGGAAGATCTCTCAGTGTCTCTCTCCCTCTCTCTCTCTGTAACTCCGTCATTCAAATAAATAAATAAATCTTTAAAAACAAAACCAAAAAACCACAACAGTCTGCAATAAATAATGCTGGGAAAATTGGATATCCACATGCCAAAGAATGAAATCAGACCCCTATCTATCAACATACACAAAAATCAACTCACAGTGGATTACTATCTTAAATGTGAGACTTGAAACCATGAAGTCACTAAAGGGAAAAATTGGCATGGGAAAGGATTTGGGGGCTCTCACTCCTCGTTTATGAAATGAGGTTTCATAAAAATAAAAATCTGTACCGTAAAGGAAACAACAGAGTAAAGAGACAACCTCTAGAATGGAAGAAAATATTTGTAAGGTATGCATTTGCCAATCTTTTGCTGAGGATTTCTGCATCTATTTTCATGAGAGATGCTGGTCTGCAGTTTTCTTTAGTAATGAATTCCCAGTTTTGTGCTGGGGTAATATTAACCTCTTAGAGTGAGTTGAGAAGTCTTTTTTTCTGCTTCTATCTTCTGTAATGGATTGTAGAGAATACGTATAATTTTCTTTAAATATTTGATAGAACTAACCAGGGAATCCATCAAGACTTTCTATTTTGGAACATTAATTATTGACTCAATTTCAAAAGGCCTTTAGATTATCTATGTTTCGCTCCACTTCCAATACAGATCCCTGCTAATGTACCTGGGAAATCAATTGAAGATGGCCCAAAGGAGACCTGCAAGAAGCTCCTGGCTCCTGGCTTTGTTCTGGCCCAGCCCCAGCTATTGCAGCCATTTGGAGAGTGAACCAGAAAATGCAAGACTTCTCTGTCTCTCTTCCTCTCTAACTCTGTTGTTCAAATAAATAAAAATCGTTAAAAGAAAAAAAAGGAATGCCCTTTCAATGGGAATTTACAGTGTGTTGCCCTTATGATGGGATTTCATTCACTTAACAAACTTAGGAGATTTTTTTATTCATTGGAATGTTTCTATTAATTGCTGAGTAGTAATGCACTGTGCATATAAATCACAATTTGTTTATTCTTTCACCAGTTGATGAACCTTAGGGTTTTTCCAAGTTTCTGGCTATTATCCATAAAGTTCCTATACACATTCATGCATAAGCCTTTATGTGAATATTGTGGTCACTCTGTAGAAGTAAATTTGCCAAGTTTGGATGTTGAGATTGAGGATGCCAGCTTACCCAAAGGTGTGATAAAAGGGGAAAAGAGGTGTGAAGCCTAAAGTGTCATAGCAAACACACAAAAAGTGAGCTAGACTTTTTTGCAGTGCACACATATTTTTATGTGCAAATGAATAGGAAGGGAATTGTTGGTTTGTATGGTAAATATATATTTAACTTATAAGAAATGGCCAAAGTTGTCTGAAGTGGTTAAGCTGTTCTGCACTCCCATCAGCCAAGTAAGAGTGCTCCACATCTTTACCAGTATTGTGTTTTCCCTTTCAAACTGTACCTGAGTTGAGGCCCGCACTGTAGCATTAACAGGTTAAGCCACTGCCTATAGCATCCTACTGGTTCAAGTCCTGGCCCCTCCATTTCCAATCCAGCTCCCTGCTAATGTGCCTAGGAAAGCAGTGGAAGATGGCCCAAGTACACGGGCCCCTGCACCTACATGGGAGACCTGGATGAAACTTTGGCTTCTGGCTTCAACCTGGCCTAGCCCTGGACATTGTGGCCATTTGGGGAGTGAACCACAGTACATGGAAGACCTCTCTCTCTCTCTCTCTCTCTCTCTCTGTCTCTCTCTGCTTCTGCTTCTCCCTCTCTGTAATTCCACCTTTCAAATAAATAAATAAATGAATCTTTAATTTTTTTTTTTTACCTGGGGCTGGCATGATAGCACAGCAGGTTAAGCTGATGTTTGTGACACTGGCATCCCATATCAGATTGCCGGTTTGAGTCCTGCTTCCGATTCACCTCCCTGCTAATGTGCCTGGGAAAGCACTGGATGATGGTCCAAGCACTTGGGTTCTTGCCACCTGGATGAGATTCTTGGCTCCTGGCTTCAAAGCCTGGGACAGACCTGGCTGAGGTGTCCATTTGGGGAGTGAACCAGTAGATGGATGATATTTCACTCTCTCTCTCTTTCTGTCAAGTAGATAAATGTAAATAAACATTTAAAAATAAGATTAAAAATTACCTGTAAGAATAGTAATTGTGGCTTTACTTTGTACTTCCCCAGTGACTAATGACACTGAGCATTTTTCAGGTGCTTATTTGCCACTCACACATCTTCTCTTAATATTTGGGGAAACTCTCAACTCTGTTCAATTTCATTTTTAATGGTTATAGAATTATTCAGGTTTCCTACCCTTCTTGTAGATTATTTTATAGGAGTTTATCTAGGTCATCCAAATTAAAAATTTATTGGCATAAAATTATTCATAATTTTACCTTTTTTCCTTAATTATTGCAAGATAATTAATGTCCTCTTCTATATTCATAATGAGACCTTTTTGTACTCACTTTAAGGTCATTAGTTTTGCTAGGGGAAGTAGCTTCAGAAATCAGAGATGCAAGGGCCTGGCATACTCTCCAGGTACTTCCTGACCAGGCAGGGAGTACTGCACCTCAAAGACCATGCGCTGGTCAGAACCAGCTACTAGACTCAGCAGACACCTTGGGGAAGATTTACGGGTGGTCCCAGAGCTTCCTGTGTTCCTATTAAGACACCCCCACCCCCAATCCTTACAAGATTGCCACATTCCCCAAAGGAGGGAATTCCTAGCGCTGCACATATTCTTGTATAAAGGCAGCAACGCAGGTATGACTCTACCCTAACAGCAGAGCTGACACATTTCCCAAGGAAGACGGGGCTGGACATGACCAGCCCCTTTCCCTAAGAACTGCTCCTATGTCCCTCAGGCAGGCCTGTAAACTCAACATTCCTTGTGATGTTCAATCCCTTCACCATGTTTTCAGCAAAAAACCCTATAATCCCTACCTAACATTTCCCTTCATCTGAATGTAACAGCTCTTACTTTTTTGCCATGTTGTACAGATGTCTAACAACTACTTCTCTTTCGTCTTCTTCCCCTGCCCTCAGTGCCATCTCTGGAGTGCCTCAGTCTGGTCATCTTAACACTTGAGTTCAGCATTTCAGAACATGCTATGATGAACTAGAAGAGCAGTGCCCTCAACCCACCGGTTTCAAGAGCTAATGAATGACTTGGGCAAGACTGTGTCAAGTGTTGGCAACACAGGATATAGCTGCCTATGGTAGGCATATAACTGTCCTTAAAGGACAAGTATAGAAGATGGGCATTTGGTGCAGTGGTCAAGCAGCTGCTTGAGATATCCATAATCCATTTGAGTCCTGGCTGTACTTCTGATCCCAGCTTCCTCCTAATGCACACCTTGAGAGGCAGCAGGTGATAGCTCAAATACTTGGGTTTCTTCCACCCATGTGGAAGACCTGAATGGAGTTTCAGGATCCTGGCTTTGATTTGGCCATTGTGAACATTTGGATGGGAGATCTTTCTGTCTCTCCACCTTTGAAATAATTAAGTAAAATTTTTAGAAGAGCAATATTGAACATATTGTGTATGGAGCAACCAAAAGTAGTAGACTGTAGTAAACAGCTGCTTTTTTTTTTTTTTTTTACTATTTTCTATTTTTGAGAGATTTTTCCTTCCTATTTTTGAAGAATTCTGAATTGCGAATCTTGGTTGGGAGCTCCTACTATTGCAGATGAAGGGGGCAGGCTCTCCCTTTCTCCTACCCTGGCCTCAATGGTATGGGTGCATGACCTAGGTACAGCACAATCACAAGCATGCACATGTGCATATACATGTGCAACCCTCCCCCCACCACACACACACACACACACACACACACACACACACGGCATTCTGAATCTTGTCCCTCCCTAGGAGCAGCAGGGAAGTTTTTCAGAGGGTGGCTGTGGTGCATATTCACTAACCGTGACAGCAGCCCAGTGGCAGCAAAGGGCAGAGTCAGAGGATGACGACACAACACAGCCTGGGACTGCCCAAGCCAGACCACCAGAGCAGATCTAGCTTGTCTTCTGCCTGGTTTCTCCAGCCTTCCCAAGGACCCAGTGGGCTGCTCCATTTTCTTCCAAGAAATTCCCTTTATGGTTTTAATTGGTCAGTGTCACCTCCTGTTGCTTGAAATTAAAAACTCTGAAATGCCCATTAATCCAGAGTTGTTTTGTTGACCAACTCCAGAGGGCACCATTGATGCAAGTAAAAATGGCGGTCCTTAAGTCATGCAACATGGTGCCATAAAAGTCATCAACGTGGCAGCACGAACTACATACTAATGTGTGTCTATAGCACATAACACAGACTAGAAAGATAAAAATATTTACTTAGTTACATATTTGGACAACAAAAACAATAATGTTATAATCCCAATACGTTAAGTGTGGGCTTTGCAGTACCTACAGACTCACATTCAACTCCTTTCTGCCACTTACTATCTGCATAGCTTCGGGCAGGTTGCTTAGCAGCTGGAAGATGGGCTATTCATTGGCTACTACTCTCATTTTGAATTTCATTTTCTTTGTCTGGAAAACAGGAACAGTAACAACTACTTCACTGGCTTATTGTGAGGATTTCAGATTAAAGCCAAAGCCCAATGCTTGGCACACAGAAGGCATCTAGGGATTTCTAATTTCTTTTCCAACACTGATAACATAACCTATTTAGTCCTTGGATGTCTACAAACCCATTACCAAAGTGATGGCATCTTCAACTTGGTGTAATCATTTCAGCCATGCTCCACTTTGAAGCAGTATGACCTTAGAACTCTTGTTCCACTGCTTCTAGCTTCTATGCCTACAATATTCATGCTGTCACTTTCCACGTGGGTATATCCCCTGCAAAGAGAAGGGGAAGACTGGGCATTAAGATGAGAAAAAGACAGACTTTTTTTTTTTTTTTTTTTTGACAGGCAGAGTGGACAGTGAGAGAGAGAGACAGAGAGAAAGGTCTTCCTTTGCCGTTGGTTCACCCTCCAATGGCCGCCGCGGCCGGCGCACCGCGCTGATCCGATGGCAGGAGCCAGGAGCCAGGTGCTTTTCCTGGTCTCCCATGGGGTGCAGGGCCCAAGCACCTGGCCATCCTCCACTGCACTCCCTGGCCACAGCAGAGGGCTGGCCTGGAAGAGGGGCAACCGGCACAGAATCCGGCGCCCCGACCGGGACTAGAACCCGGTGTGCCGACGCCGCTAGGCGGAGGATTAGCCTAGTGAGCCGCGGCGCCGGCCCGAAAAAGACAGACATTTAAGTGGCAAAAGTCTTCCCATGAAGAGGGAGCTCAGCCTCCATTCCATCAGACCCATTCCCACTTCTCCTTTACTCTGGGATTTGATTCTGTAAACAAGTACTGTCACATTCTCTTGTTAGAATAGTGGTTCTGGGTCCTCCTGACAGTGGCTGCCTGAGTTACAATGATTTTAGATATCCCACAAAATTCTAAAAGAGGAGAAGGGCAGTTGGTTTAATCTTGGCGAGTCTGAGCCATCTCCCTACAATTTAGAATTATGACTTCCTGAGCAGCCTCATGTTCTCTTGACAAAGGAGATGGAACAACATGAGCTTGACAGGTGCAGTCATTTTCCTGGAGTCAAAGTCAGGGCCCAGCCCAGACCTAGCTGCAATTCTCTATGGGGCTTTGTGCAAAACATCCATATCTATAAGCCTGTTTTCACCTGCAAAACATGGATGATGCCAGCTGCATGTGGTAGCTTGCACACTACAGGAGTCACGTATGTAATACACAGTTCTGACTGTCAATTGGTTTTTTGACAGGGAACTGAATGTGAGCAGTGACTTGCCTCAGACCCATTAACTAGTTTGAGTTCCCTGAGTTCTCTGATATTCTCCCAATATTACCTTACAAATGCCATGAAAAACCATTTACAAGCAGAGTAAAGGATAACAAAGGCAACTACCTGGCCCATCTGTGAGATCCCTCAAGCAAGTGACAGCAGCTTTTGAGAACTGGGGATTTATTTTTCTTATTCCACACATAGACTCACAAAGAGCAGTCAAGGGATGATGATCGGCTAGGGTCCTGTAGATGAAAAGGCAGGAAGGCCAGTACTGTGACACAGCAGGTTAAACTTGCAACACAGGCCTCCCATACTGCAGCACTGGTTGGAGTCTCAGCTGCTCTGCTTCTGATCCAGCCCCCTGCTAATAACCTGGGAAAGCAGCAGAAGATGGCCCAAGTGCCCTGCCACCCAAGTGAGAGACCCAGATGGAGTCACAAGCTCCTGCCTACAGCCTGGCCCATCTCTGGCTGCTGCAGCCATCTGGAGGGTGAACCCATGGATGGAAGATCTCTGTCTCTGTCTCTCCTTTCTTTGTTACTCTGCCTTTCAAATAAATAACTGTTTAAAAAGGGAAAAAAAAAACAACAACAACAACAAAGTGTGGACTGCTGAAGGTGGGGAGCTGTCCGTAGGCAGGGGTACTGCACTCACCACGCACACAGACGTGATGGGCCTCTGGTGGTCCTGGAAGGCTGCCAGCTGCCGGCCGTATATGGTGAACAGCACCAGCTTCAGTCCAAACACCAGTAGGAGCACCTGTGAGCTGTGGCTTTTCATGAGGTGTGGAGGTATCAGTGTCTGGCAATGGGAAACTGGCAATCTGTTGTACTTTTAGAAATAAAAAGAGAGAGAGAGAGAGAGAGAGAACAGATTGATTTCCCTGGAATAAACACAGGCCTCGAAAACAGCTTTGTAGTTAGAACTGCATTCAATCCAACCCATACATTTCCTCCCCCAAATTACCAGTTCATTAGCTCTAAAATACTGATGATGCCTTAGTTACAGGGAGCAGAAAGATTAAATGCAGTACCCAAATATCCAAAATCAGAAAGGCTCCAAAATCTGGAACTTTCTGAAGGCCAAAAGGATGCCATAAGTAGAAAATATCACGCCTGACCTCTGATGCTTTACCATACACAAATTTTGTTTCATGCATAAAATTATCTAAAGTACTTATATAAAACAATTACTGGGCCTTGAATACAAAGTATATATGAAACAAATCCACTTTCTGTTTAATCTCGGGTTCTAACCCCAACATAACTCATTATGTATATGCAGATGTTCCAAAATCAGAAAAAAAAATCCAATATCCAAAACACTTTTGGTCCCAAGCACTTTGGATCATGGATACTCAACCTTACTATTCAGGAAATGGGGCTCCCTCCCTTCTACCCCTTTCCATCTACGACTGGGTGATAAAAGAAATGGCCACATGAGACCTATATGACATTTTCCAAAAACTACTGTTGAAGAAATTGTCTTTTACATCGTATAGCAGTCCTTTTCACCAGGAAAAAAAGGTCCTCTCATGAAGATTTCATGTGTTTTCTCTTATCAGACAAGGATATACAGTACACATCCTATTATCCTTTTTTCCTCAGCTGCCAGGAAGCTCAGAGTAAAATTTGTAGTCAAATAATGATATGAAAACAAATAGACATAATATCACAGAAAACATGCTAAAGACCACAAATAAGGCCTTTTGGAGCAATATAGGGCTTGGGAAATAAAGTGGACGGAATGGAGAAGGCTGGGGTTCTATTTTTCCTACTGGACCAAGAGCTCCTTGGGGAAGAGATAGTTATGGCTTTTATTCACCTCTGTATGCACTCAGTGCTGAGAGAAGAGAAGTCAGAATGGATGGAAGCAGAAATATCAGCTAGGAGAAGGGAGGCTAAGAGCGTCTGAATCCCAGGACCATGCAGGCTGCCCAACTCTTACCAGGAGCTCAACCACTCGACCAGTGCATACAATCACAACACCTTTGCAGGGCCACTATGCCATCATCTGAGTATTTCACTGTGAAGAAAAGAGAATGTCCCAAAGGGAATCTGAGAAACCTGTGCTGCAAGTGTTATACTGTAAGGGTGGGACACACAGACCTGCTGGGGCCAGCAGAGGGCCCTTACCCAAAATGTCCACTTCTTCCCTGGACTTCTCAGCCCTTAGCTCATAGGTGGAGATAATCAGCTGCATGCCATTGTCATTTCAGTGCATAGCAATCAATCTGGATGCCTCATCAGGGGCGCAGCAGGCATGGAAACTCAGCCGGATGGAGAGGGCGGTAGAGGCAGGAGTCTCATCTTCAGATGGGAACAGCAGAGACGGTGTGTAGAATACCTGGGGGAACACCCTGCGTGGTCACATGGCTGCCGAGGGGCTGGTTTCCCAGACCCAAAGCATGTGGAAACACCACCTCTCATGCCCACACCCACCTCACTGGGCTTGCAGGGCAGCCCAGGCCCCCGGCACATCCTTTCCAGATCAGGTCTGGACCAGTGGTTTTTTGAGGCTGATCCCAGTCCACATCTGGCTCCACTGGAAACACAAGGCTGGGCTGGCCCCAGTGAAGTCAGTACAGAGGTGAACCAAGTAAATGAGATTTCCGCTTTTGAATAGGTGTGGTCACTGTTCTGCTGTTATCCCCAGTGTTTTCCTGCATTTGTCCTTCCTATCTCCAAGGCCCTCCTCTTGGCCCCAGGACTGACTTCCTGTAGCCTCTCTGCGCTGGCTGCTCTTCTGTGACTGCTCAGCCCCTCAGCTGCAGGTCCTTACTCTCTCTGCCCTCCTCCTTTACAGACCACAGCCAGCAGTCTGCTGTCTACTGTGCTATAATATCTCATTCAGGGCCTGTCACTCAAAAGGTGCCTTATCTCCTGTCATTGACTAGCTGTCTCTGCCTACAAGTGGTCAGGACTCTGAGTCACGGGTAGACAGGGGATGAGGCACCCTCTCACAAATGCTTCCTTCTACATAAGCAGATGCACCTTCCATGTCACCAGGATCACCTCCACACCTGACCTGCCCACTCCCACCCTCACCCTCACAGGAGCTCTCTCTGTCAAGCAGTTCCTGAATGTTTCACCGGGATTGTTAAGGTCGAGGTACGTCCACCGCCCGAGAAACGACTCCAGGAGACTCTCCTATGCAAATTGCAAAGGGTTTATTATTTTTCCAGCATGCTGGGGCTCTCTGATCATGCCAGAACAGAGCAGCCCTGAGGAACTAAAGTATAGGGTTTATAAAGGCAAAAACCACAAAATCGGGGTGGGGGGGGGGAATGCACGGTTGCTATACACGGTTGCTAAGATCAAAGGAGAGTACATAGTTACTGGGGTCAACATAACCCAAGACCTGAGTGAAATTAATATCCATTATAATCTTAACAATACCAGTTATAATTTTACAATTATTAATTATGATCTTGACATTAATTCAAATTATGTGTAAGACATAGACAAATCACATCTTTATCATTAACCCAGGTGCAACCTTTCTACTTTCAAGCTTGAGTGATCATGCTGGGGGGTTTTTGTGCTCTGCCAAGGGTGATGTAGTGCACTGCTATTGTCCGACTGTTTGAGATCATAGTTGCAGACCAGAGTCTCACGGTGGGGGGGTGCTTTCTCAGAATGGAGTCTCAAGTGCTCCAAAATGGAGTCCCTACTGTCAAGGTGCTACTTCAGGATGTCCCTATGGCCCCAAACTGTTCAAAATGGAGCCTTGCCCAAACAGCTCAGGCTGTGGGCCATGAGCCAGGTCCCAGGAGTGGACTCTGCTGTGGGGAACAGACCCAGGCAAGGGGCAGAATGTGACTCGCAGTGAGCAGCACTCAACCAAGCCACACGTGCCAGGCTGTGGAGTCAAGCTGCCTTGAACCCACATCTCACAGCCTTGTCCTCCTCCCATGAAGCAGCCAGGATCCACAGAGAGACAGCTGAGCAAGCACTGACCTTTGGGCCCGGGTGTGAATTCTGTGTGGATGCACACACCCACTTGCAGTCAGGAGAGCACACGAGCTTTATGGGGCTGTTGGGAAATGCAGTCACCTCGGAGACCAGTTGCAGCTGAGGCAGCACCAGAGTATAGAGGTTCCCTTCAGCACAGGCCACCTGCAACAGAAAACAACCCAACCTGGCTAACAGGTTCTAAGTAACAGGAGAAAGAACTGGTGTCCTACTGCACAGTAGGATGATTATAGATAATAATATACTGTGTATCTGAGGGGCTCAAAAATATCATGGAAAAATATAATTGACAGATAAGTTTATTTTGGTGCCAAAACTCTGAAATCTATGTATATAAGAAGTTCACAAAATGCAGGTTATGAACAAACAATACACAGGGGCCAGTGTTGTGGTGCAGAATAAACCACTACCTGCAACGCTGGTACCCCATGTGAGTACTGGTATGAGGCCCAGCTGTTCCACTTCTTATCAAGCTCCCCACTAATATGCCTGGAAAAGCAGAGGAAAATGGCCCAGGTACTTGGACCCCTGCCATCCACACGGCAGAATGCAATATTCTGGGTTGACAGTTTTCTTCTCTTAATACTTGGACTATATCTCTTAAGAATGGCCATTCTCTTCAAGCCTGTAGGGTTTCTGATGAGAAGCCAGATGTGAGTCTAGGTGGAGATCCTCTGAGAGTCATCTGGAGTTTCTCTCATGCACATTTTAAAGATGTTATTTATTTATTTGAGAAGTAGAGTTACAGACAGACAGAGGGAGAGGAAGATTTACAGACAGAGAGGGAAGGATGAAAAGGTCTTCCATCTGCTGGTTCACTCCCCAAATGGCCGATATGGCTGGAGCTGAGCCGATCTGAAGCCAGGAGCCAGGAGCTTCTTCTGAGTTTCCCACATGGGTGCAGGGGTCCAAGCACTTGGGCCACCTTCTACTGCTTTCCCACACCATAGCAGAAAGCTGGATCAGAAGTAGAGCAGCCAGGACCAAAACCAGCACTAGGATGCCAGCACTGTAGGCAGAGGCTTAGCCCACCACACCATAGTGCCAGCCACACATTTTAGAGTCTTCTTTATGCTTTACTGCGGAAAGTTTGACTACAATGTGTCGTGTTGATGATCTTTTTCGGTCATGTCTGTTAGGAGTTCTATGTGCTTCCTGTACTTGGACGTCCCTTTCTTTCTCTAAATTAGGGAAGTTTTCTGTAATTATTTCACTAAATAGGCCTTCTAGTACATTCTCTCTTTCCACACCTTCAGGAGGTCCTAAGACCTGTATGTTGGGTTGATAGTATCCCATAAATCTCCAACACTGTCTTTAAGTTTTCTAATTTCTCCTTGGTTTTTTGTTTGTTTGTTTTGTTTTTTTGGACTGAAAGATTTCCAAAGATTTTTGTCTTCTAACTCAGAAAGTCTTTCTTCTGCCTCACCAGTTCTATTGTTAAGGCTTTCCACCACATTTTTTATTTGATCTACTGAATTCTTGGTTTCTACTATTTCATTTTGATTTCTCTTTTAAAAATCTCAATCTCATGGGAAAAATTTTCATTCATGTCATGTATTTGTTTCTGATTGCTTTTGAGTATTCTTATTATTAATTTTTTAAGTCCATTTCTAGCATTTCATCAATCTCTTTATCTTCACATTCTAATATTAAAATGTTGTTATGTTCCTTTGGGGATCAGTTAATGCCATATTCCTTATTCTTATTTCTTGAATTTCTGTATTTATTTTTAGGCATTTGTGGAGTTAATTGTTGCTTTCTTTCTCCTCTGATAGCTGAATATATACCTACCATTTGACTCAACCATCCCACTCCTGAGAATTTACCTAAAATAAATGAAATCAGCATATGAAAGAGTTATCTGTACCCCCATGTTCATTGCAGCTCAATTCACAATAGCTAAGATATGGAATCAGCCCAGATGTCCATCAACTGATGACTGGATAAAAAAATTATAGAATATATACACTATGGAATACTACACAGTGATAAAAAAAAAATGAAATCCTGACATTTGCAACAAAATGGATACAACTAGAAACCATTACACTCAGTGAAATAAGCCTGTCCCAAAAAGACAAAACCCACATGTTCTCTCTGATCTGTGGTAGTAACTAAGAGTACCTAAAAAGTAATCTATAGGAGTGAAATTGACACTTTCTTATGCTATAATTTTGAACAGCCCTTGTCTTGACTATTGAGGAACAATGTTTTTTGTTTGCTTGTTTTTTTTTCTTCATACTGTTTGTTGAACTCTCTACTTAGTGTTGAGTTAGTCTTATGAGTATAAAGTTAACTGAAAATAGATCTTTGTAAAGAAATAGGAATGGGAATGGGAGAGGGAGGAGGAAGAAGGGTGGGAAGAATCACTATGTTCCTAACTGTGTATATATGAAATGTATGACATTTGTATTCCCTAAATAAATAAGAAAAAAAGAAATGGAAAACACACACACACACACAAAATGAACCAAATGACACCCCAACATGAGGGCAGCAAGCAAGTCCTGAAATATCTGTTGAGGGAGCTACTGCCTATTCACAGGAGGGCACCCGCTAGTAAATTGTAGATCTGCCTTAGAATATTTCTTCAAATACATGGGAAAAAATGAACACACTTCAACAACACGTAAGTCTCCAGAGCAGAAGCCCTGAGCCCCACCCTGCAGCAGTATGCATGACCTCCCCGTGCCCTTGCTATTCATTGGTGCAAGCACCCTGGTTGTACTACAGGCTGCTCTGTGTCCTGCCTGTCATACTTCGGATTTAACTTACTCCTTAGAAATCTTTCTGCATTAGGGAATATCTTCTTATGACTTTTTCATCTACTACACTGATGGAAATTTATTTACAAATTTTGTTAAAAGGAGCCGGTGCTGTGGCTTTATGCGTAAAACTGCCACCTGCAGTGCCAGCATCCCATATGGGTACCAGTTCTAGTCCGGCTACTCCACTTCTTTTTTTTTTATTATTTGACAGAGTTAGACAGTGAGAGAGAGAGACAGAGAGAAAGGTCTTCCTTCCATTGGTTCACCCCCAAATGGCCGCTACTTCCTCTTGGTCTCCCATGCGGATGCAGGCGCCCAAGCACTTGGGTCATCCTCCACTGCTTTCCCGGGCCACAGCAGAGAGCTGGACTGGAAAAGGAACAACTGGGACTAGAACCCGGCGCCCATATGGGATGCCAGCGCCACAGGCAGAGGATTAGCCAAGTGAGCCACAGCACCGGCCCCGGCTACTCCACTTCTGATCCAGCTCTCTGCTATGGCCTTGGAAAGCAAAAGAAGATGGCTCAAATGCTTGGACCCTTGCACCCATGTAGAAGACTCCGAAAAAGCTCCTGGCTCCTAACTTTGGATTGGCTCAGCTCCGGCCACTGTGGCCATTTGGGTAGTGAATCAGCAGATGGAAGACCTTCCCGTCCTTCCCTCTCTGTCTGTAAATCTGTCTCTCAAATAAAAAAATTTAATTAATAAAAAGGATTAACATGGCTGGCCCCATGGCTCACTAGGCTAATCCTCCACCTGCGGCGCCAGTTGGAGCGCCAGATTCTGTCCTGGTTGCTCCTCTTCCAGTCCAGCTCTCTGCTGTGGCCCGGGAGTGCAGTGGAGGATGGCCCAGGTCCTTGGGCCCTGCACCCGCATGGAAAACCAGGAGAAGCACCTGGCTCCTGGCTTCAGATCAGCACAGCACACTGGCTGTAGCAGCCACTTAGGGGGGTGAACCAACGGAAAAAGGAAGACCTTTCTTTCTCTCTGTCTCTCACACTGCCTAACTCTGCCTGTCAAAAAAAAAAAAAAAAAAAAAAAAGGCTTAACACAAGATATTAAAAAAGAAAAACCTACTCTTTACTAAGACACACAAGGAACCAATTTTGGACTTTCTTTCTTTGTAACTTACCTAGAAATGGCTGTTATGACCATCCAAGAAAATACAAATATTTCTAAATGTGCAAGAAATGGCAGGTAACATTCACACAAATAAAAACAGTGAGAAACACTTAGTTTATGAAAATCTTTCTCCAAAGAATGACCAGGAAGAGATCTATAGCCACACCCCATATGAAATAACATAAAATTAGCATTTGCAGATATGACATAACACTCTGAGTCAGAAATTCAATACTCATCCACTCTTGCCCCTGCTGTCTTAGTGCTGCTCTTGCTGGGAGGACACCCTGCTTGGAGATGGTGGCCACAACAAAGACAAAGAAGCTTTCACTACAGTTGAGCAAGTCTGGCTCTATGTTGTTGTGAAAACTGGAAAGCACATGCTGGAGTATAAGGAGATGCTAAGGATGCTCAGAAGAAACGGAGCAAAACTTTTCATGCTGTCACCAACTGTCCAGCATTGAGGAAATACAAACACATAGGCACCTGGACTTAAGATAGGTCTAAGGTTCCACTAAACCCATTGTGAAGTTAAAAAACTCAAAGTTGAACATTCTAAGTCCAGATGTTCCTGGACTTACGGTGGGTAAATCTTTTAGGAAGTCATAAAATCCCAACTCAAATCCCTGAAAGTTGGGGACCACCTGGAGAGTCTCATACCATGTTGGCCAAAATTAGTGTCCACCACTTCAGTGGCAATAATATTGAATTGGGCTCAGCATGCCCCAAGTATTAGCATATGCTCCCTGGTTACCATTGATCCTGATGACTCCATTACTACTCGAAGCTTACCAGAACAAGCTGGTGAAATGAAAATCATAAAAATTTTTCTTTAATAAAACTGGCTAGACATTGTGGGCCCATGCTGCTCTGAGCCTCCAGGGGGTGTGGCCTTCAGGCCACCCACCCCATGCTTGCTGGCCTATATGCTCCTCCATGTGGCTGGCTCCTGATACTCGGTATGAATCCAGATTCCTCTCTCTTTTAGATAGAGCCCTCACTCTCCTATGCATTTCTCTCACTGAATAAAAGCTTTAAAAATTGAAAAAAAAAAAAAACTGGCTAGAGCATGTTTATAAAGAAAGAGGAGGGCATTGTGACCCAGAGGGTTAAGCCACTGCTTTTGACACCCATATCTCTTAAGAGACCCAGTTCAAGTCTGGCTGCTCCACTTCTAATCCAGCTTCCTACTAATGCATCCAGGGAGGCAGCAGTTGATGGCCCAAGTGCTTGGACCCCTGCATCCATGTGGGAAATCTAGAAGCAGCTCTGGGCTCCTGGCTTTGGCTTGGCCCAGCCCCAGACAAGGCAGCCATCTGGGGAGTGAACCAGGGGATGGTTCTCTCTGTCTGTCTCTCTTCTCTCTCTCTAACTCTTTCAAATAAATAAATAAATCTTTAAAAAAAAAGATAAATATGAAAACAGATAACAAAAATGAAATAAGGAACTAAAAATAATCAGATAAAATAGGCCATGAATATCCAGTAAACACAGAAATGAAGTTCCTACAAGGAAAAATTAAATATTTTACACAACTAATATTTTAAAATAATGTAATAAAACTGGAAGGAGCCTGGGATCTATGCACTGAACGGGTTCACCATGTTCCTGGGAAAAGTGACTCAGATGGTCACCTAAGTAATTAAACTACTGAAGTTTAAGATAGACATACTGTAATTAAACCACTCAAGTTTAACTTGATAAAAAAAAAAAAAGTCCCTGAGGCCTTGAATTTAAAAGCTCAAAAATCTAACAAAGAAAGTGAGTCAGGTTGGCATTATACTTTTCAATAAAAATACAAAAAATGAAATAATGCTTTCATCAAACTCAAGAGAAGTGTGAGGCATGGACTTCATGCTCAGCCAGACTAACATCATTTAAACAAGCAGTTTTAAACATCCAAGAACCGTGGCCAGTGCTCTGGCATAGCAGGTAAAGCCACCACCTGCATTGGTGCTGACATCATATATAGGTGCTGGCTCAAGTCCCAGCTGCTCAATTTCTGATCCAGCTCCCTGCTAATGCACCTGGGAAAGCATCAGAAGATGCCCCCATGTGGGAGACCTGGAAGAAGCTCCTGCCTCTTGGCTTCAGAACAGTCCAGCTTCAGCTGGCAGAGCCATCTGGGGAGTGAATCAGCAGATGGAAGATCTCTCTTTGTCTTTTTCTCTCTCTCTGGCTCTCTGTAACTCTGCCTTTCAAATAAATAAATATTTTTTAAAAAAATCCAAGAACTGTGTTCATGAGCCCTTCCCCAGGATAAGCTTCCTCAAAACAAGAGAGGACAGGGACTACTTCACCACAAGCAGTGTATGAAGTACATTAAACTGTAAACTGAAGAGTTAAAACTAGAGGTAGGGAAAAGTAAGAACAGCATATAAATGTTACATGTTCTCAAAAAAGAAGAAATAAAGCATCATTAAATGGCACAAGAAGGGAGAAACATATCACAGAACAGTTTATTGATTGCCATGGGTATAACAGAACACCATTTAAAGCCAACAACATAAACTAGTGCAAGCCTAATAAAAAGGAAAAACTAGTTTAAGGGAACCACAGAATGTATTATGATAAAGGCAACCACTACAATAAAAAATATGAGAGGCTCCCTAAATAACAAAAGGTATTACCTCTTCCTTCCCCAGCCTATACGTGAAAAAGGAAAGCAACCAGATACAGAGAACGGAAGCCAGTAAACAAGCCACATCATGCAGTAAACCTAACAAAATAAAACACAAGGTTAGGGGCCAGCACTGTGGTACAGCGGGTTAACACCCTGGCCTGAAGCGCCGGCATCCCATATGGGTACTGGTTCTAGTTCTGGTTGCTCCTCTTCCAATCCAGCTCTCTGCTGTGGCCTGGGAAAGCATTGGAAAATGGCCCAAGTCCTTGGGCCCCTGCACCCATATGGGAGACCAGGAGAAAGCACCTGGCTCCTGGCTTCAGATCAGCGCAGCTCCGGCCATTGTGGCCATTTGGGGAGTAAACCAATGGACGGAAGACATTTCTCTCTGTTTCTCCTTCTCACTGTCTGTAACTCTACCTCTCAAATAAATAAAATCTTTAAAAAAATAAATGACAACTTATTTACTGAAATAAAAGATTTTCAGGTTAACAAGACACACTCCACAACTCTGTGCTATATTAAAGAAAGCACTGAAAACAAAGGTCAACTGTGAAGGAAAAAGTAAAGGCACACCAAGCAAGTGCAATTAAAAAGTAAGTGTAGGGGCCAGCGCTGTGGTGCAGCAGGTAAAGCCACTGCGTCAAGTGCCAGCATCCCATATGGACGCTGGTTCGAGTCCTGGCTGCTCCACTTCTGATCCAACTGTCTGCTATGGCCTGGGAAAGCAGTGGAGGATGGCCCAAGTCCTTGGGCCCCTGTATCTGCATGGGAGACTTGGAAGAAGCTCCAGTATCCTGACTTTGGATCAGGACAGCTCCAGCCATCGCAGCCAACTGGAGAGTGAACCAGTAGATGGAAGACCTCTCTCTCTCTCTCTTTTTCTCTCCCTCTCTCTCTCTCTGCCTCTCCTTCTCTCTGTGTATACCTCTGACTTTCAAATAAATAAATAAATCTTAAAAAAAAAAAAAAGTGTAAGACCCTGACAGTGCAGAGAGCAGGATTCAAGCCCAAGCATGAAATGAAACCATAGTCACTTTACCATGTATTCAAAAGGCTATAATTCACAAAGAAGAAATATTTGCAAGCACCTATAATCAAAGAAACACCACATCACCTTTACAAAACATACACAAGGAGAATTAGTGGAATACATCAATAAAACTAGTATTTAAATATTTTTCACTATTGTTATGAAATAAAAATAATGATAATTCTGCTCACAGTCTAAGGTCAAGTAGACAAAAAGCAAATAAATAAGAATTAAACAATTAATAAAGACTACAACATACATTTGGGCCTCTGTACCCCAGTAATAGAGAATACACCTTCCTTGCACGCACACATCAGACAGTCACAAAAACTGAATATACAGTCCACTTGTGTGGAAATCTCAATACATTCTATAAGGTAAAATGAGACAAAGTAGAAATCAATAATCAGATTTTTTAAAAAGTAGGGGGCCGACGCTGTGGCGTAGTGGGTAAGGCTGCCACCTGCAGTGCCAGTACCCTATGTGGGTGCCAGTTCGAGTCCCGTTCTCTGCTATGGCCTGCGAAAGCAGTAGAAGATGGCCCAACGCCAGGTTCTAGTCCCGGTTGCTCCTCTTCCAGTCCAGCTCTCTGCTGTGGCCTGGGAAAGCGGTTGAAGATGGTCCAAGTGTTGGGGCCCCTGCACCCGCATGGGAGACCAGGAGGAGGCACCTGGCTCCTGGCTTCAGATTGGCGTAGCTCTGGCCGTTGTGGCCATTTGGGGAGTGAACCAGCAGAGGGAAGACCTTTCTCTCTGTCTCTCTCTTTCACTGTCTGTAACTCTACTTGTCAAATAAATAAATAAAAATCTTAAAAAAAAAAAAAAAAGAAGAAGAAGAGGAAGATGGCCCAAGTCCTTTGCACCCATGTGGAAGACCCAGAAGAAGCTCTTGGCTCCTGGCTTTGGATTGGCAAAGCTCCAGCCATTGCAGCCAATTGGGGAGTGACCAGTGGATGGAAGACCCCTCTCTCTCTCTCTCTCTCTCTCTGCCTCTCTGTCTCTCTGTCTCTCTGTCTCTATGTATCTCTGACTTTCAAATAAATAAATCTTTTTTAAAAAATGAACAAGCCACTGCTTAATCAAGGAAAGATTAAAAGAAAGCATACACATACCAAAAATAAACTGACAAAGGGGGAAATAAATATATCTTTTTAAATAATTACTTATTTTGTAAGTCAGAGTTACAGAGAGAGATTTTCCATCTGCTGGTTCACTCCCCAAATGGCCGCATAGCCGGACCAATATGAAGCCAGGAGCTTCTCCTGGGTCTCCCATGCAGGTGCAGGGGCCCAAGCACTTAGGCCATCTTCCACTGCTTTCCCAGGCCATAAGCAGAGAGCTGGATCAGAAGAGGAGCAGCCAAGACACAAACTGGTGTCCATATGGTATGCCAGGACTGCAGGTGGAGGCTTAGCCTACTATGCCACTGGGCCAGCCCCTAAACAAATATTTTTTTAGATAAATAAATAAGTTTCCAAAATTTCAAAGTGTTAAGATGTACAGAGAGTCTGGTAAAGATTCAAGGGCAATGTTTTGTCCATTTAACATGTGTTTGTTTTTTCTTACATACTCAAAGGTGACAGACATATTTGTTCATGCAGTGATATTACAGTTAAAAATCATTCATTAGCAAAAAAGGAGAAACAGTCTCAACCTGACACAGCAATCAGAAGCATTCTTACTTTGTATTAAGCTGAATAATTGTTTCTAACATTTATCTATACCCAAAACACAAGTATCTTGAAGGTTCTTGTTAATGCATTAGAGGAATTTATATGTCATAAGTACCTTTTAAAATTTCACATCTACCTGTAGTATCCACATAATATGTTGGTTAATTTCCTTATGAGTCATATGATGGAAAGATTTAAAGATGCATTTGAGGGGCAGTGCTGTGGCGTAGTGGGTAAAGCTGCCACCTGCAGTGCCAGCATCCTATATGGGTACCAGTTCAAGTCCCAGTTGCTCCACTTCTGATCCAGATCTCTGCTATCACCTGGGAAAGCAGGAAGATGGCCCAAGTCCTTGGGCCCTGCACCCACGTGGGAGACACGGAATAAGTTCCTGGCTCCTGGCTTCGGATCTGCCCAGCTCCAGCCATTGTGGCCATCTCGGGAGTAAACCAGCAGATGGAAGACCTCTCTCTATGCCTCTCCTCTCTCTCTGTGTAACTCTGACTTTCAAATACATAAATATTTCAAAAAGAAAGATGAATTTGAGAAAAATTGGAAAGGAATTGCATTATCATATTGTTTCACTGTTACATGTAACTTACTTAAATTTCTGTTCATTAATTTACATTCATTCAATTGCATAAAGCAAATTCGGAGGAAAATAAATATTTCATTATGTATTTAATATTCTTGTTTGTTAAGTTCCTCTCCTTTATAGGATTAGATTTGTTTAACTATTAAATTGTTCCTGGATGTCTGTTCTCCTTTTTTTGGGGGGAATACCAGGTGCCCACACCTTTGATACTCCTTCTCCATGTGTGAGTGATCTATTTCCATCTGAGAACCATGTCCTTCACCTGGTATAAACACCATCATTACTTTTCTCCCTGGTCAAACGTTCTCCAGGGTCGAAGAACAGTCTCTAAACTAAATGTCCCAGAAACTGGAGGCCTTTAACATCTTGGGCAAAGGATCGCATTTGGTCAAAGAGGCTTTCCTGAGTTGGGCCTTAGAAAGGACTTGAAAAACAGGGATGAAGGATAAGAATGCAGCGGTCAGGGTGAGAAGCTCAGAGACTCATGAATACTGATGCAGAATAAACTAAATGTATGGAAGGTATGGGGAGCTAAGAGGAAGAATGGATGTGTGTTTGGCAGTGGGCGTTGGGAGGGAGCAGGGGAACTGCCAAGGAAGCAGGGGCCTGGCAGGAGTTAGAGCTGGGGCTCGTGGGAGGCAGTGAGGCAGGAACTGGAGAGGGTGTCAGGTGCCAGGTTCCACATGTTGCCCAACAAATTTCCACTCTGCTGATTAAAACTTACCTTTCCTTTCTATGTTAATATTAGACAGTGCTCTTTGTACATGTGTTAGAGGGTATGCATCTGCCTTCCTCATCCACAGAGTTTTAGAAAATACTGTTGGGTTGACCTCAACTTAGTGTATTTCAAAGACAGCCCATACCTAGCCTGTAATCTCTTGCAAGATTTTGAAACAGACTTTCGTTTGCTTGTTTTTTAACTTGATTTCTAGCATTACTTTTGAATCCAAGGTTGCTTCCCTTTGAATGAAAATGATTGCAAGATGAATCTAAACAGAAATAACTGGCATCAGAAGTCAACAACAACAACAAAAAGAATACAGCAGTCAGAAGAAAATGTAGGTAGAAGAAAGTGTGAGCAAAGGCCTAGAGAAAGGAAGGCAGGGGAGTGGGAACAAAAACCCTAGAAGCCCACAGAGCTGGAGCTCATGGTGAAAGAAAGGGAGAGCTACACTAGTAGATCTGCAGAGATTTGCTGCTGCCATGTGTGAAACCAATAGTGAGGACAAGAGTTTGCGCTCCTCGTGGTCGGCAAGGAACAGCCTAAGGGAATCTGCGTAGGACAGAGGCACGGTCCCCCTGGGACAGGGACCTAGCTCATGGTGGTGTCCACAGCCTGGGAGGAGGCAAGACCCTGAAAGGACTTCTGAGAGCCACTCACCAGCAGGAGGCGGCCCTCTGGATGGCCACAGGCTCCCAATGAAGAAAGGTAGGTTGGTAGGAAGAAGGAGGCCCACTCCTGCCCCGTCTCTACTTTGCATGCTTTGATCAATCCCTGTGTGTCCACTGTGACAACCAGCTGCAGCTGAGGGTAGGTCACCAAATTCACCAGAGCGGCAGGCTACAGAGGGCTGTACCAGATCTCCGTGCCCTGGTGATGACAAAATTAGCATAAGGACTGACATGGGATCCATTCATTTTGTAAACATGTTATAGTTTTGTGCATTCAACCCACATACATCTACCTGTGCCTACCCTGTGCCAGGTTCCACAGTATACACACTTCAAGGTGACACAGGTTGAAAGGATATGACCCCTCCCTACAGCACCATAGGAGAACAGTAGAGGAAAGAAGAGAGTCCTAGATCAATGAAGGGCAGTAACCTAGCTGGGGTTACCCCATGAAGACTCGGCAAAACACCAGGGTGGCTAAGCATGTGAGTGTGGCATTTGTTCATATGCTGTGTCTGAAGTACTTCCAGTGGTTACCTGAGCTCAACTAGATGGGGAGAGGCAGGTGCAGGCTGAACAGGGAGGGCAGATGCAACAGGGGCCTGGGCTATGCACTGTTCTGTCTGCAAAGAACTGTCACACGCATTACCTCACTTGGTTCTCATGGCAGCCCAGTTTCATCTGTAAGTAAATTCTGGCTTGTTGATATGAATAAACAGTTGCTGCTGCACAGACAGCAGCTGCCCTGCTCACGCCACCTCTGTCTTTTCTGGGATGTGCCCTGAGACACAGCCACAGCCAGCCCTGACCAAAAGAAAACAACCACCGTAAGCTGACGCCACTCCATTTTCTCTCCTGGGATTTTGAAAATGGAAACACAGAGGTTTCGAGCCCAGTGACACTGCCCAAGACTTCCTCCCTAGTCCCCAGGCCTGCCTGGGAAGAGGTATTCCCAATTTGTGGTCATTATGATCTCTTTAACACATTTTGTTACTTTTATCATAATTTCTCTATCTTTTTCCAATCAAGATACCTTAGTATTCCTCTGTCAATTTCTCCCTTCCCCATAAGCTGATTTCTGTTGCTTAAACAAGTAATGTAACAATCACCAGTACAGACCTTAGCACTAGGGACTGGGCTAATGGCACATGAGTCTCAGAGAAATATAGAGTATTTACCAGTGGCTGGTACTAAAGTGAGCAAAAAGCAACACAACTCCCTTCCTGTTTCAGAATGTAAAAGGACATTCAGGGAAGCAGAATGCTGGAGCGTGCCAGGCAGTTCCTGCTACTTGTCCCTAACCTATATGCTTCCCATGGGAGGGAAACCCAGGCTACGACCCATGAGGACTATGGTGGCTGGGATCAGATGACGCTTCTGCTGGCACCAGACACAGTGATGCCAGAGACACCTTAAAACTAAGAATTCTCCAGGATCAGAGGACAAAACAGCATGGGAAAACATAACACAAATCAATATAGGCAAGCAGTCTAAAGTACAGGAACATTATAAGTATACAGAAAACAGAGCACATTTTTAAAAAGATTTTATGGCCTGCACCGTGGCTCAATAGGCTAATCTTCTGCCTTGCGGCACCAGCACCCCGGGTTCTAGTCCCAGTCGGGGCGCCGGATTCTGTCCCGGTTGCCCCTCTTCCAGGCCAGCTCTCTGCTGTGGCCAGGGAGTGCAGTGAAGGATGGTCCAAGTGCTTGGGCCCTGCACCCCATGGGAGACCAGGATAAGCACCTGGCTCCTGCCTTCAGTTCAGCGCAATGCGCCGGCCGCAGTGCGCCGGCCTCAGCAGCCACTGGAGGGTGAACCAATGGCAAGGGAAGACCTTTCTCCCTGTCTCTCTCTTACTGTCCACTCTGCCTGTCAAAAAAAAAAGATTTTATTATATAAAAGTGTTACAGAGAGGGAGAGAGAGAGAGAGCTTTCATCTGCTGGTTCACTCCCCAAATGGTCGCAATGGCCTGGTCAAAGAGAGGTGCCTGCAACCCTATCTGGTTTCCCACATGGGTTACAGGGGCCCAAGTATTCTGGGCCATCTTCTACCTCTTTCCCAGACACATTAGTAGGAACTGGACTGGCAGTGGTATAGCTGGGACTTGAACCAGCACTCATATGGGATGCAGGTGTTGCAAGTGGCAGCTTAACCTGTCTCACTACAACTCCAGCCCCTGAGCCCATTTTTCAAAAAAGAAAGATAATCATTAACTTCAGGGAAAGAAAGGGGTAATCAGGGGAGAGGGCTGGATCAAAATTTGGGGGCTGGTGTTGTGGAGTAGCAGGCTAGGCTGCCACCTGAGAAACCAGCTTCCCATATGGGTGCTACTTTGAGACCCAGCTGTTCCACTTCTGATCCAGCATCCTGCTATGCACCCGGGAGGACAGCATCGGATGGCTCAAGTGCTTGGGCCCTGCACCCATGTGGAAGACCCGGAGGAAGCTCGTGGTTCCTGGCTTCTTCCTGGCAAAGCCCCAGACACTGCAGCCACTTAAGGAATGAACCAGTGGATGGAAGATCTCCCTCCCTCCCTCCCTCCCCTTCTCTCTCCCTCCCTCCCTCCCTCCCTCCCTCCCTCCCTCTCTCTCTCTCTCTCTGTATCTCTGTGTTTCAAAAAAAATCAAAATAAATCTTTTAAAAGAAAATCCAAAGTTTGGCTGTTGTAGTAAGAATGGATATGAAAAGTATATATAAGCGCCAACAAAGTTGGAAATATTAATCAAGTTATGTAGATTTTAACCCTTAGTTTGCAGAGAGGTGTGACTACAAGCTGTAATTATCTGGGAAAAACCACCCCGTAGGCCAGCACCAGCCCCAGTGGGGGGCATTACATGATTGAAAGGTTTCAGAAAAAAGTCCAACCAGCTTGGGGCAGGCGCCATGGCTCCCTTGATTAATCCTCTGCCTGCGGCGCTGGCATCCCATATGGGCACCAGTTCTAGTTCAGGTCTCTGCTGTGGCCCAGGAGGGCAATGGAGGATGGCCCAGGTGCTTGGGCCCCTGCACCCGCGTGGGAGACCAGGAGGAAGTGCCTGGCTCCTGGTTTTGGACTGGTGCAGCACCGGCCGTGGCGGCCATTTGGGGAGTGAACCAACGGAAGGAAGACCTTTCTCTCTGTCTCTCTCTCTCACTGTCTGTAACTCTACCTGTCCAAAAAAAACAACAACAACAAAAAAGTCCAACCAGCTCACAACAAAGGTACAAGGAATAGCACCACAGCTGTCCTCCCAAGCACGTGCCAACACAGCCCCCACAAGGCACTGCTGGTGAAGTCCGCCTCCCTGAAGCAGTACAAAGCCAAGAGCATGTCATCTGACGTCATTCTTACTGGAGTTTCAAACATGGGTCTGCCACACTAGTTACCATGCTAGTTACCTGGCTTGGTAACTGAGTCTCTTGCAAGCTCAGATTTCTCATCTGAAATATGGAACTCCCACTCTCACCTCTGTTCTCCATGCTGATTACACGAGCTCATAAAGACAGAAGACCTGGGATGAAGGACCCAGTTAGGACTGACTCAGTCTCATTCTCACCTTCCTTCCTGGGGGCCAGTTTACCTCAAGTAAATCCCAGGCACGAACAGTACGGTCCACAGACACAATATAGACCACGGGCTTCTCCCTCCCATCAAACCGGTACTCACTGGATGAGATGTAGACCAGTTTATCTATGTATCCTGGAAGACAACACACATACACAGAAGGCCTGGGATTTGAACATTCAATGTAGTGAAGGGGCAGACAGAAAAACCACTCCTCTCTTCCTGACTCAGGAGCAAAACAGGTGCTCATGCAGGGGACAACGTGGATAGCAAACATGCACTCATCACCTGGCATTTTCCAAGTGACTGGCTGACATGCCGGATCCCATGAGACTCAGCCAGAGGGATGAGCAGTAGGCATGGATACAGCTGCTACGTTATCCTGTTCGTACCTGTATGCCCAGAAAGTGCTCTGCAGATGAAGCCCTTCCCCGGTCTCCCAGAATGCATTCGGAACTCCAGCTCAGATCGGCAGAGATAATACTCTTTCCAAGTTTGTGCGCCCAGGTCCAGCTTGGAGACCTTGTAGGATGACCAGCGTCTCAGACACAGCTGCCTAAAAAACACCCACAATTCCAGGAAGTGTACAGCAATCATGGATTTTTGGAACCAACAGACCTAGCTTTGAATGACCAATTATTGGCTGTGAAACCTACAACTCAGTTTGCCAATGAAGGCCTCAATTTCCTCTCCTATAAAATGAGGGAATTGAATGACTGCTCACTAAGTGTCAGACTTGAAATGCTCTTTATATATCCAATCAATCTTCTTAACAACCCTATGAAGCAGGACCTCATTTCCATTCTACATGAAGACACAGAAGCAGAAAGAAGTTGAACAACTTAGCCAAAGTTACGCAACCTGGACAGTGGGGCAACCGTAGTTCAAAATATGTATAATCCACTATATGAAGAAGTAGAAGAGCAGAGCTGGTAGGCTCCAAACATAAAGATAAGCAACTTGAAATACTAATTGATGGATCTGAGCACTGTATACCTGTGTTGAGCTGTAGAACTGTGTCCCATTAATGTGTTATGGGGACGGTGTTGTGTAATAGTGGTTAAAGCCACCATCTGTGATACCAGCATCCCATATAAATGCTGGTTCAAGTCCTAGCTACTCCACATCAAATCCAACTCTCTGCTAATGGCCTGGGAAAAGCAGCAGAAGATGGTTCAAGTGTTTGGACCCCTACCACCTATGTGGGAGACCTGGAAGAAGCTCCAAGCTTTGGCCTGCCTCAACTCCAGCCATTGTGATCATCTAGGAAATGAACCAGAGAATGGAAGATTCTCTGTCTCTCCCTCTCTCTCTGTAACTCTGCCTGTCAAATAAATGAATAAATCGTTTTTTTAAAAAAAAATTCTTCTTTATCTCTAATAACACATTTTGTCCTGTAGTCAATTCTATCTGGTGTTGGTAAAGCCATTCCAGTACTCCTGGGTACTGTTTGCATGGTATATCTTTTTCCATTGTTTTATTTTTTAAAAGATTTATTTATTTATTTATTTGAAGGGCAGAGTTACAAAGAGCAGAGGCAGAGAGAGAGAGGTCTTCCATCCATTGGTTTACTCCCCAGATGGCCGCAATAGCTGGAGCTGCACTGATCCAAAACCAGGAGCTAAGAGCTTCTTCTGGATCTCCCACACAGGTGCAGGGGCCCAAGCACTTGGGCCATCTTCACTGCTTTCCCAGACCATAGCAGGGAGCTGGATTGGAAGTGGAGCGGCAGGGACTTAAACTGGTACCCATATGGGATGTCGCCACTGCAGTTGGTGGCTTTATCTGCTATGCCAGGGCACCAGCTCCCATTTTTTTATCTTTAATCTATCTACATCTTTTAATATAAACTACGTCTTTTGTAGACCACATACATCATATATTTTTATTTTATCTATTCTACCAATCTCTAACTTTTTATTAGAGTACGTAATACATATAAATTTAATGTAGCTGTCAATAATAAAGATATATTGGCTGGCGCCGCGGCTCAATAGGCTAATCCTCCGCCTTGTGGCACCAGCACACCGGGTTCTAGTCCTGATCGGGGCGCCGGATTCTGTCCCGGTTGCCCCTCTTCCAGGCCAGCTCTCTGCTGTGGCCAGGGAGTGCAGTGGAGGATGGCCCAAGTGCTTGGGCCCTGCACCCCATGGGAGACCAGGAGAAGTACCTGGCTCCTGCCATCAGATCAGCGCGGTGCGCCAGCCACAGCGCACCAGGCACGGCGGCCATTGGAGGGTGAACCTTTCTCTCTCTCTCTCACTGTCTACTCTGCCTGTCAAAAAAAAAAAAAGGGTATATGTATGTCACTTTTTTAAAAAGATTTATTTATTTATTTGAAAGGCAGAGTTACAGAGAGGCAGAGGTAGAGGCAGAGAGAGAGAGATCTTCCATCTGCTGGTTCACTCGCCAGTTGACTGCAACGGCCAGAGCTGGGCTGATCTGAAACCAGGAGCCTGGAACTTCTTCTGGGTCTCCCACATGGGTACAGAGGCCCAAGAACTTGGGCCATCTTCTGCTTCTTTCCCAGGTACATTAGCAGGGAGCTGGATTAGAAGTGGAGCAGCCAGGACTTGAACCACTGCCCATATGGGATGCCGGTACTACAGGCAGTGGCTTTACCTGCTATGCCACAGTGCCAGCCCCATATGTATGTCATTTTGATATTTATTTTCTAGATCTTATGGCTTTCCTCCCTTCTCCATGACTGCATTCTAAAATAAATAAAAAATAATTTCCTTATTTGAGAGAGAGAGAGAGAAATCAATCTTCCATTGGCTGACTCACTCTCCAAATGCCAAGCAAAAGCCAGAATCCTGAACTCTACCCAGGTCTCCTACTTGGGCCATCTTCTTTTGCCTTCCCAGGCACATAAGCAGGAAGCTGGATCAGAAGTGAAACAGCCAGGACTTGAATGGGCACTCCCATATGGAATCCTGGCATCACAAATGTCTGCTTAACTCGCTGGACCACAACACTGACCCAACTGCTTTCTTTGTGGAGTTAAATATCCTCTGGCATATTATTTTAATTCCTTTTGCATTTTTTCTATCATATTTCTTCAGTTACTTTTTAGTGATTACTTCAGAAATTATAAAATTTTTAAGAAAGATCTCTATGTCTCTGTCTACAGTTCTTAAAATAATTTTCATTTATTTATTTATTTGAAAGGAAGAAAGAGACAGACAGAGATCTCCCCTTTGCAGGTTTGCTCTCCAGATTCCTGCAACAGCCAGGGCTGGGTTCAGCCAGAGCCAGAAAGCAGGAATGCAATTCCAATGTTCTACATAGGTGGCAGGGGTCCAACTACTGAGCCACTATCTGCTGCTTTCCAGGGTGCACATTAGCAGGAAGCTGGAATAAAGAACAAAGCTGGAACTCAAACCCAGGCACTCCAACAGGGGATGCAGGCATCCTAAGTGGCATTTGAACCAACAAATGCCCACCTTGAGCTTACAACTTAAATCTTAGTTTATAATAATCTAGTTTTGGGGACTGGCACTGTGGTGCAACGAGTTAGCGCTCTGGCCTGAAGCGACTGCATCCCATATCAGCACCGGTTCGGGACCCGGCAGCTCTGCTTCCAATACAGCTCTCTGCTATGGCCTGGGAAAGCAGGAGAAGATGGCCCAAGTCCTTGGACCCCACTCGCATGGGAGACCCGTAGAAAGCTCCCTGGCTCCTGGCTTTGGATCGGCGCAGCTCTGGCCGTTGCGGCCACCTGGGGAGTGAACCAGCGGATGGAAGACCTCTCTCTCTCTCTGTGCAACTCTGAATTTTAAATAAATAAATAAATATTTTAAAAATCTAGTTTTGATTAATACCAACTTAACTTCAATAGTATATAAAACCTTTGTTTGTACATAGCCCTATTTCCTCCCTGTCTCCTTTGTGTTACTGTCAAAACTTACATCATTTTGTATTGTGTATCAATCAACAGAAACTTACACTTACTGCTTTATGCAGCTGTCTTTTAAATGATAGAAAAAAGAAACAAAAAGCATATTAACACCTTTATATGTTCCTATATAGCTAACTTTATTGGTGACTTTTAAAAATTATTTGAATTTATTATTTTATTTGAAGACCACAAGACAGAGAGAGAGATCTTCAATTCACCACTTGATTCCCAAATGCTCTCAACAGCTAAGGCAAGGCCAGGCTGAAGCCACCAACCCAGAACTCAATCCAGGGCTCCCACAGTGGGGCAAGGACTCAACTATTTGACCCATAATATCGTGCCTCCCAAGATGCACACTGGTAGGAAGCTGGAATCAGAATCAGAGCCAGGACTTGGACAGAGTACTCCAATACAGTTGACCCAAGCAGCATCTTAACTGTTGTGCCAAATATCCATCTCTATTGGTGGTCTTTGTTTATTCACTTGGATCGATTGATCTATCTATCTATCTATCATCTACCTACCTACCTACCTATTTGAAAGGCAGAGTGATAGAAACAGGGAGATACAGACAGAGAGAACTTTTGTCCTCTGGTTCACTCTCCAAATGCCCCCAACAGCCATAGATGGCCCAGGCTGAAGCCAGGAACTCCATCCAGCTCTTTCATGTGGGTAGCACAGACTCAAGTGCTTGGGCCATCATCTGTTGCCTTCCCAGGCGCATTCACAGGAAGCTGGATTGGAAGTAGAGAAGTAGAAGATCTGAATCAATACAGAATTCCAATATGGAACAAGGGTGTCCCAAGCAGCAGCTTAACCACCACAATACCCACCCAACCCAGTGTTCTTTCTTGTAGACTCCTTTCGTACTTCTCACAGAGCAAGTCTGCTAGCAACAAAAACTGAAGGATAGTTTTTGCTGAATATAGAATTCTTAGTGATAGTCTTTCTTTCAGCAACTTGAAAATGTCATCTCATCGCCCTCTAGGTGCCATGGTTTTTGATGAGAAATGAGTTGCTAATTTGTTTGGGGCTCCCCTGGTTTGTGAGTTGCTTTTCTTCTGCTGCCTTCAATATACTCCGTCTTGAGCTTCTGACAGGTGAATATAGTATATCTTAGTGTGGAACTCGAATATATTTTACTTTAGCTTGACGTCCATTGAACTTTGTATAAATGAACTGTTTTAACCAAATCTGGAAAGTTTTCAGTTACCAATTCTTCAAATATTCTTTCTTCCTTTTCCCCTTTACCTCTAAACCTGGGACTTCTATTATGCAATGTTGGCATGTCTGGTGGTATCTCACTGTCCCCCAGGCACTGTCAGATTTCTTTTTTTTTTTTTTAATTATAGAGTTACAGCCAGAGGGAGAGGCAGAGAGAAAGGTCTTCTGTGAGTTGGTTCATTCCCCAAGTGGCTGCAACAGCTGGAGCTGAGCTGATCTGGAGCCAGGAGCCAGGAGCACTTGGGCCATCTTCCAGTGCTTTCTTGGGCCATAAGTAGAAAGCTGGATTGGAAGAGGAGCAGCAGGAACACAAACAGGTGTCCATATGGGATGCCAGCACCGCAGGTGGAGGCTTAACCTACTACAGCACAGCACTGGCCCCTGTTCAGATTTCTTTATTCATTTTACTCATCTGTTACTCAGACTGGATAATCCTAGCTATTGCCAAAATGACAGATTCTTTCTTCTCCCTGCTATTAAGCCCCTCTACTGAATTCATTTGTTATGATCTTCAGCTCAAGCTTCTATACATTTTTTTATAATTTATTTTTCTTTACTGACATTCTCGATTGGTTAAGACATTGTCATATTTCCTTAAAGACTCTGTCTTCTATGTCCAGTGCCTGGGCTTCCTTGGGGCAGGTTCTATACTATTGGTTGCAGTGTTTTCTGTGTGTTCACCACACTTCAATTTTTTTGCATGTATCATAACTTTTGATGAAAACAGAACATTTTAAATAATAGAATGTGACAACTCTGGGAAATAAGATCACCCCTCACTTGTTCTTACTGTTTGCTGTTTTGTTTCTGTACCAAATCTGAAAAGTCTGCCCTCTGTGTTATGTACTGTCACTGAAATCTCTGCCCAGTAAGATTAGTGCCTACTAATGACTGACAGAGCTCCTTAAATACCTGGAACCAACATGTCTCCCAGTCCTTGTTAAGGAGCTGTTGTACAGGGTGGTTGATGCCTTCACCTGAGCCTTCTCTGCCTGCTTATGTAAAACCTCAGCGACAGCAGGATGTAAGAACCTGGGGCTTTCTTAGATTTTCCCTGAGGGACCGGCACTGTGGTACAGCGGGTTAAAGCCCTGGCCTAAAGTGCCAGCATCCCATTTGGGCTCTGGTTCTAGTCCTGGCTGCCCCTCTTCCCATCCAGCTCTCTGCTATGGCCTGGGAAAGCAGGAGAAGATGGCCCAAGTCCTTGGGCCCCTGCACCCACGTGGGAGACCCAGAAGAAGCTCCTGGTTCCTGGCTTCGGATCAGTGCAGCTCCAGCCGTTGCGGCCACGTGGGGAGTGAACCATCGGATGGAAGACCTCTCTCTCTGTCTCTGCCTCTGCCTCTCCTCTCTCCATAACTCTGTCTTTCAAATAAATAAAATAAATCTTAAAAAAAAAAAAAGATTTTCCCTGAGATTGCACACAACCCTAGGCATGCATGTAACCCTCAAGCCCTATAGATTTGACAGCACTTACTCTTTAAAAGCCCCTAAGGGCATCTCATTCCCCAGTTTTTCAAAATTTTGGTTGTTCTATTGTCTGCCAAACTCTTATCCATCAGATTAGGCAGCCATAAACTTAATCAGAAGTCTGTAAGTGTTTTGACAAATTTCCAAAGTAATTGGTTTTTTTGTTTTTTCTTTTTTTACACTGAGTGAACTTAAGTCAAATAAAGACAATCTTGCAAATGGAGTCTTCCAAGAAATTCCAGACAGGTCAAATAAGGGCAATTCTCTGAGAGTGAGGCTTTTAAGGATCTCTAAACACATTCTTTCACCCTCCAGTTACTGCCAGGCTCCAATTTTCACTGTGATTATGAGCTACTGATATCCAAGGCTAACAGAGCTGGATGGGGATTATGGGAATAGAGCTATTCTGGAGAATCAGTCATTTTTCTTGAATAAGTACTTCCCAAAATGCTATAAGACTCTGGTTATTTCTAGAGTCCAGAAACAGTTCATTGCAGCCAGCATTGTGGCTCAGAAGGTTAAGTTGCCGCCTGTAACGCCAGCATCCCACATGGGTACCAGTTTGTCTTGGCTACTGCACGTATGATCCAGCTCCCTGCTAATATGCCTAGGAAAGCAGAATATGGCCCAGGTGTTTGGGCCCCTGCCACTCACATGGGACACACAGATAGAGTTACAGATTCCTGGTTTCGCCAGGCCCAGCCCTGACTGTTGCAGCCATTTGGGGAGTGAACCAGGAGACAGAACACCTCTCCCTCTCTCTGAACTGCCTTTCAAATAAATAAAGAGATAAATCTTTTATTAAAAAGTTGATTTTGATCAGTTTTCAAGGAGAAAATTTTCAGAGGTTGTTACTCCACTTTTTTCTGAGAATTTGCATTTGCTTTTAAAATTTTTATTTATTTGAAAGGCAGAGAGAGACAGGGAGAATGCTCACTTCCCAAAGGCCTGTGACAGCTGGGGCTGAAGCCAGGAGACAGGAATGCAATCCAGATTTCCCAAGTGGGTAGCAGGAATTTAATTATTTCAGCCTTCTAAGGATCTGCATTAGTAGGAAGCTGGAGTCAGGAGCCACAGCTGCGAATCTTTCCCAGTTACTCCAGTGTGGGAGGGAAGCCTGTTAACCACTGAGCTAAATCCCCACTCCTAAGAGCTCACGTTCTTCAATTCTGGTGACTACTGTCATTTCTTTGACAGCACCTTCCCAACATGGTTGTCGAGGATAAAATATTGGATCATGCATAGTGTAAACAATTTACTGGCCAGCGCCACGGCTCACTTGACTATTCCTCCACCTGCGGCGCCAGCACCCCGGGTTCTAGTCCCGGTTGGGGCACTGGATTTTGTCCCAGTTGCTCCTCTTCCAGTCCAGCTCTCTGCTGTGGCCTGGGAGTGCAGTGGAGGATGGCCCAAGTGCTTGGGCCCTGCACCCGCATGGGAGACCAGAAGGAAGCACATGGCTCCTGTCTTCGGATCGGCCCAGCACACCGGCTGCAGCACACCAGCCGTAGCAGCCATTTTGGGGGTGAACCAATGGAAAAAGGAAGACCTTTCTCTCTCTCTCTCTCCCTCTCTCTCCCTCACTGTCTAACTTTGTCAAAAAAAATTTACTAAACACCAACCTATCTATGGGCCCTAAAGTTAATTAGACATAGCTGTTCTGTCAAGGCACTCTCAGCTGGTAGCTAAGAGGATAAGCAAAACTAAAATTCAGGGTAGGATTGCTACATCCTAGAAGAAAAAAAGTAGCTCAAAATGCTAAAGAAGTTGAGTGGACATGTGGCTGTAAAGAGTTAGGATGACTTCACAGATGGACGTTTTCAACATTTATGATATGCCAGAGCTGATGTAGCATCCTCTGACTCCACTCTAACAGTCACAGCTCAAGAGAAGAAAAATCAGATCAGATGGAAAATAACTGATTCATAGCCCCATGGTGAGAACAAGTACAACACAGAAAGCCTGTACCATCACAACTTGCAAGTTCTTTGAACATCTACATGTCAGACTCTGTGCGAGGCCCTGGGAGCTTCTCACACGCGGAGGATGCCCGTGCTCATGGGATGAAGGTTGCCCGCACTCGCTGAATCTTTAGTCTTTCCACAAGCAGCATTCTCACTGCCTGTGAGCAGAACAGGCCTCAGATGATGTGCTTATGTATAACTGGGACACAGATAAGAAAGGGGCTGGTACTGTGGCACAGGACGTTAAGCCATCAATTATGACACCAGCATCCCATATCAGAGTGCCAGTTCTAGTCCCAGCTGCTCTGCTTCCAATCCAGTTCCCTGCTGATGAGCCTGGGAAGGCAAAAGAAGATGGCCTAAGTGCCTGGGTTCCTGCCATCCAGGATGTAGTTCCTGGTTCCTGGCTTTGGCCTGGCCCAGCCCTGGCTGTTGTAGCCATTTGTGGAGTGAACCAGCAGATGGGAGGTATCTCTGACTCTCCCTCTTTCTCTGACACTCTGCCTTTCAAATAAGTAAATAAATAATCTAATTTAAAAAGCCAGAAAAAAGCACGAGGTCTAACAATGCTGAATTCAAACTCTCATCTGTTAAAATATGTCTAGAGCCCCATAGAGCTGTACCCATCGGAGTAGGATGGTTCACCATGGTCTTCACATCCCATCCATCACCTAGACTTGGAGGTTTATAGTCAGTTGTCTCATATCATTGCTTTCATACAACTGATTTCAGCTTATTCCAAAGAAAGCAGACTTCTTTTTTGAAAGGCAGAGTTACAGAGAGGCAGAGACAGAGAGGTCCTCCATCTGCGGGTTCACTCCCTAGATGACTGCAACAGCCAGAGCTGGGCTGATCCGAAGCCAGGAGCCAGGAGCTTCCTCCAGGACTCCCAAGTAGGTGCAGGGGCCCAAGCACCTGGGCCATCTTCTACTGCTTTCCCAGGTCATAGCAGAGAGCTATATCAGGTAGAACAGCCGGGTCTTGACCTGGAGCCCATATGGGAGGCCAGCGCTGTAGGCAGCAGCTTTACTGGCTATGCCACAGTGCAGGCCCCAACTCTTTTTTTTTTAAGATTTATTTATTTTATTTGAAAGACAGAGTTATAGAGAGAAGTAGAGACAGAGAGAGAGGTCTTCCATCCGCTGGTTCACTCCCCAGATGGCCACAACGGCCGGAGCTGCGCCGATCTAAATCCAGAAGCCAGGAGCTTCTTCTGGATCTCCCATGTGGGTGCAGGGGCCCAAGGACTTGGGCCATCTTCCACTGCTTTCCCAGGCCATTGCAGAGAGCTGGATTGGAAGAGGGGCAGCCAGAACTAGAACCAGTGCCCATATGGAATGCAGGTGCTTCAGGCCAGGGCGTTAACCCGCTGAGCCACAGAACTCTTTCTTTTTTAAAAAAGATTTACTTTTATTTATTTGAAAAGCAGAATTACAGAGAGAGAGAGAGAGAGAGAGAGAGAGAGAGAGAGAGAGAGAGAGAGAAACAGAGAGAATGAGATCTTCCATCTACTGGTTCACTCCCCAATGGCTGCAACAGCTGAGGCCAGCTCAGGCCAAAGCCAGGAGCCTGGAACTCCATCCAGTTCTCCTACTTGGGTATCAAGGTCCAAGTACTTGGACCATCTTCTGTTGCTTTCCTAGGCACATTAGCAGGGAGCTGGATCAGAAGTAGAGCAGCCAGGAATCGAACAAGCACTCATGAGATGTCAAAATCTCAGGCAGTGGCATAACCTGCTAACCCACAATGCCAACCCCATGAGCTATTTCTTATATCTATACTTCAATCTAAACAGTGTAAAAAATAAATGCTAGAGGAGAAAAAGATAGTATAGTTTAAGAAAAATGAGATATGGCACATTTTTTGTGTGTGGCAATGAAATGTATTTCTACATATTTAAAGCCTTTACACATTCGACCACTGTACAAACTATGACCAATATTCCAAAGAGATGAGGAAATCAAACGATTTGACAAAAAACAAACAAGTTGAATGTTGACAAGGTTAAAGTATGAATATGAATAAAGCAGATATGTGTAATGCCTCTGAAATACAATTAAGTATGAAGTGAAAAAAATAGGCCCCAAAACTTTTCACAGATAGTAATTAATAACAAAACATATTGCACACAACAGAAATTATGTACCTTAAACAAGGGCAATTAGGTGCAACGTTACATCTAACCAAAAAGTCAATACTTAGTGTGCGGAAGAAATGACAGGATTTAAAAGGTCATGAAGCACTTAAAGTAACTTGTTGCATTTTCAATCACAATTATTCAGAATAGATTAAAAGTACATGACACAGCTGGCCATGTTTATTTGCTGTGTCCATGAGAATTTTCATGGATCTGGAGAGCTTCTGGACAAGGTAGATACCTATGACACGCATGGCATCAGGAAATGACATGTTCATGTGACCAGAGGTAATAATTCCGCTGGAATGCAGTTGTCATGGTTAGGAAACAAACAAACCAAAAAATTCAGTGTTTTTATAAATGACACAGATCAAGGATACAATCACATGGGGTGAAAGTTATTAGGGCCAGCACTGTGGCGTAGCGGGTAAAGCTGCCACCTGCAGTGCTGGCATCCTATATAGGCACCAGTTCGAGTCCCAGCTACTCCACTTATGATCCAGCTCTCTGTTACTGCCTGGGAAAGCAGCAGAAGATGGCTCAAGTCCTTGGGCCCCTGCACCCATGTGGGAGACCCGGAAGAAGCTCCTGGCTCCTGGCTTTGGATCGGCACAGCTCCGGCCGTTGCGGCCAATTGGGGAGTGAACCAGCAGATGGAAGACCTCTCTCTCATTCTATCTCTCTCACTCTCCTTCTCTCTCTAACTCTGACTTTCTTTTTTTTTTTTTTTTTTTTTGACAGGCAGAGTGGACAGTGAGAGAGAGAGACAGAGAGAAAGGTCTTCCTTTGCCGTTGGTTCACCCTCCAATGGCCGCCGCGGCCGGCGCGCTGCGGCCGGCGCACCGCGCTGATCCGATGGCAGGAGCCAGGAGCCAGGTGCTTTTCCTGGTCTCCCATGGGGTGCAGGGCCCAAGCACCTGGGCCATCCTCCACTGCACTCCCTGGCCACAGCAGAGGGCTGGCCTGGAAGAGGGGCAACCGGGACAGAATCCGGCGCCCCGACCGGGACTAGAACCCGGTGTGCCGGCGCCGCAAGGCGGAGGATTAGCCTAGTGAGCCGCGGCGCCGGCCACTAACTCTGACTTTCAAATAAATAAATAAATCTTAAAAAAAAAGTTCACTGAACACTTGGAATAGTAAAATTACTGCAAACACATTTGTGATTTAGCCTTCAGACAGCTGAACAATTTGCACAAGGAACAAAACATGATAACAGTGACATTATGTGGTTAGGTCATGCACTATAGAAAAAATTTTTGAACTGTTCAAAGAAATACACATTTCACCATAACAGAAAATTCTTTCCTATCTCATCTGAAAAAATAAGATTAAGACTGGGGCTGGCCAGCGCCGCGGCTCCTCCACCTTGTGGCGCTGGCACACCGGGTTCTAGTCCCGGTCGGGGCGCCAGATTCTGTCCCAGTTGCCCCTCTTCCAGGCCAGCTCTCTGCTGTGGCCAGGGAGTGCAGTGGAGGATGGCCCAGGTGCTTGGGCCCTGCACCCCATGGGAGACCAGGATAAGTACCTGGCTCCTGCCATCGGATCAGCGCGGTGCGCCGGCCACAGCGTGCCGGCCGCGGCGGCCATTGGAGGGTGAACCAACGGCAAAGGAAGACCTTTCTCTCTGTCTCTCTCTCTCACTGTCCACTCTGCCTGTCAAAAAAACAAAAACAAAAACAAAAAAAAAAAAAAAAAAAAACAAAAAAAAAACACACAAAAAAAGACTGGGGCTGAGATCCTATCCATTTAAATGTAAATATTCCTCTGCAAGGGCTTCTCCAAACAGACCAGCTCATGACTCTATCTGCTTCTTCTTATTGAAACAATTTTTTGGAGAAAAGAATGTATCAAGACAAATGCTTATTAACTTATCTACAGAAAAATCAATTTCCAGAATTGAATGTTAGGTGTAGACTATGTTCCCCAAATTATGGAAAGACTGAATTCCAATAAATGTTCTTTAACTTCAAAACTGACTAAAGAGATTAATAGTGTTTTTCTGATTAATATTATTAGTAATAAAAAGTGAATAAAAAGCAACAAACAGAACAGTGCTATATGAACCTGAAAAACAGATGGCAAGATCAGTGCTCTAGAATTCTCAAGTATCTCAAAGCATAATCATCCTAAAAATAAAAACAGGGATTCTCTATGTTGTGACAAACTTTCACATGGGTACAGGTATTTTCCATCATGAGTGACTGAAATTAAATATAGCACCTACTTGATAGGCAAGATTGTACTGTTCTCAACAAGAGATTGGGAGCTTAGAGTTCTTTTTTCTTTTTCTTCTTTTTCCAGTTTTAGATAGTCATATCTCAATATAAAAGTGTTAGGTTTCAGGGCTGGTGCTGTGGCATAGAAGGTAAAGCCAATACTTATGATATCAGTATCCCATGCAGGTGCCAGTTTGAATCCCAGCTGCTCCCAGAAAAATGGCCTGGGAAAGCAGCAGAAGATGGCCCAAGTGTGTGGGCTCCTACCACCCACATGGAAGACCTGGATGAAGATCCTGGCTCCTGGCTTCAGCCTGGCCCAACCCTAGCTACAGCAGCCATTTAGGGGTTAAACCAGCAGATGGAAGATCTGTCTCTATAACTCTGACTTTCAAATAAATAAATAAATATTTTTTTGAAAAAGTTTCCAAAAGAGAGAAATTTGAATAACTTAATGATTAAAATATTTTATTTTCAACTTTTATAAGTTCTAAAATCATACATGCTACATTGTTATATCAAGGCTGAATTAAAATAAAGTAGTTTGATCCTATCTCTGTTGCTTTATCTTCGATCAGCCTGCTACATTCATTAGTTGCACCGTTCTGCCCCTGAGTTTGGAAACCTTTCCTATATTAAGCTCCCAACTGATTAATAAAATGTCTCATATTTCAATACTGTAAAGTCTTACATCTCTAACCAGGGAGGAGTTTCCTGCTGGTAGGCAGAGGATAATATTCTTTTCATACTTAACAGAGCCAGAAACGCAGTGTTCAAGATACCTTCCCAGTTATCTGGTGCACCATCTCTCCTTTGTGGATCCGCCTGTGCTCCTCCTCTACTCACCTCCACAGTTCCCTGGTCCTTGAAGCCTCATTCCACACCTAGAACAAGGAAGGAGAGAAGAAAGCATGTGCTCAGCCCACAGGCTGTTAGCTCCTAGACAGGTGCAGCAAAGGGAATGAAGAACTAAACCCAACCTGGTCACTGAACAGAGGAAAACTCACCCTGGCAAACAAGACACACACTGGACAACCAAAATGGAATAAGAAACCTAAGAATGACCACCTCAGTGGGAATGAATGGCCAGCTGAAGCTCTGCAGGGAGAGGGAGAACACTCAGGCAAAGAATCACTTGTGAAAAAAGTGGGCAAGGGGCCAGTGCTGTGGCGTAGCGGGTAAAGCTGCTGCCTGCAGTGCCGGCATCCCATATGGGCACCAGTTCGAGCCCCGGTTGCTCCACTTCCAATCCAGCTGTTATGGCCTGGGAAAGAAGTAGAAGATGGCCCACGTCCTTGGGCTCCTGCACCCACGTGGGAGACCTGGAAGAAGCTCCTGGCTCCGGGCTTCGGATCGGCACAACTCCGGCTGTTGTGGACATTTGGGGAGTGAACCAGCGCATGGAAGACCTCTCTATCTCTGTCTGTCTGTCTCTCTCTCTCTCTCTCTGCCTCTCCTCTCTCTGTGTAACTTTGACTTTCAAATAAATAAATAAATCTTTTTTTTAATTCCTATTTAAAAAAAGATTATTGATCAAGTGCCACAGGATGAAAAGTTTTGTCTAGAAAAAATTACTGATCAAATGTCAAATGATGAGATGTTTTGTCTAAGAGAACAGCTGAAGCACTGCAAGGAGAGAGAGAACACTTGGGCAAAGAATTACATATGAAAAAGGTGGACGAGGGGCTGGTGCTGTGGTGTAGCTGGTAAAGCTGCCGCCTGCAGTGCCGGCATCCCATATGGGTGCCTAATCTAATCTCCTGCTGCTCCACTTCCGATCCAGCTCTCTGCTATTGCCTGGGAAAGCAGTAGAAGATGGCTCAATCCTTGGGCCCCTGCACCCACGTGGGAGACCCGGAAGAAGCTCCTGGTTCCTGGCTTCGGATTGGCCCAACTCCAGCCGTTGCAGCCATTTGGGGTGTGAACCAGTGGATGGAAGACTCACTCTCTCTCTCTCTCCCTCTCTCTCTCCCCCCCCCCATCTCTCTCCCTGTAACAGTGCCTTTCAAATAAAATAAATAAATCTGTCTTTTAAAAAGAAAAAGAAAAAAAGGGTGGGTGAGCAATCTGCTTTAATTACAACATAAGCTTCTGGTTGGAGAAGAATAGAAAGAAGAGGTGGAGATGGGCTTAAACTAACTCCCAAAAGCAAATGACGAAAGCAGTGACAAGCCCCTTGAGAACTCTGAACAAGGGAGGGGGAGGGTCAAACTGTTTAGTAAGATCACTCCGGCTGCAGTGAGAAGGAAACACTGGAAATGATAGTAAAGAAGTAAGCCTTGCATCAGAGTTTCTCAGCCCTTGAGAAGTCTTTTGGACACCTAGGGATGTAAAGTTTATATTTTATAAAATAAAACCAAGTAAGAAGATCCATGCATTTCCCTTTTCTATAGTTCTTGGTTCAAAAGCCAACTGAGGGGTGGGCATTTCACAGGCATTAAGATGGTGTTTGGGACACCTGCATCCCAAATCAGAGTATCTGGGTTTGATTCCTGGCTCTGTTTCTGATCCTAGCTTCCTGCTAATGCATGTAGACTGGGAGACAGCAGAGGATGCCTCAAGTAAATGGGTCCCTGCCACCTACATGGGAGACCCAGACTGAGTTCCTAGCCCCTGCCTTGGGCCTGGCCCAGCCCTGAGTTATGGGCATTTAGGAGTGAACCAGCAGCTGGAAGATCTCTTGCACTCTACTCTGCCTTTTGAATATACGTGTATGTTTGTGTGTGTGTGTGTGAGTGTTTAGAAGATGGCCCAAGTCCAAGAGAACACTGGGCCCCTGCACCCACATGGGGGACCCAGATGAAGCTCCTGGCTCCTGGCTTTGAATTGGCCCAGCTCTGGCGGTTGCGGCCATACATACACACACACACACACACATAATATACATATATATTTAAAGATTTATTTAAAAGACGAAGTTACAGACAGATTGATCTTCCATCTGCTGGTTCACTCCTCAAATGGCCACAACAAGCCAGGAACCAGGAACTCCATCTGGGTCTCATGCGTTGGTGGCAATGGGTCCCAATACTCAGGCCATCTTCTGCTGCTTTCCCAGGCGCATTAGCAGGGAGTTGTACAGAAATACAGCAGCTGGGACTCAAACTGGAGCTCACATGGGATACTGGTATTGTAGCCAGCTGTTTAATCTGCTGCAGCACAACACCAGCCCTTTGGATATTTTTTTTAAATAATTTTTTTTTAATTTTTTAAAAATAATTTTTAGGGGCTAGTGATGATTGATTGAGTCCCCACTGCTCCACTTTCAATCCAGCTCCCTGCAATGCACCTGGGAAAGCAGCAGAGGATGGGTGAAGTCCTTGGACCCCTGCACCCACATGAGAAACCTTGAAGAAGCTCCTGGCTCCTGGCTCCTGACTGGTCCAGGCCCAGTTGTTCTGGCCAATTGGGGAGTTAACCAGTAGATGGAGGAACTCTCTCTTTCTTCTGTATCTCTCTCTCTGTGTAACTCTGCCTTCCAAATAAATAAATCTTTAAAAAAATAATTTTTTAAAATGTTTTAAACAAAACCCAAGTACTGTCTCATGATGGTACTTTAAAAAGTCAGTGGGGAAAAAAAGGAATTAAAAGTTCATTTTGAGGGGCCGGTGTTGTGGCGTAGTGGGATGAGCTGCCGCCTGCAGGGCCAGTGTCCCATTTGGATGCCAGTTCAAGTCTCAGTTACAACACTTTTGATCCAGCTCCCTGATAATGCGCCTGGGAAAGCAGTGGAGGACAGCCCAGGTGCCTGGATACCTGCACCCACGTGGGAAACCTGGAAAAAGCTCCTGGCACAGCCCTGGCTGTTGTGGCCATTTGGGGAGTGAACCAGTGGGTGGAAGATTCTCTGAAACTCTACCTTTCAAATAAATAAAATAAATCCTTTTTTTAAAAAAAATCAGAATATACAAAAAAGTTTATTTTGGTGCGAAAAAGTTTGAAATTCATGCAGTGTTTTTCATAACACAAATTTTCCAGGAACTTTGTGAAATGCCCTCATGTTTCTCTAATAGAGAATTGCAGTATGTACTATACCTTGAAAAATAAACGCTAACCACCTGTGAGAATCCTTTTGTTAGCCCCTTGCCTTCACAAGGAAATTGAGAGACAGGGGTTACTGGCCTCATGAAACCTAGGAGGCAACGATGAGCATGAAAAGTTGGTGCTGCCAAAGGGTATGAGGCATCTCCCTTTCAAATTCTTCCCTAACTTGCCCCTAGCCCACTGCTGAGAAAACAGCCAGGGATCCCATTCCAGCCTTGTGTGTGACTCCGTGGCACACCTCAGGCAAAACACCGTGCTATTCCTTATCCGTAAAAATGGGAATGAAAATCTAGTATTTTACTGTACGCATTTAAAGAAATTACTCATGTGAGAGCTGTTTATTCATCTTTTTGCAAGAGCGTATAATAAAATATTTTTAAGTTCTTTGGGGAAATCCATTTACACGGCAAATATTTACTGAGGGGACGCCAAGCGTCCAAGCACACAGCGCCCCGTGTAAAGCACACACTGTGCTAGACAGAGGGACGCAAAACAAAATCCCTCCCGACAGGGAAAAACAAAGCACCTGCCTGATACAGGCACTTAGGACAGCCACGCTGAGCGCCCGGGACTCAGGCTGGAGTGCGGACCCGGCGGCCTAGACAGGTCCCTCAGCAGGTGTCTCGGGAGCACGGCCAAGGCCGGGGAGGAGCGCGGGCTGCGACGACCCGTAGGACCACCTCAGACCGCAGCCGGGCGCCACCGCCAGAGAGCGGGGACAGCCAAGCTCCCGGGGTGGGGTCCTAGACGACCCCGTAGGACCACCTCGGACCGCAGCTGGGCGCCACCGCCAGAGAGCGGGGACAGCCAAGCTCCCGGGGTGGGGGTCCCGGACTACCCCGTAGGACCACCTCGGACCGCAGCCGGGCGCCACCGCCAGAGAGCGGGGACAGCCAAGGTCCCGGGGTGGGGTCCCAGACGACCCCGTAGGACCACCTCGGACCGCAGCCGGGCGCCACCGCCAGAGAGCGGGGACAGCCAAGCTCCCGGGGTGGGGTCCCAGAACAGTGCGTGAAAGTGAAGGTACAAGGCTCCCTCGGCCACCCTCAGGCGGGGAGC